>NC_143528.1:34665471-34972587 GCF_031878675.1 Megascapheus bottae
ACATTTAGAAGTGGTCTGGCTCACTCAAATCAACTTCAGCCTGGTTGAAGAGGCCAATTTGAAAAGGGCAGGGCAAGACGGTCCTTATGGAAGTGTTGTTTCTCATCTTCACTTAAGCCTCTGCTTAGGCCAGACAGTCTCTTCTCACTAGGCCTCTGGTTCACTCACTGGAAATCGAGTGGGATTTCCATTGTCACATCTAATACCCCCTCCAAGAGGCTGGATTTTAGATCCAGATTCCTGGTCCTTCATTGTTGCCTGCTCCTTGCTATGACCCATCTTCTGGGCTCCTGCAATAGCTTCAGGGTTGGAATCTTCTGCCCAGTTTGGCCCCCAAATCCCTAGCCTATCTTTTTGTCTAACACATGATGCTTTTGACCATATAAAGATTGTCATGTCATTTATCTGTATGCTACTCATGCTTCATAGAAGCAGCTTTTGACCAAGGTGGGCTTTTCTCTGTGCTCCAGATGTTTCATTCTCCTCCCAAGGTGGAAGAGAGTGAGGAGAAACCAGGTACAATTGCACAGATCCGAAGCGTCTTCCCTGAGACCAAACCATGTTTGGCTAGAAATGGGAAGTTGAGTCTCAGATGGGCCTAAGACTGATGGTGGAAAAGTCTAATCCAGCCATGGGAAAAATCATCTCTAATCAAGTCATCCATGTTTCCAACTCCTTGATGAGCCAGGCACAGAGCCACATAGAGATGGAAGGAATAGGAACAAGTGATGGGGAGGCAGAATGGATGGAGAAGCCATTGCCTGTAGCCACTGGCAGGAGCTTTGAGCTGGGGACTCCTGCGTTGGTTCATTCATATTTGATGGGCCCTCTACTTCAGTGGCTCAACTCTAAGATTCTGAGTCCAAAAGATTGATTTGCATCTCAGCTGCACAAAATGATAGCCATGCTGAGATTGCTACAGAATTTCCACTCTGCAGTGCCTGAGGGGAGCCATCTGGTTGGGAACTTATCTCGAAACTGAATTGGCATGGAATTATAAGACTGAAAGTCTATCTCGCAGAATGCCTAGGGGCAAGACGGTAGAGTAATGTTAGTCAGCTATTACCACAATAATGCTACATAACAAACAACCATACGGGATCAACGGCATGCACTGACTGTTTTTCCATGGTCAAAAAGGCAATGGATGTATTTTAGGCTGTCAGTCTTTAGGTCACAGCAGCTCAACTCACCTAGTGCTTGGCTAAGTTGGGCTGCCAGGGGATAGCGCTAGGTTTGTTCTACCTGCCTAACAACTTCCTTGAATTTTGGCCCATGGAAGGCTATATTCTATTCTGCATCCTATTAAAATAAGATGCAAAATATACTATAACTGAAAACACCACAGAGTCAGAAATCTATCTCTGTTTATAATCACCTCCCTTTCTTCCATTCATGCCCTCCTCTCCACATGCTCTTGAACAAAGGTCCATGCAGAGCAGAAACTCTCTGTTTACCAAGCACAACATGAAAGGAAATCACTACTGCTAGGGTTTTTGTTCGAGGTGGGTTGCCTAAGCGTGGATCTCCATTTCCTAGAATGCCTGCAACCATGAGAACTACAGAACAGAATGCACATATATCCTACACCAAAATGCCACAAAACCCCACATCAAAAATGTACACCCATGCATCTGCACGTACACACACACACACACACACACACACACACACACACACGAAATTTAATCCCCCGATTTATCCTCTAGGTTACCAGCATAGGGGCAAAGAAAATATTTTAAGAGAGAGAGAGAGAGAGAAAGAGCTTGAAAACAGAATTTCTCATTTGAAACTCTGCAGCTAATTCCATTAATTATGTTGTGATGCAATTAAGCATTTCATTTCAGCGCTATTAAAGCTTAAATTATTTATTAATAATTACAGATCATTACCTGATAGTGTTCACTCTGCAGAACAGGAGATGAATAATTTAGCAGTGTTGGTTGACATGGTTCTCTCTGCCAGGCCCTCTTTAGATGGTATCTATATTTGTGCATGTCAGCTTGCCAATACGTATGCCTGTTTGTGAGAAGCTACCTGCGCCTTCTGTTTTCAAGGGTCTTCCTGAATTCTGAATGTAGGTTACAACTTTCACTCTTACTGTTTACAACAGGGGTGTAAGGAAGGAAGGACTAATGACAGACAATGTTGAATTGATAAAATATGCTCTTTCTTCTCATAGGTGAGATGGACTTCAGTTCTAAGAGTAAAATTAGAATTATACTTATTCATTATAGAAGCTTTTCCTGTTTCCCTCCCTCCTCTCCTAGGATTT
The DNA here is from genome assembly GCF_031878675.1 of Megascapheus bottae. NCBI lineage: Eukaryota > Metazoa > Chordata > Mammalia > Rodentia > Geomyidae > Megascapheus > Megascapheus bottae. The sequence continues at coordinate 34,667,747 of NC_143528.1, forward strand.
TAAATAATAATTGTTACATAATCAGCACACATAGGCATGACAACAGATGAGTAGATTTATTTAAATGCAGTTTAAAGATTTCTTTTTAATAAAAATGCAAAACAAAATTATTCAAGTTTACACACACACACACACACACACACACACACACACACACACACACACACAAAGGATTACATGCTGAAATAATGCAAGCAGTAATTGAGGTAGTACAGCCATTACTTACAGAAAAGCCAAAGTCCAGTTATTATTGACCCTAACCAATCAATTTTAACATTATCCAGAGTGGTTCACTTTAATGCTGATCTGAGAAAGATTCCTAAACCACACGGGAACTTATTCAGGGCAAACACATCAGGAACCCCGCAGCCGGTGATTCCCAATCATATAACCTCAGTAGAGATGAAAGGAAATGATTAGCCACTGTAAGAACTCGAAGCCATTGTTTTTCATTCAGCAGACATTTTGTGGTATGTAAGTGCTGTTCTGAATTCTAGGATATGGCAGTACTGGCCTAGAGTACTTCTGAATTCTGAACCAAAATTTAGTAGCATTGTAATATGTTCTTCTCTGGTTGTTCCTCCTGATTCTTCCACCTTCTGGTAACTGGGACTGGGGAAAGACTCTCCATTTCATACAAGATGATTTGTGATTCAAGAATCAACCAATTCATCTTAGCATGTTCTCTCTTCTCAATGTCAAGCTTTGCTGTTGGTCTTCAAAGCAAGACCTTTACCCAAATGACCATGCCATAGATGAATTCAAATGAAGATCTGTTTCCTGCCAGAATCCTAACAGGGATCATAAAGAAGGCTTGTATTTTCTAATAGGTACTTTCTCTCAAACTCCAACAGCTTTTCATTCATTATATCCCAACTGGTTTGTGTATCTTGTGATGCTAGCTCCCCAGAATTTTCTCCAAGACTTTTTTTTTTACAGTGCTCAAATATATACAGCATACTATATAGCATGCTAGCTACTTTTGGTTAAAATTTGGTGGCATTAACTCTGTGATACTATGAAACTCTAAGTATTTTCTATATCCACAAATAGTTCAGCATCTTCAACAAAATCTCTGTACCTAGTAAGCAGGCTCTGAATTCACTCTCACCCCACTTCATGCTACTCCATGGCAACCTTTATTCTAGCTTCTATCTCTCTGAATTTAACTAGCATAAGTACCTTATATATAAGCGGAGTTGCATCATTTTTGTCCTTGTGTGTCTGCCTTATTTTACTCAGCATAAAGCTTTCAAGGTCTGCCCATGTTGCAGCATCTATTAAGATTTCTCTCTTTTTTAATTGCTGACTATTACCCACTGCATGTATGTCACCCATTTGTTTACCCATTCATCTACTGATGGCTGCTTGGGTTATTTCCACCCTTTAGCTATTATAAATACTCCTGCTGTGAAGATTGGTGTAAAAAATATCTGTAAGCCCCTACTTTCAACTCTTTTAGATACATAGCCAAGAGTAGAATTCCTGGGTTGTATGGTAATTTCACTTCCAAGCTTTCAGGAATAGCAACAACTGCTTTCCATGACAGCTGTACATTTTATATTCCCACAAGGGTTGTGTACCCTGTTACTAGGTACACAAATGTTTATGCAGTGATATCTTCTTGTTCCATTGAAACATGTATTCATATATAATATCCTTCTTTGTCCCTTGTGACCCTATTTTTCTTAGTCTATTCTATTTGACACAGTTTAGGTTGCTACTTGCATGGAATAAACTTTCACCCTGCTAGCATTTTTGCATCTAAAGTAACTGCCTTACTGATGAGAACGAGTTGAACTAAGTTATTTGTAATCATACTGGCCATCTCTATGTTTTCATTGAATTTGCTTAATCCATTTACATTCAGAATAACTACTGATGAGGAGAGAATTAGCTTCTGCCATTTTTGCTATTTGTTTCATCTATGCTCTGAAGAATTTTTGTCCATATTTCCTCCATGCTGATTTTTTTGTATTATAGTTGGTTTTGTTATGATGAATCATTTTAATTTTTTCTTATTCTTTTTGGTGTCTATTGTATAAATATTTTTTCTTGTGATTATCAACAAGAATCAATTAAGCATCCTAAAAAGTTAGAACAAACAAATTTAAACCTGTTTAACTTTAGTGCCTCACAAAACTCTGATCCTATGTAATTTTTCCTCATCTTTCTGATTATTGATGCCATAGAATATATGAATATATCTGTTCAATAGCATAGTTAGAACATAGGAGTGTTTTGTTTTGTTTTGTCGGTTGTGGGGCTTGAACTCTGGGTCTGGGTATGGTCCCTGAGTTCTTCAGCTCAAGGCTATCACCCTATCCCTTAAGCCACAACCCCACTTCTGGTTTTCTAGTGGTTAATTGGAAATAAGTGTCTCACAGACTTTAGTGTCTGGGCTGGCTTTGAACCTCAATCCTCAGATCTTAGCTTCCTGAGTAGCTAGGTTTACAGGTGTGAGCCACTGTGCCCGGTACAACATAGTTTTATAATACCTGTGATTCTTATGTATCTATCTTCAAAGTCATGTGGAAATAAACATTGGAATCACAAGTCAAAGCTCTAATAATGGTAGCTTTTATAATTGCTTATACTTACCTTTCCCAGAGATCTTTATTTGATAATTCAACATTCTTTTCCTCCACTTCTTCCTCCTCTTTTGTACCCTTCCTCTTCCTTCTCTTTTTCTTTTCTCTATTTATTTATTATTTGGTACTGGGGATTTAACACAGAGCTCTATGTATGGTAAACACGAGCTATACCTTCTGTATCACACCATAAAACTGTTTTATTTACAAGATTTTTCAGCGTATATTATAAAACTACTTTCAATCTGTGTCTGTAAGGCATATAGAAGATGTCAATGAATACATGTTTAGCCTGGGGTCCCACTGTGTATATGGAAATATTCCATGGTCTCCCAAAATTTTTAACCCAAAACATTCCTAGTCTCAAGTATTTCAGATGATAGTCATTTTATCTTTTCAAATCAGAAATACGCTTTCCTGGAATTTTGTATTTACCTTTTTTTTGGTTTTGTTTTGTTTTGAATTGTGATTAATAGAAGGGTTACATTAAATTCACCGGATAGAAGGTGCATTACTCCACAAACATTGATACCCTTTCTCATGACATGGTCCCCATTTCCCTTCCCCCATCCCCATGATGTATTTACCTTTTTTATGAATATCTTTTTATAGTTACATATGTAACCCCCAAATATATAACTAAGTCTTAAAGTTAACATAGTCACAGCCTTTTTGCCATTTGTTTATCATGGTGAATTTATAGAAATTAGCTGGGATTAGTGTTTTCTCATTTTGTAATGGCATTAGATTATTGGGCAGAAGACAAATTTTAAAGCCTTATTGAGTGTATCAATATACCTAGAATATGACTTTAAAAAGATTAACCCCCACAAAAATATTTTAAGAAAGAAGATTAGCCTGGAAAAGTATAGTTTAACACAATTATTCTATTAACACCAATGACTTTAACTTTATTTTGTCTTTTAATACAGGATCATAATTATTTGTAATGATCTTAGTTTAGATGATTATACTCACATTTTAGGCTTAAAGGAATTACTGTAATCCAACACAAAGCAAATATGAAATAACTTCTTTTTGAACCAGATCGACATAAGTCTCCAGAATAACCTTTCCTTGGCATCCTTGCTTAGATCTATTCCCTAGAGTTCAAAGAGAAGGAAGAAACAAAAGTCAGTAGGTGATATTTTATCAGAATTTTCAGAAGAACAAAAAAAAATGCCCTACTAATGACCCAAATTTGAGGTTACCAAAATTTCTATTAAAAGGGTCAGTTAGCAAATACTTTCGTTTGCAGCCTGTACAAACCCTGTTCCTTTGCTCAAATCTGATGTTACAGCCAGGGAAACAATTGTCAACAATATAAAAACAAATGGTGTAGTTGGGCTGTAATAGAAATTTATTTACAAAAAAGAATGATAAAGACCAATGTCCCACAAATATGCATTAAAAAACCTGGACATTAAGACAGGTTTGGTCTGCTTGTCATTGTGTGGTCCCCTGGACTACAGAAACAAATTCCAAAGTGAGACTGAGTTCCTGACTCAACTCCTTTACTGGAGCTGAAGATTTTGTACTAAACTTGAGTTATCCTTACCCACTCCTAGAACATGTGCTGCTCAGTGCCTGTGTCCTTTTGTTTGCATGAGTGTCACATGGGAATTCATCTTCATGCAATTCCCTTGTCTACCACAACATAAGGTAGAGAGCTTTCTTTCTTCTTAATTTGTTTATTTTTGCTCACCAGTGTTTTGACTAACATGCTATTTATGTATAAACACTTTTCTTTATCAGTATACCTTAGGGAGATGTTATCCTCCTGGAATTACACTAATTAACACTTACTTTCAATGGCATATATGTACATCTATAATACGTACATGGAATAATGTATATAGCATCACATATGTGTGTATATATATGCATGTGCATATATATCATGTAACTAACATAGAGTATATAACATTACATGCATATGAATATAATATATAACATAATATATGTAGCATTACATAAATGTGTATGTATACACCATAAATGACGCAATGCATGTAATATTACATATATATATATATACCATATATAATGCAATGTGTATAACATTGTATATATATGTGTGTGTGTGTGTAATGTCAGGTTCCCCAGGGCCACATCGATTGAGGGCACAGTCATGAGAGACTGGTCATAATGACAGTACTCTCTAGTTTATAGTCTTTTCTAGCAAACACCAAATGCTCCTGTCTGTATTTATAGACCTCCTAGCTTTGCCTACAATGTATCTTAGCATGCCAGGCTTTCAGGTGGCCATCTGGACATATTTTTTTTGCTCTTCTTCACCTCTGATGACGCCATCTTTCATTTGAATGGTGTCCTTATGTCAATCACTCCGTAAGTGCTTCGCTTAAAAACATCAAGGAGGACAACGGGAAGATAATGTGAATGATATCAAACAGTGCTAAACTCTTGAGCCACTAGGCAAGCAAGGTCGAAGTACATGATTGATCAGATCTTTGAGGGGTTAGGGTCATGGATGGAAAGAAAAAAAGAGAGGAACTTTCAATTCAGCCAAGCAGCTTTCCATCATTTCAGAAGGTAGAGAGTGGGAGAACAACTGATTGTAGCAGCTGATCCCAAAGTTACTAAAACCCTTACTTAGACCATAAGCCCCCCATAGCCCTGTCACCAAGCTGAGAGAGACTGAGATAACTGAGACCATTGGATATCACTGAAAAATACATTTGTTTTTTTTTTCATTTCTGGCCTCTTTAGGGCCTTTCCTCAAAGAGTAGCTTACCTAATTTTGCTGGAAAAGAAATGTGGACAAAAAGTTTGTCTGGAATCACTTGAGTTCATCTGCATCTCAAGGGATAACTTTCTGCTTGTTCTCTCCTCTGCACTGTTACTCTTCTGCAGCCTGTGTCTGAATCCTTACCAGCAGGTACCGTGTGTGTGTGTGTGTGTGTGTGTGTGTGTGTGTGTGTGTGTGTGTGTGTGTGTGTGTGTATGTGTGTGTGTGTGTGTGACATTCCTATACGACAGGTACCATGTGTAATTGGAAGCTGAACAAGTCCCTTTGAATACAGAGGATACAGAGGTCTTCCCGTAGGGGAAAAAGCAGCATGGGAGGTTTCTTATGTGGAATGATCACATCCTCATCCATCTCTGTTATTCAGTTGAAGCAGGTCTGCCAGGTGACCTAGTCCCAGGGGTGACAAATGTACACACTGACTCTAGGCTCCCAGAGGAGCTGTCACTCCTGTGGGCAGCAGCTCACTCGGTTAGCTAATGAGAGTGCCACAGGGAGATAAACACCCATTAGGCAGGCCCTCCCTTGGGCATTGACCTTTTCAGTGAAGGCTGCCACAGATGTGCAGAGGGAGGAGGGGACTGAGATAATTACAAACACCTAAACAGCCAGTCCTGGCCTCTGTGAAAAGGACTCTGGGATGCCAGGCCTTTTTAACTTTGTAAACAGAATTTGATGCTGTTTGAATTTGCAAACTAATGATAAGAAATAATTGCTAAATAGCTCACTAAGTGACAGGAAATTGTCCTTGTTTCTCCATAACAATGCAGCAAGACTATTCAATTAAGGCTATGGTAGGTTTTTTTTAAAAAATGTATTTGTTTACACAATTCATTTTCGACAATGACATAGATGAGAGAGATATGAGGGCTCTGGTGTGGCTGGCAAGGGAGGCGGGGAAGTTGAAGCTGTGGTTTCCTAGATCTCTCCTTTGAGGATATTCAGAGGGAAAAGATGAGACAAGAGGAATGCACAGGCTGTGTCTTCAGATTCGTTGATGAGAGGAAGGGAAGATAGGTTGTAAATTAGAGAGAGTTCACCAGATCTTCCGTGGCCCACTTCTACCAAGAGCTTCAGATATGGAGCCAGGACTCCCTGGAAGACTCCCCTGACTCCAACAAGTACTCAGAACTTACCTGCATCCCCTCTCAACACTGGACCCCATCTCCCTCTTCCTCCCTCTTCCCAAATTCAAGTGCTGATTGCCCAGAAACAGAACCTAATCTTCTTTTCATTTCTGATGAACCTAGAGAATCAACAGAAGGCCCTATGTAGGTTTTGTTTCTTCTAAAGAATTCAAATAATAGTTCTTAAAAGCACCCAAATCAATTTAACCTAGGAGAAATGAGCCTCTCATGATTGAATTACTAATGGTGGTGAAAGAGTTGAGTTAGTGGTGCATCTTGTAAAAGTTGCCCTAAAGGCTCTTCTTCAGGCACCAGGATGAAGAACAGCAAGTTGTGAAGTGGGGAAGGAGGAAAAATTCTAGATCACATTGCAAAAGCCAACATGGGGAATCTGCTCAGTATCTGTGCACCTGAGTCTCCTTCCTGGTATCTACTGACCGAAGGAATGAATGACCAAAGGAATGCCATTTTCTGGTAGCTAATTCTCTTTGAGCAAAACTATTTACATAATTGGACATTCTCCCCCAAAGTCTCCTGATGAGTTACGCCAACAGTTGAGGGCCAGGGAAGAAACGGGGAGATAGTACAGATTCACTATTTAGGGCAAATATTCATCCAGAATCAACCTCCTGTCCCTTAGTGTTATGCAGAGCAGATGGCAGAGTTCTTCTCAACCCTTGGGTAGGACCATCTCTCCCACACACTGGAACCTTCCAGAGCCTCCCAGGTAATGAGGGCCAGAAAACCAAAGCAAATGCTATCCTCAGTGCAGTTAGATTTTCTGGGTGAATCGAAACACACATTTCCCTCCCCTCCCCTGTTGTACATAAGCACAGGGAACCCACTTAGCTTGACTTCACAGCTCTTCCTTACTTACAGAAGCGAATCAGTTTGTAATTTATTGTTCTCATTGCAGGAGTTTTTAGAGCAGAAACTTAAACTTTTATTTGCACATTCAAGTGAAATTCAATCCCCTCTCTTTTCCCACTCGGTTGACTCCCTCCCTTCTAGTGTCGCCTTCTCTACCCAACCCCACACCAGTGCAGCAAAAATCTGTGGGAGAGAAGGCTCTCTCCTCCTGCCTCGGAACTCAATTACAGTTGGCTGTTGCAAACTTAACGTTCGCAGCCATGAAATTATGCTATAGACGCTTTGTAGAAATCACTCAATCAAACAGGGTGAAACCTTTTTTTTTATAGGGTAATCATTTCCCACCATCAAATTTCATAGGAAAGAACAGTTTGATTGAACCACCTAGTTAAACTGTGTATGAAATTAGTCATTCTCACCATAAACAACGTTCTGCCGCCTTCCCAGACAAAAGCTAACATGATCAAGGCGGTAATTGGTTAGGAAATGACAGGTTCTAACTCTGCCTGGATTATGTTCTAGCTCCTTCCACCATGGAACTGGAAATCCTGAAATCAGGTGTGAATCTTCTTGGGTCCAACTGAGTAGACAAAGCCTCATGTTTGAACCCTTGTCAGAAGAACTAGAAATGGGATATGGGCAAGCCACAAACTCTCTCTGGATCTGTAAAATTAGGAGCTGGTGTCCATGTCTGTGATCTATAGTAAAATTATTTGATGGAATTAACTTCTGACTATGAACAAAAAATGCAGTCTCCCTTGGAGCCCTTGAGTGAGTCTGGTCTTTAGGATAAAGACAAAAGAATGGAATGGGGGAAATAAATATGAGATGAAAGCAGTTCCTTCATAATAAGCCAATTTAGTGTGTCTGTAAACAGAAAATCATTGTCTATCCCACCAACTGTTTAGTAGAGATCTCTTCTGGCCACACCCCGCCAGCATTTGTTATTAGATTTCCCGGTAAGACATGTCTTTTATGGCTAGAGATGTTGAGCAGTTTTTGGTAACTGGTACATTGTATCTACATTTATTTGCTTATTTGAATCAGGGAAGGGAAGGGGGAAAACGAAGGGGTCACCCTTTGAGTCAAAGAAAAAAGGATGAACCAGTGTGTAACAGCAATATTCACAGGACAATATGTTGGAAATGAACTCTGCAACTTGGGAGGGGTGGGGGAAGGAAAGTGGGAGTAAAACATAGGAAGGGGTAACAATGTTCAAGAAGGAATGTACCCACTGCCTTACAAATATAACTGTAACCCTCTATACATCACTATGATAATGAAAAATACATTTTTAAAAAAAAAGAAAATAATTGTCTCAAACATGGGTGACCTCTCTTTTTTTTATTAAACAAACATGAACTACTTCATAGGCCTGCTAGGTGCATCCTTTTCTCCTTCAAGTAGCTGTTTTGATGCTTACTTATTTATAAGCGCAGGGCCTCATTTCCCTTCCCTATTGGGTGATGACCCATAGCCCACCTGAGTGCCACATGCCCGTGCTCCCCTGCTGGCCACAAGTTACTTCCTAGAGAGGGTCTCAGGTATAGCCATGAATATGTAACAATCTGCAGTTCTGAGTTGTTCAGGATCCAGGCACAATAGCTTCTGGCTGTGAGCTTTCCTTACTTCCCTTCCAGCAATGCTATGAGTAATTTATGATAGTATTTTGTAAGTTCTGAGCCTGTGGTCTTAGCAGTGATTCCAGGTGCTTGGACAATATCAGACTTCTTATTTTCCCCACAATGCTAATAGTCTATAACTTAGTATCACACATACCATTAACTTTTTATAACCAACCCATGAGATAGACAACGCTCATTATCCCTGGTATACAGGGAAGAAAATAAAGGTACAAAGAGATGACAATGGCTTTTTAAGTCTCTCAGCTACAAAATGTGAGTGCCCAAATGGAGGGATTTGTACTGTACTTGCCAACAATTAGAATAACAAACATCACACCAGCTATAAGAAGCAAGGAGGTCATGGAATAGGCTCAGGTTTTGCCCACAAGCTTGGGATCTTGGCTGGACTTTCCTTTCATGATTTATCCTGATGTGTGCGTTCAGAACACAGGAGACTTGGGCTATAAAAAAGGAGAAACCACAAGGCCCTGTCTGCCTCACTCTAGTGTATCTGCATTGTCACCTCTCCCACATTCTGTGGTTCAAAGCAAGTCAGTCACAAGGACAATGTAAAGTCAATGAGTCGGGAAATGGATTCAGCTTCTTGGTAGAAAGAGCTACAGAACACCATGTCATAGTTTTAGCCTACCACAAATGGTTACCAAGAGGGAGAAGTTGGCTGGGTGCTGGTGGCTCACGCCTGGAATACTAGATACTCCGGAGGCTGAAATCTGAGGACTGTGGTTTGAAACCAGCCTGGGCATAATAGCCCAATGAGATTCATCTCCAGTTAGCCACTCAAGAACAGAAAAGGGCACTCTGGCTCAAAGCAGTAGAGCAAATGGAAGTCAGGGACAGTGCCTGGGTGCTGGGTTCAAGCCCTACAACTGATTTAAAAAATAGTAAGAAGCCGGGTGTGGTGGCTCACGCCTATAATCCTAGCTACTCAGGAGGCTGAGATCTGAGGATCAAGGTTCAAAGCCAGCCTGGGCACAAAAGGACCTGAGACTCTTATCTCCAATTAATCTCTAGAAAACCTAGAGAATGAGAAGTGAGGCTGCGCCCAGGCCGAGTTCAAGTCCCCTGACTTCCCCCCTCCCCCCCCCACACAAATACTAGGTAGATTTACCATGTAGTCTTGTGAGTGGAGAGATGAATTGACATGGGGAAGGAACAGGCTGCTCCCTGGCAGATTCTAAAATGCATGGCAGGCTTCCTGAAGCACTCTAGGTTAGTGTGAAGAAACCTGTGGTGAGAAGACCATAGAGGACATCAAGCTCTTGATCAGATTCACCCGCTGCCGGTTCTAGGAGAGAGGAAAGGGAAGCCGAGGGAGGGAGGGAGGGAGGCAGCGGGAATCTCACTCTAGGACTTGTTAATGCTATCTTTCAAGGAGTCCTCATGCTCAGCTAGATAGCTAACTGCACACAGCCAGATACGTCTATCCCCTTAATTTCCATTTACTCACTAATTGTATGTGCTTCTTTAAATACAGCTCAGAGTTCACTAGAATGAACTGATGGATTTAGAGATCGACAGGCCTTGGTGGGAAGGCTTGCTCTCATTAACAGGGGGTCTTGGTATTTAGTGCCTGTGAATACTGTTTTCTCTTTCTTAGGAATAACACTTCCTGATGTGTGGCTATAAAGGTTATGCCATAATATTCACAGCAGGGGTTCACATGATACTGGGTGTTAAATGAATCCTCTTTTAGGCTATAAGCTCCGTCTTAGGGATTTTGATTCTTAGAATCTTGAGGACACAGGAAGAAATTGCCAGTGAGACCATGGAGGGAAAGTGACTTGCTTAAAGACACTTGGTGGCAGAACATACTTCTTTGTTCATGATTACGTCTAGGCTCGTGCTGGCATGATACTGATACATGACAAATATTTGTGGAGGGAAGACTGAGTTTGTGCCTTATGTATTGGGAAGAGAACATAAAAATAAGTTACCATGAGTCATTTGTCATAGATTCTCCCTAGTAGCTAGAACATAAGCAAAGTCTAATGGTTTCTTCCCTGTTATAAGAAATGGGACTTTAGTCCATGCAAAATAGGTCTATAAGTTTATCATTTGTCATAGCAGGAAAGAGCTCCATAGCTTGGATCATATTTCTCTCTCTGCTCTCACAACCTCACAACCTTGGGCCTATCATCTGACTCTAGAGCTCACACCCCCCTCTTGCTTGATCAACAAGCTGTACAATCAAGAATCCTATCTCTAAAGTTCTTTCCAAATTTAGCACATCTCAAATGCAACTCTTCATAACACAGTTCTTGCATGTAATGCCATTCTCAAAGGGCACAGAGTGGGAAGGGAAGAGAATTGGGAAGATGTGGGCAAGGTTTTCAGTACTGTACAAAGTGGTTGCCATTACAGGTTATGAGATTTCCCCTAGACATTTGAGTTCAGTGCCTTCTTGGCATCTTGGACTGGCTCTCCTGAGATTTCTAGCCACACTGTTTCTGACTCCAGTAAGATGCGGTCAGCTGTCTGAACAAGGATGTTGGAGAGCTCTTCTCTTGGAAAAGAATGCCCAGTCTGGCAATGTCCAGAGGGCCTGAATTTCTCAGGGCAGTCATGGCGGGCTCTTGTCCTGAGAGCACATACAGTCACCATGCCATGGAGGCCTCCCTGAGATTTGTTTAGGCCCTCTTGTCTCTTCTAGATCATCAGATGGTGTAGTAGATGGGACAGAGGAATGGAGCTGGAAGAAGGAGATGTAATCAATAGTCCAGAGACTTGAAGAATGAAGAGAAGGTGTAACCACTGAAAAGCCAGGCCTCATTGAACAGTGACCATAAACTCCTGATTGCCTTCTCCTGTGAGTCAGTTTTCAAATATACGTTATTCAGTTAACTTCTCCAAACCCTTTGCCAGTTCCTATGTCAAAGGAGGAACCCTATTCTCGACTTGCAGGTTGCAGGAGGTTTGGGAGTGTAGCTCAGTGGTAGAGTGCTTGCCTGGCATGGATGAGGAACCAGGTTGGATCTCCACCACTCAGAAAGCAAGTTAGACTATCAAATGTGGGGAAGAGACAGGTTGTGGGGAGTCAGAGATGCCTATGATCGTGAGTGCCCTCCCTCCAGCTGGGTTGGAAAGGGAGGTTGACTGCAGACATCCCGGGTGTACTTTTCCCTCACTGAGCAGCAGGGCTAGCTGCCTTGTTTCGTGCTATACCCTGACCCTGATGCCTCTGATGCTGTTCTGATGGGAGCCAGATGGATCACTGTGGCCCTGCTTATTTGTTACTGCCTTGACATTGCAGTCTTGGGCATGAGCTGTTCAATAGACGAGATCCCTCCCTATGGCTTTCCCAATCAAGGGCCTGAAAAGTTGATCCTCCTCCTGATGGAAGCTACAGTGAGAGCTCTCTGCAAGTGAGGAATGAGCTCCTATCACTGTTAGATGAAATTGGACCTGAAGGCAATTCCTGCCCAAGGGACGGAGGGATGAGAGGTATGTGTGTCGATGTGACCAGTGGAAGGTCCACTGGGACTGGCCTTACAGAATGCCTATTTCTTCATTCTGGGAGTTCTCAAATGGATCTTGTCTGACTGTGATCCTTTCTGATGATTGAGCCTCTGGGACTGACTGGCTAGTGGTTTCTGCCTGTCTCTCTGTCATAGTTTCTAATCTTAGCGCTGCCTCACTTCAAATGAGTTCTTTCAACAATAACACCGAGTGGTGTTATTGGTCCCAGGGCTAGACTCACATTCTCACCAAAAAATTTTTTCCAGAGATTGCTCATTCTCGATCTATTGTTCAAATGGACTCCATGCATCACAGGCATGATAGGCCAAAATAGACATAACAGTACTATTCACAAAAGCAAAAGCCTGGAGACAGTACAAATGGTCATGTAGGAAGAACGGATAAATAAAGCATGAGGTATTCATCCCACAGAACAGCAACAACGAGCAATGTGGACACAATTGAGAAATCTAAGATGGTGGGTGGGAGGTACTGGAGTTTTAATTCTGTCCCTTGTGATTGCTAGGTAGGTGCTCCAACCCTATAATAATTTGTCATTAGCAGAGAAACAAATCCTAAGTAATTACATACAACATGATATATTCCATACAAAGTTACTTGGGAACTTCAATTTTAGGAAAGCATACAGTTAAATCCAAATATAAAACAAATGTCAACATTCAAATGACTTAGAATGATGATAATTTTTACTGGAGGAATAGAAACATGGAAGTTCAACCTAGATTATTATGTGTTTGACACGGAAGACTTGACATTGCAGTCTTGGGCATGAGCTGTTTAATGAGCTTTCCCAATCAGGGGGACTGAAAAATTGATCTTCCTCCTGGTGGAAGTTACAGTGAGAGCTCTCTGCAAGTGAGGAACGAGTGAGTGTATACAAGGATTTGAATTCCAAGGAAGGACTAGTGCTTCACCACTGATGCCATTATCTATAGTCCTATTTTTCATTGGCTACTTTTGAGATAAGGTCTTGCTTTCCACTCATGCACACATCAGGGGCACCATCTGCCTACGTGCAGCTTTCCAGCATAGCTGGAACCACAGCTCCCTCAGTGGAGTTGGAATCATGCAGACTTTTCTGTCCAGGCTACCATGAAGCCAATATCCTTTTAATTTTAGCCTCTCATGTAGCTCAGGATGACAGGCATATGGTGCTGAGCCCTACTATGGATGGATAACAGGTCTTCACTTCTCTTTCTGTATGACTATGCAACACCATCCTCTCAAGCCCAATCTTAGTGATCTCAGCGAGGATAAGAGAGTGAGTATTTGCTTGGGTAGAGGATTTGTGAGTGCTAATTACAGTATGAAGAGTAACTAAATGCATGCACACACGAAAATCACCAAGCCATTCTCCGTTCAAAAATGAGTTCGATTCAACCACGATAGAAGATTATGATTAATTTATTTCTAGGCACCTGAGGAAAATCTCTCAGGGAGGAGTATATATCAGGTGGTTTTAACTCATCTCTCTGGAAGTACTAGAGATAGCTGAGTGGCTGACGTCTTCTTTCCAGCTCAAGGTGATAGAAGAATGAAAATGCAGTCTAAAGCTACTTTAAATCATGTGTAAAAGTCCAGCCATTGGCCTCTCATCAGCTTTCTATTGTAGCTACAACAAATGATCACAAATGTGTTAGTTTTACATACCCCAGGTTTATCCTGAACTTCTACAGGTCTGAAGTCTGACATCGATCCCTCAATATCGCAGTAGGGCTGTATTCCTTTCTGTAGGCTTTAAGTGATAAATCTGTTTCTTTGGTTTTTTTCTTTCCCTCCCCTTTAGCTTGTAGAAATTACCATTTTCATGGGTCCTTTCTCCATCTTCAAGGAGCATGTGGGCTTGAGTCCCTCTCATGGTGCATCCATGTGACTCTATCTTACATTTCCCCATCCATTTCTAAAAGAGCCCTATGATTGGGCTGTAATTGTGGGCCTCTCCCTGTCTCAAGATCCTTAATCAAATGCCATCTTCAAAGCCCCTTTTTTACCATACTAGGTAACATAACACAGCCACCAGTTCCAGAAATTACAAATGTGTATCTTTGGAGAGCCTTTATTCTTCCTACCATACTCCATGGGGGACAGATTCAATTAGCTCATTTATACAAACCGTTCCTCTCCCTTCCTCCCTGCTCCAGTTGTTTTGGAATCAGCCGCTTTGAAGGTACAATAGTGGAGGACAGAAAAGGAAATTAATAGACTGGGAAAGCAGGAGCAGGATACATTAAGGGCTTGACTCAGTCATAGAAATCACCAGCCCTTGAGTGAAGTCAGGCTGAATCAGTCTCTAACTCATTTCATTGAGCAGGATATTGGAAGTCTGGGCCATAGCGGCTGGGTGCATCGAGGCATGCAAGCTTGCTTTGGAAACAGGAAGCCCCAACAATGTGGATCTAAGTGGAAAGTCAAGAAATTCAAACTCTTATATAGAGATGTAATATCAAAGCTGGCAAGCCATGTTTGGGAGCCCAGATCAATGTGCACAGTCAATAGCCTCGAGCCAAGAACTGGCAGGGATTCCTCTTTTCTCATCACCCTTTGCTTAGTAAGTTTCTTCTGAGTTCATTTTAGGGCAGTATATCTTAGGGATGCAAGAAATCTATGGAAAATAAATGGAGGATGACAAAATTCTCTTTATACATAAAAAGCATGCAAAGATGAGGGGAAAGAAATCCTGACTTGCTTCACATGAAAGGACACAAAGAAAGAACCTGATAAGTAGCATACTTGTTATCTTCAGGTCAGACCCATCCCTGGATAAGTCAGTACCTTGGTTCTACTATAAATATCTGGGAGGTTGCATTGGCTGTTTATATGGTCCTTTTCAGCCATGCAGTTTGATGAGTGCAGGATTCCTTGCACTCATCTGTTTAACCTGCTATCTGCTGCTGCCAGCTAAATGCCAGGCATGGCTTTTCCTACTGCACAGTTTTATCTCTGCAAGCATCCGCTACACCCTGTGCTGGCACTTGTCAGGTAACCACGAGGTCAGTACAGCACAGTGGTGGGCAAGGGTTGACTCACACACTTAAATGAGCTCTACTTACCCCATTCCTCATTCATGTTGTCACTTACACACTGGTCATGGTGGGAGTATTTACATGAGAGAAATTGGTAGTAGGCACAAATTAGGATTCTCCCTTTCATTACCCATTGATCAGAACCTGCCACTTGGATGGGCTTACTTCTTATTTCTTACCACTCCTGGAAAGCAGAGAGACATAGTAAGAGTCTTAGCTCTTGAGGCTATCACCCAACTTTCCCATCTAGATTTGCCATCTAGATCAGTTTCACATGAGAGGTCATGTGATAACATGACATATTTAATAAGATTGCTATCAGGACTGAATAAGCTGATGTACATAACACTTAGCCCATGACTAGTAAATCAGAACCCTTTGGTAAGTGAGCTAGTGTTAGTACCAGAAGCCAGAATCACTGCATAGGGAATTTAACAATGCTGCACTAAGAGGAAAGAAAAAAGGGACGTAGGGAAGGAGGGAAGGAGGGAGGGTAGGAAAGGAAGTTTTCTCCTTTTGTATTTTGCATATTAGGAAATCATCAATGTAGACCTCTTCTGTGTTAGTAACTTACAGAGTTAAGTAAAAGTTTTATTCTGTATTGTTTCTTCCTTCCCAGCCATATATAAGTACATAAATAATGAAGGGGCAGGAATTGAAATGAGAGGTGTCATGCTTTCTTGCCACACTGATTATCTGTCTCACTCTCCCTTCCCTTAGTATTGTTTTTTTTGCTGGATTTTCATAGCTCTTAGAGTAAGTGCTACCAGAAAGTAGACATTGGATGGACTGCCCCACTATGATTCGACAGCCAGCTCACAGAATGGCTCTGTAGTGCTAGAGCCAACACTGGGATCCCCAGCCAGAAATAAACAAAGGACCTTTGTTATCAGGAGCCTTATGTGTCCAGGGGTATTCAATCCTCATTGAGAATTAAGCCAGAGAAAACCAGATTAAATTATATTTCAGTTGACCAAGGTTCTATATAAAGCAGCATCTTCTCAAATGAAAGGGATAAAACAGGAAATCTGGAGAGAAACAGGGTAACTGGGGTCAATTTAAAACCAGAATTTCTTTTCCTTGTTTTCCATAGTAGTGATGTTAAGGAATGGCAAAGCTAGGCCATGAATGCCTTGCTCTCCCATGGGTGCCCATGGCAGGCATAGCTAATCGATCATAACCCCCACCACCCCCACTCCCTTTTTTCAGCTCATAAGCAGCTCAAAATGCTTCTCAAAGCAACACTCCCGGCAGCCATTATCAATCAATCAGAGTAGCATGTGGTATGAAAATGTATTTCCCATCCTCAGTTTAGATGAATCAGGGGAATGGAAGAAATGCTATTAGGAGGACTTTGCTAATCTTAAGATCCCATAACATTCCATAATACTCAATGATGGCCTTCATATCAAATTGGATCCTCAATCCTTTTCAGTGCTGTTTATTTCCCCCTGAATGCACTAAGATTGTTGTTTGTCACATGTTTTCAGCTGATCAAATATTGATGATTATGGTGGCATACTAAATGTTGCTAATATTAACTGCCACAACAATAACAGTTCATTTTATATTTCCTGGCTTAGACACATTTTAGCTTGATTAGTACAATGTTCCTCTCCAGCCTTTCCCTTCCTGATGCCCAAGCCCTCTGGTAGGACACCGAAGGTACCCTGTCATCATAAATGCCCGCCCCGAAACCTTTTACCTCCTTATCTTCCAGGGCACTATCAAGTGATATTTCTCTTCCATAGACATGTCAATAGAATGATAAGCTGATGTCTGTCAATTCATCTTGAGAAAAAGACACCGTTTCTTTTATTACCAGTAGGTAGCACAGGAAAAAGCCCTGACTATGTATGTTGACCTGGCTTTGCCCCCCTGTTGGACTTTCAGCTCATAACCTTTTTTTGGATGTGTGTTCCTTTATTTTACAGTGTACAAACCTTATTTACAAACTGAAGACAGGATGGCCCAAAGCTCCATTGGGAAATTTGTTGTCAGAGTCTAACTGGAACTCAGAGCTGCTGTGACATTTGAACTTCAGACAATTTATGACTTCATGCTTTCCAGTAACCTGTAATCTGACGGAAAAGTTAGACGCTCTCATTCGAACTGAGTCTGTTTTGATAAAGTCACTCCATGTTAGTGCTAAGTTTAAAGGATCCATTCTTTGTGGAATACTTCCACGCTATATCTAGGCACATACACATATCTGTATTTGCATTCCTTCAACCCATGAATACCCAGCATAGCACATACTTGTTAATTTAATTTATTTAGAAACATAACCTGCCAAATTTTGAGATGATGAATGATTTGGGGCTTTAATAAATCCAACATTGAATGAGCCCAAGAAATTGTCTAGTGTCAGTTTTTCTCTAAATGCAATTAGTCATATGGAAATATTACAGATATAAAAAATAATCTTCAGCTGAATTTCATAAATTTGGTAAAGTACACAGAATGTAGGAAAGCTCGTTATTCAGAAAGAGAAAAATTAGGTAAGGGAGAGAAGAGGGTGATAGAGGGAGGAATAAGAGAGGAAAGAGGGGAGGATGGAGGAAGGGGGCAGGGAGGAGCGGAAAGGTAAGGAGGGAGGAGGAGAAAGGAAAATAGGAAAGGTAAAGAAATATTAACTGGAAAGAGAGCAAGAAGCTTCACATGCTCTCGAGGTTACATTACTGCTCTTTTCCCTTCCATGTCCAAGCACATAGCGCTGTTCTTCACATCTTCCTTGCACTTACTATTATAGATAGGATGAGAGCTCCACGTTTGGTGCCTGCTCTACCTGCTTCCATACTCACTCACTCCTTGTGCCAGAGCAAGGCTCTGTCATGTTTCCCTAAAAAGTCTAACCAAGAGCCAAGTGTAGTTAGCCAGTAGAGCTCCAGTACAAAGCTGCAGTCTCTGACAGACACCACCTTGCTGCTTCCAGCCTTTCTCTTCCCTGAGATTGCTCTACCCTCTGGATCCTTGACTCTTTGACCCCAGAAGAGTCAGAACCAGGAGAAATGATCCCATCAATATCGTCTAGAAGAAACAGTCCCAGGCCACCAGTATCTGGTTTAGGTCTTCAGTATATAATAGGTCCCCAAGAAATTTGTTCTGAATGACGGAGCTGTTTTGATTTTTCTCCTCTTATCTAAATTAAGGAAAAATGCACCACCTGACAAGATTTGTTTGTTAAAGAGTACATAAAAAGAAGCCAATGTTTCAGGGCATTGTTGTCTAACAATAAAACTGCCCAGTTGGTAAAACAATTTCTTGAGCCCATTTGCTAGAGGAGCCCATGTGAGGGAACCTTCTGCTAAAGGGACCAAAGTTTATTCTTTACCATGTGCTATTTATTTCCTTTGGTTGGTCCAGGGACACAAATACATCTTTGCAACATAATAATACTGGCCAACACATGGACTCTGGCTATATCACTTCTTACCCATTCTGTGACTTTCTATCACCTAAGCTCTCTGTACCTCCGTTTCTCATTTGGAAAGGGATATTTGTATATACACAATGGGACTAGAACTCATGTCTCCAAATTGAAATCCACTTGTGCTTTGTAGACACTTTACATACTTGGTCTCATAACATCATTACATAGTTAATGTCATACCACATTGTTAGTGCGGTAGCATCTCAGCTGGTCCCCGTCACATGAGAGCAGGTGACAAATTCTCCACTTTGCAGGGTCCTGTCAACACTGAAATGTTTCAGCTTTCATAACAAGTGGGGTTCAAGGATTAGGAAGGTGGACCAATGCTTATATCATTGTAGAGGATTTACTGAGCTAGTAGAATTTATATTTGAATACAGTAACTTCTGTGCCAGTATTAGCTATTCATTTCCCTAAATCTCATTCTCTCAGATTATGAAGTGGGAATAACGACTGTCATTGTCCTTCCCATTCCCAGGAGATTGGGAATGAGAATGTCACTGACGCTCTGTCTCTGTGATGGGGCTCTGTTCCAAGGAGTTCTATTCATGCTGTTTAAATGTAGTACTGGCTCAGGGGACGATGGTGGGGAATACGTGAAGATCATCCATATCATGGGAGAGACTGAAACAAAACCCAAGAGATGTCTGTGCAGTCCCCCAGATTCTGAGTCACCCAGTGTGGAGGAGAGAAATCCCGTTAGCAATAAATAGAATTTGCTACATAAACTGTGATTTGAGGAGCCAGTCCGGGAGTGAAGTTGGGGCTGGCTTTTAAACTTAATTATGCACATGTGTCTCCGGCGGAGTTTATTGAATCATATGGTGTAAACCATAAACAAACACTAAAAACCTGGCTGGGCTGACGGCTACAAGCTACAAAATGATCTTTAAAGATCAAATATTTATTCCCAAATCCCAGGAGCCAACCTCTTTGCATTAAAGTCAAAAGCAAGTAATCCGTTCTTCCTCAACAGCAGCTTATGAATCTTCTCCCTGATTGGGATATGCAAGTATAAATGATTGTCCTGAACCCCATGCTGAGCTGGGGAACCTATTTGGATGCCATACCAAACGCATAATCTGCAGGATTAGTAAACTGCCTGGCGCTGAATTATCCCAGCAGATCGTGACATCCCTCAACCTGGTGATACACCATTTCATTCTGGAAATAAAAGCACCTGGGCTCCTCAGTAGGGTTCTGGATTCCTCTGGCACAGCCTCATTAGATCTAAGAGGAATCTCAGCAGGGTGGCTTCCTGGGGCGGCTAATGGGAAAAGGAATGGAGACATGCCTCCCTTTGCCTACAATACAGTCTCGAGATAAGCTGCAAAACAAAGGCTTTCTGCTCATTTCTGAGGAAGACAAGGCCAGGTCGGTTCCTTGTTTATCCCCTCTCCCTGCTGCTACCTTATTATGCTAATTTCCATTCCATTTGGGAATTGAAAGGCAAGCTGGGATCATCCAGCTTTGCTGCAGTTCTGAGTTGCACCTTACAACATCTTCTTTCTTCTTGAACAATTCACAAGGTAGCACAAAGTTCTGACTCTAAATGTGGCTGGTGGCTTGGCCTATGTGCTTTTATACTGGTTATATGCATATGTGTATGTGTATAGTAAAGCATAAGTGTAATATCTTTCTGTAATATTCCACTGGAAGGAAGCTTCTTCCCTATAGGAAGTTCAGATTATCTGCGAAAGAACCCTCTGGCCTGCTCATCTTTCATGACCTAACAAACACAATGGACTCCCCACCTCTCACTCCCCCCCTCCAATAATTGTATAGTGATGTCAAGTTGCTGTTTGGAGTTAAACTAGGTTCAGAAAGAATAAACAATTAAACAAATAAGCACAAATACTTTCCAGCAGATTGAGTTTTAGTCTTAGGGTTCATAGAACCTAAGGTACAATGATATTAAAACATATGTCCAGATGTGATGCCAACTGCTTATACATGAAGAAGACCTCTATTTTTTTCCTGGTTGTTAAGTCTGTGGTTTCCTCTACCTTCATCCTTACTCGCTATATTTACCCCTGTACTGAGTATATATTGCCAGCTGAAATACCTGAGAGCCTACTCATGTTTTCCTAAAAGTCAGTACTTCAGTTTTTATAATTCTATTTCTCTTAAAAAAATAATTGTACCTACTGCAGATGTGTAGGAACATGACTAGAACTGACTCGATGACTCTCTTAGTGGTGGGAGAGAGGATAATCATCCTTGAGGTTGGCAGAGTATGGGGGGAAATGGAGCTGAGGTACCATTTGCTTCAGGCACGATTAATTACAACCATACTCTCACTACACTCAGGAATCCTTCCCAGAATTCACACGCCAGCTTCCACTTCAAACCCTTGTCTTTCACCTGTTTTCCCACTACTACTCTAGAGTTTTTTTGTTTTGTTTTGTTTTTTAACACAGCTATCCCAACCAGTGTCAGTTCATCTGAGGGGAAGAATGGTTTGTTTTCCAGCTCAGGCTTGGGAAGATTCACCTTGGTCCCCAAACCCTGTCTCAGGAAGTACTCCTTTATCCTCATCATTATTTTGTTGATCAGAGCTATGAAGAGCTTGATTTTCGATGGCCATGAGCCCCTTGGTCACTGGCTGGCTGAGGTGCCAAAGGAATAATGAACGACTCCAGTAGCAGGCTGCAGATGGATGTGGCCACGGCACCAGGCAGGGAAGGCAGTCCACAAATTGATAGTGAGCCAATGAATAAACATGCATTGATTATGCTCATTTAACTACCAGTGTAACTGTCTATGGGGAAGATGACTAGTGGAAAAAAATTGATGATCTGGTTAATGTGGCTTATTGGCGAGACAGTTTTAAAGTCATGCAGCTTTAAGAGTCCTCCTTAAAAAAAATTAATGTGGAGATTGTGTTTAAATGGGTCTAAGTCCATAGGCAGTGAGTTGCAAATATGTGTCCCTTGGGGCGGTTACTGTATTAGGCTTTTTGCTCTGAGATCCTCTGGGGCAAGAGAGGGTATCGCATCATATCGAATACTTGTTAAAGGCCAGTGCTGTGTGTTCACTGTGCAGAAAATGCACTGGGCGGGATGTGTGGGCTGCCATGGAGAAGCTAGTTCCCAACTACTGAGCAGGTATCAGGGACTGGATGTTGTGGGTGTGGTATGCCCACCAATGTCACCCCAGATGAACAAAGGAAGTTCCCCTTGGGTAGCCCAGGTGGGGTTAAAACAAGGACTGACAAATAAAAGACTCACAAAGAGGAACTTTATGCAGGAAGGGATGGAAAGAGAGAAATGAATAGATTTAGGGGAGACTTCGATGATACTAGATTTTCAAGAACAAGAAAGAAAATGAAAAAGGAAGGAAGAAGAAATAGAAGGAAAGAAGGGACAGACAGAAGAAAAGGGGGGACAGAAGGCGGGTGGAGAATGAAAGGAAAGGAAGGGCAATGCTTCCTGATCTCTCTGTTCATGCCCTTTGCCCAATTGATGCAACTAATGTAATATTCAAGTCCTTCTAGAAATCTTCCCTGTACCACTCCGTCTCACAAGTTTTTCCCCGAGTAATTTTCTTATAGAGTGGCATGTCTTGTGTCATTGCCATAGTATTTTTGCTCTTGCAATACAAGGTTATCTACTTTGTTCAAATTTTGTTATAATCTCCTTGAAGGCAGGTCTTATTTACTTATCTCTGCATCTCCTACTCTTCTCAATACAAAGATTGGCAGTCAGACAATGCAAAGTTGATGGTTATAAAATATATTAAATCTGAAACTCAAATATCATGAAAATTAAAGGTCTTTTCCACAGTCCTGAGAAGCCTGGCTTGTTTATCACTAATATAAGGTGTTAGTTATTAACCTTCCTCTGTTCATTCTTCTCTGTCTTAGTTTATACTCCTTAGAATCATCCTCCTTTGACCTCTACTTCCCAGTCTTAGAGAGAGAAGGTCCACGAAAAGGATCTTCCTCTGCCATCTTTGAAAAAAGAGTGCCCACAGTCCTAAGACTTGCTCACTGGTGCCTTAGGAGCTCCTGTCACCCAGCTGCAGCCCTAGATATCACACAATTGGATTGAAGTCTTCCTAGTGCTCTCTTCTCATTTTCTTTTAGCCATGCTACATTCTCAGATCTGCAATCCATTCAGCACATGACTCTCCAGTTTGCCACAGATGTGGGATGCCATAACCAGCTCCAGCATCTCAAGGTGCTTCTGCTGGCATAGGTCAGTCTCTTCAGACGCTCTTGCTGAGGCTGAAAAATAAGTGATCCTCACCTGCTGCCAAGCTTTTTCCTTGGACTCCTAAATTATCAGAGAGAGAGAGAGCTCTGGACAGGACTTACCACTAACCACCTCCTGTGAGCAAGAAAATCTCAGCTAGAATGCGACCGCCTTGCTACTGCAGGGGGACATCAATAAACGAAGTGCTGGTGGGTAAGATCACCTCACTGCCATTTGTAAGACCAGTTTTGGTCCCAGAAATACAGAAACCCTTGCTTACCTTTTACCCCCAATTCCCCCTTCCCTTGAGTACTTCTTAAGTCCTGACTTCCTTTACAGTTGGCTTAAAAGCAATTTCTTTCTGCCCTATAGAGCTTTTAACTTTTCAAAGCATTTTCATACCTTTAATCTCATTTGATCCTGACAATATCCCTGTGAGGTAGGTAAAAAAGCAGGCATTATTAAGACCATTTGAATAATGAGCTAAAGAGACCCAGGAAGATAAAGTGTCTTGCTCCACGTTCCTTGAGAAGTGACTCTTGTCTTCTAATACCACCCCCCCATACCCCAACATTTCCTCAGCCAGGGATTTTTCATTCTAGAGACCTAAGAAACTTGGCTATCTCTTTTCAGGCTCTCTTGAGCCCTAGCTCCACTCAGCAGGATAAGGAAGGGAGGGGAGGGGTGTATGGAGATAAAGGATGGGCAGAGAGCATCAAGGAATAAGGTCCAGAAGGGGAAAATGCTTATGTAACTTACATATCGATGGGTGCTCATTAGTGAGCGAGAGGTCAGGGCACCTGCCGATAATGATGTCTGCTTTATGGTACTTAATGGAAATGGTGCAGGACCTGCCCCATCAAAAAGTAATCCGCCCAAGAGACACCTAGGCCTAGCACAGCAAGAATGAGATCCCCGCTGGGGCTAGCTCCTGGAACCGAATCTAAAGCCATTAGTATCCGAAGGCCCTGCCGTGCGTCCAGCAGGTCCTGCTGATTCAGACAGTGCAGAGGCTCCAGCCATTAGTGAGGGCCAGGAGGGGACTGGAAAAGCCTTGGAGCCTAAAGGCTGAGACTTGTCTAGGCTGCCTGTAAAGATACTGAGATGCCTTCAACCAGGGCCTGTGTAAAAGGAAACAGAAGTCCTCTTTGTCCCAGTAGCATTGAGGTCTTGGCCTGAAAGCTCTTGAGAATACCTTGTTCTTGTCCATGAGGAATATATATACAGTATATTTTTCTGCTCTGTCCCAGGCAGAATCATGGCCAGGTCTTATTTAGGATGTCATGAGGTTTGCTTTCTCAGTTTCCTGTCTAGCTTCCTCCTGGGTCAAAGGTAAATGGGTTAGCTTACAGATCTGTAGGTGATATAGCATCACCCTTGATGATGCTGAAAAGGAGCACATCTCTCAGAGCACATCTAGATTGCAGTGCTCTGATCGCTGGACCAGGAATCTGGGTCCTTGACCAGGCTGACCCTGTCTTTGCATTGCCCAGCTATAGGACACTGGCTGAGGTTTTGTGTCTTCAGGGTAACTGTTAATCTGACATTGATTGGCAGTGGGATCTTATTTTCCTCTCCAAAAACTGCAGCTGTGAGGGAATAAGAATGCAGAAATGGAACCCATCTTTGGCACTTAGAAATAGGATCTTTTTTTTTAAGTGACCTTTATTCAAGCTTTATTGAAACAAATATGTAAGAAAATTTGTCTGTCAGACTATGAAATACAATTACCAACAAAATCCTAACACCAAATGAGTATGTTTTCATCAAAGTAGGCTTATGCATGTGTAAGGATATAGAAGAATATTTAGTCTAAATTTTTTAAATTTTTATTAAAGAATTTATTAACATTAATTTTTACATCATATTTCAAATGACATATTTAACAAGCAAGTATTCAAGAAGGGAATCTCTATATACAATCACTGGCACTTAGATTTTAGAACATAATTGAAATCAGGCTGAGGGTTTGTATGTCATAGATACATATTAATCTATGTAATAAAACATTATGTCTACAGAGTCATAAATTTTTATGTCTATGTAGTTGTGTTTATATTTCCAATACCATGTCTGTAGCATTGCGTACCCAAATACTGAGTCATGGCTCTAGAAATAGGATCTTGGCATATAATCCAAGGATATATAGCTGTAGGATGCTCTTTTCCTATAATATCTGAGAAGTGGCATGAGTAGAGTTGAAAAAAATCTAGTTCTATGGAATTAAGTTAGTTGTTCAAACCAGAGGTTAGATCCCAGTTGAAGCACAATGTGGAAAGGGAAAGGTCTCATAGGCTCGGCAAGCATTTTACCCAGGTATCCTCTGGCAGGTTTTCAGAGACAAACATGCTTGTCCATCTTAGGCCAGAACACAGACCAGAAGGATAACAGAGTAATTTAAGTCTGCAGGCAATTTAAAGTCAGCAAGGAAGGATGAAGGGTCTAGCTATCCAGGGTGAGCCTCTTTCCAGGAAGAAATTGTAGTAAATGATTCAAGGTGGAGGGTGTACAGGGCGCATGTGTGTTCAAGATTTATACGGCTAGTTTTGTTCAGAGCCAATCTGGCAAGACAATTTATGAGCCAATAAGGAGAAATCCTAGAGCTAGATGTGGGAGCAAAGGCTTATGATCTCAGCTACTTCACAGGCAGAGAAAGGAAGCTTTTATTCAAGCCCAACTGGGGCAAAAGTTTATTGAGATCCAATGAGCAAGCTGGGCATTGTGGTTCATACCTATGTTACCACATATGACAGAAGTAAAGGTAAGAGGACTGAGGTCCAAGGCCTGACCTGAGCAAAACCATGAGATCCTATTTGAAAAGTAAGGCAAACAAGTGCTAAGGTGTGGTTCGAAGAGATCTTGCCTCACACAAGACCTTGAGTTCAAACTCCAGTATTCCTCAAAATAAAAAGAAATAATTGATCCCAGGTAAATGTAACAAACACTATAAGATTTGTTTGTAGCATAATTTTAAATGAAAAATACCTTTCAAAGTTTCATTGATAATTATAGGAAGCACATCATCCACAGAAAATGTAAATTACAGATGAGAACTATTTTTGAAAAAAGATATAAGAATTCTAGAATGTGTTCTCTGTGACCTAGTTCTCTGTGGCTAGTTCAAATTAGGAGCTCTGGGCTTCACTTCTAATTTGGCTACCAATATGTGTATAACCTTGGACAAATCATGAGTCTTTGTAAAACAAGGGAATTATGTCTACGGTCAAGTTTAAAGTCCAATTCTATATTTCTCTGTGTCTAAATCTTACATTTCACTGACTTTCTCAGTGGAGAAAGGGAAGTGAGGGTAAGCTGCTCTGTCTTCCTGCGGAAAATGGAACCCTGCTTATAGTCAGGGAGTGTGTGGGGCTCATGTGGTCTCTTTAGGCAGGCTAACCTTCAGTGTATAGGAGTGCAATTTGGGAACTGCTCTCCTGGCATCTCCTGAGGTATGGAGGGCAGAGAAAAGATCCAAGCCTCCCTAAGTACAGAACTAACTGGAGATGTCTTTTCTATCTCAGCCCTTTGAATTTTTGAGGAATTATTCTCCATCTCCAACCTGCCCCCAGCCCTATTGTCCTCATCTGCAGAATATATGACATAACTAAGATTTTTCAGAGTTTAAGACCAGCACAAACTCTCACAATTTGCTGAATCTCTTGGTGTGTTCATGTAAATGAAGAAACTACTGAAATAAACTTATCAGGAATCCAACCACATTTTAAATTAGTTTATAGTTAATGGATTAATATTTTAAATACGTACAAATGCACATGTGTGCCATGTGTGAGAACAGAGCCAATGATTCCTCCCTCTCCATTAAAGGCATAGCTTCCTGTGCCCTCCCTTGCCACTAATCTTCCCTGTGGTAAATGGCTCAATGAGAAGAGGTTTGTAAAGTGCCTGGAATGGTATAGTAAGTGGGCACTTGATAAAAGGTGATAGCTGCCCTAATGATGATGTGTGGAGACGTGTGAAGTTCAGTCAGACCTTAGGAATGCCTTCGGATTCCCCTGGGCAGTGTGGTGTAGACTTAGTCTTTTCCTGGTCCAGACCCCTCTTTGGGTCTCCATCATTGTCTCCTGCATCCATAAAGCATCTTTGAGTGCCACCATTCTGAACATGAGCCTCCAGTTTCTTGACTTGTGAGCCAGCCTCACCAGGAGGACCACTGAGTCGAGAAAAATACACCGAAGATCCCTTTTGCTCCTTCACATTTATTTACTACATATTATTTATTGTGGAAATATGAGACGCATGGTGAGGGAATGAGAGAAAAACAAACTTACCTTCCTCACTTGCCTTAACGTGTCTGAGTTACTACTTGTATGTGCTGAAATGTCTATAATTTACTTTTCAGTTTTGCAATGTTTATGGCTTTTATGTCATTTGAAGGTTATTTATAACAATTATATAAGGAAGCAAAGTGCCATAAACTGAAGTAATTTACTGTAAAATATCTGAAATGCTAAAATATCAAACGGTGCATTACTGTAGTGTGAGTGCTGCTCTTGGAGGGAAAAAAAAAGGGAAAAGGGGAAAAAAAGTCTAAAAACATAGCCTCTACCCCCCCAGCCAGTCTGTTACACCCATCTTGCAGGAATTTATAAACTCAAGAGCAACTGGCAAGCATTAATTTAATTGCTTTGAGGGAGGGGCTGGGATTAAGAAAACAACGCCCTGTCACGGCACTTGAGGATGTAGTTGGATAGTTCTAGACCCAAAAGATACAAAGATGAGATGGGTGGCAAGTGGGCTATGACCTTCTGCTTCTGCCGTGAAATATACGAATGTCTTGAGCTCAGATTGTAATCCATATTATTGCTGGTAGGGAGAGAGGAGTCCAAATCTAGTTTGTTAGGTCCAGAAAACTGATGAACTAATAGAAGATCTGGAAAGAAAGAGGTTGAGTAGATTGGCAAGAACCTTCCCAGCAAGAAGGCTTTCTTCCAAAGCAGAAAGGCTGTAGGGCCTTCTGAAGGACATGGTCTCCCGTGTTCTTGTTCACTGGTTCCATAACTGTCTAATAGTTACTATGGGTCAGTTTTGAAAATGAAAAGGTGAGCAGGACCAGTAGCCCTTGTAGGCTTGAAGATCCAAAGAAAATACTCAGAGCCAAAGAGAGGCGTTCACTGCAAAGCTGATAAACCAGCAGACACACTGGAAGTGTGGAAGAGGTTGATCTCTTAGAGCACTCAGAGGAATGTGGCTGTGTGAGAGGGACTAGGAAAATGTTGTAGGTGAGGCCTTTTGTGAGTATAGGACTGGGGCTTAGCGAGGGCGTGTAGGAAACGCTGCATAGACAGCTGTCCCTCCTACTCTATCACCCAGGGAAGGAAAACAGTCACTGCAAGGTCTGCCCATGTAGTTCTCTGCTGAAAGTGAAAACTGCCCTGTACTCATTTATCAACCAGCAGAATCAGGAACTGCTGTTAAGTCTCCTCCATGGGAACCATGGCAGGTGAATGCAAAAAAAAAAAAAATCATCTGGTAACTGTAAATCCCTACTTGAGACTTTGCAATTCAGATACTCCTTTGACTCCAAGAAGAGTCAGGTAAGGAGGTGTTTAGACCTTGCACACCTATGCAAGCTGTTTGGACTTTTCTCTACTAGGTATTATTTAGTGGATAAGAAAGGCAGCTCTTCTTTCTTCAAGCCTTCCCCTACTCCACAGTCTTGTGATTTCCTTGCATTCCTCAAGATGCCCTTTATTTCCTCCCTCCAAGCCTCCTGTGTTTTCAATTTCCTTTATTAAAAAATAAATACACTTTTGAAGTATCACATATGAGCTTACATGACAAATTATGCAGCTTGATGATTTATCATGATGCTGGTATGCTCATTTATGTTCCACTTACATTATAAAATAGAACATTCCAGCAGTGCAAAAACCCCCACTGCTCCCTCTCAATCATCACCACATCTCCATTCCAGAGTTCATAACTCTCTGAGGCTCTCTGAGCAATGTAATAGATTTGTTCGGCCCCATTGTTTCTACATCATGTTTGAACAGACAGCCTTGCTGTGGCTTGTGATATTAGTTCATTCATTTTCATAGCTGTGTAGTACTTCATTATAAGATTACATCACAATCTATCCTACTGTTGATAGGCTGGGGATTATTTCTAATGGCCTCATGAACAGCAGCGCCCAGTCTTGGCTGTGTCTTCTGGTATATATGCACATCTGATATCTATAACCATGCAGAGACTTGGAATTGTTGAATCCTAGTGTATGAACAGGACTGCTCTCATTACCAGTTACCAAATATTCCAAATGGCACTTGCCCCCAAGTACAGTGCTCAGACTTTTACTTTCTTCAACATCCTATGGGAGTTCTCATTGCGCTACATCCTCATTGACCCTTAATCTGCCACTCATTGTGGCAGCTGTGTATCAGTTCTCTGTGTATTGGTGTTTTTCACTAATTGACATTTTAAAGGACTATCTCACTTAATAAGCTTGATACTCACCAATATTAAATATGCAATTTGATGAAATTTTGGCAAGTATATTCTTTCTAGTTGCCATAGTCCGGTCAAGATACAAAACATTTCAATAGTCCATTCTTGCCCCAAGTCCCCTAGTCATTCTAGGATCACCCCATTTCTGACTTCCATCACCTGTATGTTCTAGCCATTTCAGAATGCTGAACAAACACCATCATGACATTGCATGATACTGAATCTTGAATTCAAGGCTTCAAACTCTCCCTTGACTCTTGCTCAAGGCTAGTGCTCTGCCAGTTGAGCCACATTCCCACTTCTGGCTTTTTTCTAGCTAATTGGAAATATGAATCACTGGGTTTTGTCTGCTTCTGCTGATTCTGCCCAGCAATGGGCAGATATTAGCTTCTTGAGCAGCTAGAATTGTAAGCACGAGCTTGTTCTCTCATGCTGTGTGGTCATCTCTGTGTGTCCTTTATGTCATTGCAAGGGTCTAAA
Source organism: Megascapheus bottae (assembly GCF_031878675.1). Lineage (NCBI taxonomy): Eukaryota > Metazoa > Chordata > Mammalia > Rodentia > Geomyidae > Megascapheus > Megascapheus bottae. Next base: position 34,697,822 of record NC_143528.1, read on the forward strand.
CCATGGTCACAGATCACTATTCATTTATTCCTTTATAACTCTCAAATATTCTGGCTGCTATAAGCCTGGGGATAGTATAGACAATGTTGGTACAAATGTTTGTATTCAAGCCTCTTTAAGAAGTTATATTTTCCTTGTTCTTACATAAATATCTAGGAATTGAGTCAACAGATTAGATGTATTTTAATTTTATAAAAAGCTGAAAACTTTTTCAAAGCACATGGATCATTTGGTACTTTTTCACCTATGGATGGGCAATCTTAGTGGCTTTCCCTTCTCACCAGCATTGGCTATCATAAGGAACATGATCTGTTATCTCTTTGTAGTTTTACTACTTGTATTTTTGAACTGATAGGTTCTTCCTCTGCCTTCTGTCCATTTCTTTCTTATTTAGATAAGTCTGTATTATATCTTTCCCATCTTTGAATTTTGTATTGTTTGTCTTTTAAACTTGCTGGATCTTAGTTATTGCATCCTGAAGCCCTTTCCTTTGTTGGGTTTCTGCTTCAAATATTTTTTTCAGAGGGCAAACCCCACTAAAATAGGGAACCTTCTAAGTCACTTCTACAGGACTTTGGGTTTAAAAACAATTCTATTCTTGGTGGAGGAACTGATGATAGGGTATATTGAGCAATGAAGAAGGAAGAAGGGTGAGGAGCAGAGCTGGCCAACACAGCAGATTTGGGAGTAGAGAAAAAAAGAGTGAGCACAATGAAGCAGAGGAAAAGGCTTTGGGAATTGTCAAAGCAAAAGGCCTCAACACAGATGCAATGCCAGTGCCAGAATATTATGGGTGAATTTTGATTGAATGAAAATGAGTAGAGATAGATACAAGCAATCTGACACTGGCTTTGCATCAATGAGGTACATAACTATGACAAACGTTGCCTCAAAGTTATCACTTAACAGCCTTGGATTTGTCTCTTGTCATCCTCTTCACTTTGGAGGTGATAACTTTAAAATACGGAACAATATGTGTTGTACAATGTCACAACATCACATCTGTATTCTAAATACTGATGTAATCTACTTTAGGACTGAAAAAAAAATTCATGTTCTTACCACCCTGATGGATAATTCGTGGTGTTTGTCAGAGAAAGGCATACTTAGCTCTGTGTTCAAAGAAATCTCTTGTAAAGTGAGGAGGGAGGGAATATACTTCCGCAGAACCACAGTTTCAGAACGATGCAAAGGGCTTTGTTTCCAAGTGTGGAGAGACAGACCAAGTTTAGAGTGCTCTGCCACTGACTTTGATGGCACTGGGCAGCAACGTGATAGATTTGGAGAGTAGGGCCTTGGCCCAACACCGTCTTCAAAGACAGCCATATATGACTTCTTTAAAGAATAAAAATGCGCATTTTCCTTCTGCTTACCTAAGCTCTCAAAGACCTTCCCTGTATGTTTGTAGCCATTTCAGCAGGAGCAAGAGCTCGATAAACACTTGCCCATTGATGGATGAGTTGAGTTTGAGAGCCGCAGTGGGGAAAAGAAAGTTCACTAGGCTTCCATCATTCCCCAGGGCTGTATTGGAGACTCCATTCCAAAACAGATAAGGATTTGCTGAGACCAATCTTTTTCAAGGAGCATCGATGTCACAGGTCAGCACTCAACAAACATATCTGGTAACAGTAGCAGGTTTGCCAGAAGAGTAAATGGTCCTGCTGAAGAATAAGCAATAAAGACAGATAATTGTGTACTAGCAACATTTTTATGAATGATCATTGAAACAGGGACTGCTTCCTCTGCAAATTCTGTTCTGAGTAAAGTTCTAGACACTTTAGGGTTAGCATAATTTGCACTCAAAGTTTTCTCATTTATTCCACAAGCAACCTGTGATCTATACAAGATAAATAAAAATGTTTTCATGTAACAGATAAGAAAACAGGGTTTTGTTCTATAAAACCAGATCTCTGACCTGGACAAGAGCTTCTGCCTGGTGCAAGAGTTCTATTCTGCTGACTCTCTCTTCTTCATTGATTCAGGATACCCCACTGTATATCCCTCTATGAACTGTTTCAAGTTTCCATTTATATCCTTTATCTCGCACCCTTCAACCAATCTAGCTTTTCTATTCTCTTTTCTTGAAGCCTTGTTGTGGCATCCTAAAGTTTAGGTAAGTGTTTTCATGCACTACAGATTCACGTGTTAAAGGCTTAGTCCTAAATGTGGAAAGACTCATGGCCTCAGACCTTTTTGATTGTGTATGCTTTGAATGTATTTACTCCTGGAATAGACTGGATGCTTGTATTCCCAGGCTTGCCTGAGCTGTAACCCTCCTCATTTTGCTTCTTGTATTACTGAGATGATCAGTTTCCATTATGAAACCCAATGGTTTCCTTGAGATGAGTTCTACCTCTTTGTCTGAGCTGGCCTCAAATCATGATCCTCTCAATCTGTTTCCTGAATAGCTAGGATGATAAACACGAACCCAGTAAAAAGCAGCTGATTTTTTTTGGTGGCCATAGTGAGGACTGAACTCAGGGCTTCACACTTGCTAGATCAGTGCTATACTACTAGCGCCATGCAACAATTTGCAAGAAACTTGACCCCCATATGCATCAGACATTATTACAGGGATAATGATCTCTAAGCTTCACTGTTTTAAGTCACTCAGTACATGTTAAGGCTCTCTGACAACAGACAGATATTTGCAAAGGTGATGCTAAGAACTCACTTAGCATCTACAGTCAGCCAGGGGTTCATTTAGGGAAATGAGATGGGTATAGAGCAGGCTCATGAGAAAATAGAGCTCATGGTAGGAATTTATACCCAGAAAGGCAGACATTGATGCTCCTCTAAGAAGTTGAGTGCTTGGATTGAATGCTTAGTTCCTTGGTGGGAAGCAAAGCTTTCTTCCCTCTAAGAAGTGAGTCAGTAAAGCCTTATCAAATTCCTTCTTCTAGATCAAAACTGATGAAAGTAATTTCATAGGGTAAGGATACAGGTTGGGAGAATGTGTTTGACCATTGGTATAGTGCAAAGACCTGATAGCCAGACACCATATCCAGCTGATCACTTGTAAGATGTGTATGTTCAAGCTTGTTTCCTCCATCTGTAGAATTAGGGTAATCACATTTGCCTGTAGAGCCAATGCTGGTGGCTCATGCCTATAATCTTAGCTACCCAGGAGGCTGAGATCTGAGAATTGTGGTTCAAAGTCAGCCCAGACAGAAAAGCCCATGGGAACACTATCTTCAACTAACCACCAGGAAACCAGAAGTGAAGCTCTGGTTCAAAGTGATAGAGTACTAGCCTTAAGCAAAAATGAGCTCAGGGTGAGTTCCCAGACCCTGAATTCAAGCCCTATGATTAACCAAAACAAACAGACAAACAAAAAGCTTTTGCCTGTCAGGACTGTGGAAGGGAATTAAGTGGAAAAAAGACATTACCATTCTTTTGTGGCTCCTGCAATGTGCTACCTATATCTTGGGCATACATTGGAGAAAGGGGAAGGAAATGTGAAGCATGATCTCTACCATGCTATAGTTCCATGCTGTTTCCAGGATGTTGAGGATCTACCATGTGGTAAGCTACATCCTTCTCTAGGCAGACCCTCACAAGCAGGTTCTGCTTCCCATGAAGAAAGATGCCCTCTGACTCTACACCTGATCTCTGCTTCCAGGCAGCCATGACTGTATTGAGTCTGGAATCCAGAGCAGCTGTTTAAAAACACCCCATCCCCCTCCCATTCCTGCTTCTGTACTGTGACGCTCCTGTATGCAGAATGGACACAATCTCAGAAATCCCGGCCCTGAGCAGTAACTCAGCCTTGAGTGAGTCCTGGCACAAAGGGCTAGCACCCCTTTGCCTCCTGTGACCATCAGTTTCTCTGCTTGTCAGATGAGGAGCTGATAAGGTAACCTTAAAAGGCCCTTCCAGCTTTAAAACTCTTTCACTTCTTAAAGGCTAAACAGACCAAAACAAAATGTCAGGGATGGATAAATTCATCAAAATGAAAAACTGTAACTCTGTTATTAGACACAGGCATTGGAGGGAATCCAGGAAATGCCGACACCATCCTCACTTGCAAAGACAATCTCTCCATCCACCTTCCTTCTCCTCCTCTGGCACCAGTTCCACAGCTGACACATTGTGTTGAGGAGCCAACTGGATGCCCAGTCTGTTCCATGGGGACCAGATTGCAAGGTGGCCAGGTCAGAAGATACATCTGTTTATTGCTAAGTTACAGTTAAGCCCTGTCCCTCTGTGGCAATTGTAGGAACCTCTTCAGCTTGCCCCTAGCCCAGAGAACCTTTCCTCATGGAGAAACAAGCCATGTCCTCCTCTGAGATGCTGTGTGAGAGTTAGGAGCCTTGCTCTGCAGTTGAAGGAGATACTTTTCCATCATCTCTGAGAGCACAGCTTTGAACAAGTTACATGTGTTTTATTCATCCTTGAGTTCTCAACTCTAAACTAGGCCTAAGTGTTCTGCCCACTTCAACAACAATTTCTTTTTTTCTGGCACATTTAAAGAAATGAACCTGAAAGTCCTCAGTTAGGCCTAAGACACACGTGAATATGTGATTTTTCTATCACTGATGATGTTCCATAGTTAAAGGTTTGACTATCCTTCTCATGCTGATTCTGGGTAATGTTGTAGAGGTACCTTGTGTCTGGGTGCAGCGGGAGAAGAGCAAGGGATCCTGGAGTTTAGAACTCCTCAGAGAAAATTATGGGCCTTCTTAAAACAGATCACACAGTGAACAGAGCAATTGAAGCTAGCTGGTATGTGGGTTTTCTCTGCTTGATGCTCAGTGAGAGGAAGCTGTCACTTGACGGGACAGACCACACAATTGGGAAAAGAATATCATTGTGCCCCCTAGCTCCAAGCCAGCAGCAACAGAATCTCAGTGTACCTCAAAGGAGCACCACCCTTCCTGTGCAGAAGCAAGATACTCCCTGGGGATGAGAGCTTTTTAGACAATACACATGCCTCGGCTCCCTCCATTTCATTCCCTCTCAGGTACTTATGCAAAAGTACCAATTACTCTGGAGTGCAACTCCAAGCCCAATTGTGGAAGCATGCCCCATTGCTCTGGAAAACATCACAGAAGCTGAGAGATCATTAGCCATCATTTTCAGCCATAGCCTAGGTGACATGGCGTGGTAAGATGACTCTGCTGGTCTCAAATAAGTCTTCCCAGTGGCTCTGGGAGGAGAAATGGGGTGGGGGCGCAGGTTGACCACAGTGAGCCTGAAGATCTACGAGGATAGCTTTGTTCTCAGTGTCAGACAGTCAACTTGTGTTCTTCTTGGAAGCATTCACTTCAGACACAGCAGCTACAAACATCTCTAGATAAACTGGGGATATTTGAAGTCACTAAGGGAAACAAATGACAAATTCCTCTTATACTCAAGAAGGCAGGAGTACGTATCAGGCTGAACAGCACTCTCATCTCTCTCCACCTGCCCTCTATCATGGCGCTTCTGTCTTTGCCTTTGTGTACATCTCTTTCTCCCCATCTCTCTTTTAACATTCTCTACACCTGTCTTCGAGGTTGCTCAAGAGCTGGAGCTCTCAGACTTAAAAGTCAACCCTCCTGAAGGTCCCATTGGCCCAGGCTCTTCCTCCTTCCTCAGGTGATCCCAAGTAGTAGAGACCTTGGCTGTCCATTTCAGCCCAGCGACTACGTATTGCCACCATGATTGACTGCGCAGATCTCACCATCTCCTCTCATTTTTCCAGCATTCCAAGCTTCATATCAGAAAAGTGGGGCACTGTAGGATGGTGGGTGGCCTTTGTTTGAAGCTCTTGATCCCAGGATGTAGGCTGGGGGAACGCCACACCTATGCACACTGTGGTTTCCTGGGGTGTTTGCTGGCACACACAGGTGTCTTATCCACTATCGGGACAACAGGAATGCTGCAAAGCATTGAAGGCCAGTATTCCCCTCTCACATCACCTCTCTCTTTTCTGCTCTCACTCACTCTTGTTTCCCTTGGTGTTTCTCAACCTCTCAAGCTCATACATTCTGTTTTTACAACCCCTGGGCAATCCCTCACTCTGTGTGGTTCAGGGAAACCCCACTTGCTTTCCCCACTCCTCCCTTCCTCACCTGGATAACCACAGTTTCTCAGTAGGACCTTCTTTCTCTGGCAGCTAATAATTCAGCAAATTTCCAGTTCTGGACCAAGACTGAGAAATCACAAAAGCCAAGTGTCAATGATCTTAGAGGCTTGAAACTCTTCAGTTTTCTTGAAAACTGAGCTTTTGCTGGTTGGGACTTCCTAGAGACTAGATCCATTATCTTTCCTCTGGCTCCATGGCAGGTGGCAGGTTTCCTGGGAGCTGCTGTAGACCCCAAAACCACAGTGCTTGCTGAATTGGGTTTCATCATGGCAGATATTTGTGCAGATACAATATACAACTGACCTCCCACAGTGGGCTGGAGAGGTTTATAATAAACTCCTTGTCTGAGCTGTTCTACAAGAACACAGCAAGAAAAAGGACTTTGTGGACCTATCACACCACTTGACGGTATCCTTCCCAACCAAGAGCCTGGACAAGGACCAAGAAAGGGCCAATCAAGACATTACTATTGTCCATTGGCCGGGCTGATGGAAGGAGACCCCCTCTCAGTGTTATCCAGGAGACACCAGAGAAACAGAAGCTGAGGCACTGAATGGAGAAACAAAGCACAACTAGAGGAAGCAACATAGAAATTTCTCCATGCCTACTGGTCTCTCTGGATACTGTAATGCGTGTATGTTTTTAATTACGTATAAAAGAATATTGGTACAGACATAAAGAAAAACAAAGCTGTCAAATGGAGCAGAAGATAAACAACCTAATCCTAAGGACTAAAGTACATACAGGAATGATATATGTCTAGAAGCGTATTTTTCAGTCAAAGAGCAACATACAGGAAATAAAATGGGGTTGAATTAACTGGATCAGTTAGAAAAATGGTGTCCTCGAGGGAAGAAAGTTCCCTCCTTCTCTCCTGTAACAGGAGCCAGTGGCTGATAGGAAAATATCTTTCAGCAGCTTTCCAATAAGCCAGTGGTCTTCGGACAATGTCTACCACTGAGTTCTTAGACTACAGGAGACAGAAGGGAATTCTGAGGAGTGATGGGATTCCTGCCATGCTGTAGGTCAAGGGTTAAAATGGAGGCATATTGCCAGCCCTTGCTATTCCTCTCTTGGCCACCCCTTTATTCTCAGCTTCCTGGTCACCCACACTGAGGAGAAGTGGGGAGAAGGAGCAGGGCCAGGCAGGGATTGTCTAGAGTGAACCACCACAGCTGGGAGATTGCAGAGAGGCTCGGGGAGAAGGGAACTGGATTTCTATTTCTTGTTTGCACTGTTAAAATGTTCCTTTAATGTGAAAGCCTTTCTGTTAAATGGAGGGGAAAGAGAACTGTACGACAAGTAGAGCCGTAAAACAAAGGGAACAAAAGAAGGAAACTGCTGAAATGGGTTTGTTTCTGCAGACAAATGGAGACACATAGCTGAGCTGATGGATGGTTAGAAGCAGCACTAGTAGCTCAGAGGCTGAAACAGGCAAAATGAGACAGGGAGCAGAAAGGAAGAAAGTCTCTAGAACCTCCATTGGGAGTCAAGTCAAATGGCTGAAAATGAAAATAGCCAGGTTGGATGTCACTCATGAGAGGGAGCAGGGGTGCCAAGGGGAGGAAGACTAAGAATAAAGGAAAACTGGCAAGGACTTTCTGCCCATCTTATTTTATGTGTTCATCCCCTGGGGTTGGTTCCAGAAGATAGGATGCTATCCAGGCATTGGATGGAAGTAACAAGACCATTCAATGAGAACCATGCTCAGTGTGGCTCCCACTGCGCGTGCGCGCGCACACACACACACACACACACACACACACACACACACACACACACCTACAAGTAAGTTATAATAGCAAGAGACACATAGATGTAAACCTGTCTTGCTGTAGGTGGAGAGGTGCATAAATTCTGTATGGAACCAATAAAAATGAAGCCTCTCTCCTATAAGAATGGTACCAGTTATTGCATCAAAGGTGACTTATTGGCATAGAGGGCCTATAAATTCCAGTGTTTATTGAGCCTTTCTTTGTGATGCAGGTAATTAAATCGTGAGACCTGTCTCATAAACACCAGGATCTTCCTTATAAAGCCCCCAGGCCACCAGATTAGGGGCAGAAAGATTCAATCAGAAACCAAGGACCAAGATCGTGAGATACTTCAGTATCCTCAATCCTCAGCCTGTTAAATGGTTTGCTGTCAGTGAACAGGCCTGTGTTAAGGATTCATCACTTTAAGGAACCCACACAGGCAGGCACTGTGCTTCAAATCTAGAAGCTGCAGTTTGGAAACAATCACTCAGGTTTCAACGCTTCTGACTACTGTTCGCAGAATAGGGGTCATGAGCATGGTATACAAATCTGTTCCTGGACCATCCCAATCTGGTTTTAAGATTAAATCCACTCCTGGAAGATCACTTTCCCTAGATGTACCTTTCTTGAATATTTGCTCAGCCTGTTCAGCAAATAAAACCAGTCTCCATTCAGTGAGGTCTGGAGCTTTCTCCTTGTCACTTGGCATTGGTACCATCTGGACATTTTTATCCCTGACAAGGGGCATCTCAGCAACAGTCCTTGGCAGCTATCAGTGTCTGGAATGCAGAAATCCATGGCTGTGTGAATGAAAGGAGCCTGGATGTATCCAGAGCATTTCTGGGTCACATGGTTCTCTTGCAACATCTCACACCTCCTCCCCAACCCCTCCCCGCAACATGACCAGTTCTGGTGATAGATACTTATACCTGCTCATCCTTTCTTCAGCACTCATTCTCTGCCTGGGTCCATCAAGGCCAAGTCTCCTTTATTTTTTTTTTCTTTGCATCAGCTCTTTGTAGAAAGCCAAAAGGATATGTATTTCACCTCTCTCACCCTGTGCAAATATTCTTTAGCCATGGTTAGGACAGGCAGGTTTCCTTACATTTTCCGTGCCCTGGTACTTCAGATTACACTAGCCCTCTATGCCAGATTGCAACTATCTCTCCCAGAAACACTACACATTTTACTTCTTTACTCTTGGTCTTCTCTTACTAGAAAGCAGATGCTTTTGTCATTTTATTTTTTTGTCTTACACATGTATATGGGATAGGAGTAGGAAGTGGCCATTAGTGAATAAATGCATGCTAGAAGTGACCTGGAGTTCACTAATTCTGTCTAGATTAGACCTGTAACCTCATCTCCATGCAGCCTGGGAACCAAGCTAGATGCTTAGCAAAAGTGAGAGCTAGTATTATTTATGCAGCATGCATGGGAATGCAGCTAACTATTCTTCCACTGGTCCCTACTTACTGGTCCTTGTCATATTCAGTCTTCTCAGTGGCCCTGGCTTCCAGTTCTTGGGCCAGTATTTGACAACACAGGTTCTGATTGCTCACCTATGACTGCCTTTGGGTTTTTACGGTCATCTCACATCACATGCTGAGTAAAGTGACTTAAGAGACATGCCAGCATTCTGGCACTGCTTATCCTAAGCTCCAGGTGACTTAATGCCTGAGCTTCTATTGGATAACTTTTTGGCCTTCTTGCTTGGAAGGAGATAGAAAAGTAAATGAACTATACCTAAGTGGAAAGTCAGAAACTCAGATACATTGTATTTCCACACATATGGTCTTGCTGACTATTTTTCTGGGAGGTCAGAAATGATAACCAGACAAGTAAGAACCATCCCATCTTTTCCAAAATCACAGAATTAGTAAGAATAGAATTTCATATCCCTTCTTCTTCACAAGCCAGGCTGTACTTAAGGGAATCACAATGATATGAAGTATCCCAAACAATATCATATATTAATTACAGTTTTATGTATTCTTGCTTTGCATGAAACCTAGAGTATGAAGCATTTTAGATGCCTTAATACTTTGGGGATGACAGTCTACATGCAATTGCATGGATGTGACTTCCCAGAATCCCACAAATAGAAAAAAGCTGGTTAGTCATATAAGGCCACAACCACCCATTACATAGGGGAAGAATCTGAAGCTAGAGAGAGAAACAGAATCACCTAAATTTCATCAAGGATGATGATTAGTAGATGGCACTTTTCGGCAGGCTTCGATAGTCCAGGCTGTGTGCCGATCATTCAGATGTGTTTTTCGTGGCTTCCACATAGCACAGGGAGACAACACAGAGTGTGGCAGTCACTGATCCAGAACATCAAGGTTGGGTTGGTGCTGAGGTAAGAGCTTGAGGACAGTGATGGAAATCTTTAGTTGGAAATGGAGAGGGAGTCTCCTGAAGACCACCCTGCTCTGAGTCCCAGCCTCAGTCTCCACTAGCCACACCTTTCCTGCTTCCCACGGCCAGTGAAGAAAAGGGGCTCAAGGGTGCCCTGGAATATGGCTGCTGAAAATCATGCCACACTGGCTTCCCCAACTCCTCCAGGAAAGAACAGAAATCAGCCAGCCTCCAGGGAGCCAGGCTCAGGATGGGGCATTTACAGTCCTTTGAAAATCTGGCTCTTGGATGATTTCTGCCTCATAAGCAGACCTGCCCACGTAGAACCTAGACATCCGTGCAGTTGATTTACGCCTTTAATACCTCCAGCTTCATTTAGCCAGTCTGGAAAACACATTTCGGCATGTGAAGCTGGAGTTGTTCTTTCCTCGTCCATCCTCACTAGACATTAATTTTGACGCGGTGGGTTTTGTCCTGGTTGTTGCAGGGCTCCTTTTTGGACAGGTCTATTCTTCTGCCTCAGACAATGCGCAGGCTGGCCACTGCTGCCCCCAGGCTTTCCAGGAAAGAGGGCTATGGGGAAGCAGTTGAAATCCACTGGGGGGAGAGATGGGGGGGGAGGACGGCTAGGCTTTTTGAGACTGAATAATGCCCATGAAAGGATCTCATAAGTGTAAGGACAATTATCTTCACCCGTTCAGCTCACAGTTGCAGCCTCTAAAAGATTTCACCCATTTGTATTTATCTGAATAAAATGCACTGCTCACACACTGGAAATGAAGTTCACACAATGCTTCACAACGGGCTTAGTACTGGTGATGGTCTCAACAGTGGGAAGGTAGGAGGGTTCTTGTTTGTTTTTGGTTAGGAGGGTTCTTGGGTATGGAGTTTCTCTTTTGATGGAGGGGCAAGGCAATAAAAGGTTTTGTAGGGTACACACACACACACACACACACACACACACACACACACACACACACCAGTCTCCACAGTAACCAACAGCTGAAAGGCATACTTTTGATGGCTTGCAAGTCTTCATATCTCCTTACGGGGCCCAGTTCATTTGTTTTTCATGGAGTCTCCATGAGTTATACATCAAACCATGCTCTTCAAATTCTTTTAGATTTCTCACTTTCAAGTTGTTTTGTCTTTGCTTTACTGTGTTGGTGTTTTCTTCTCTCCTACCCTTTTTGTTCCCCTTTGCATTTGTTCTTAGTTTGTTTCAGAAAATCCTGTATCTACCCCATCTCCAATCCTCCTCACAGACACACACGCTGCTGCTGTTGGTGACAGAGTGATTTAGTCTATTGTTTTGTGCTGACTGGCATTCATGAAGTGTGCTAGGTCAATGTGACTTGACCTGACTACTATTTTGAAGGGTGACTCTATCTCAGAGGTAATCACTTGTTCCCGTTGGCATACAAATCTAGACCCAGAGATCATCTCACCCCAGGATCTGACTTATCACCCTAGGGGATCAACATGACTAGATGTTTCTTATGAATACCAGGTGGAAAGACAGGGTTATTGCGAGGAGGTGAGCAATCTGAAGAGAGGGTCCATGAGGGGCTAGGGACAGGGCAATCACAGAGTTTGAAGGAGTCTTGGAAGATGCCGGTATCGCCATGCACAGTGTCTTTCTGGAGGCTTCAAGTCAGATGTGCTCTAAAGTGATCAAGTACAAAAGGTACACGTTTTCTCGGGCAGGATAGGTGAAGGGATACAGCCTTTCTGGGAAGAGTATTTGTATTGGTAGAGGGTCGAGGCTGACAGTCTACTTTTCCACGCACAACTGAGGCTGTCAAGGGCCCAAGAAGAGGGAGAGATGGCGCACAGTTGCTCACTTCTGTAATCCCAACTAGTTGCGAGGTGAAGAGCAGGAGAACTGTGCTTCGAGGCTAGGTCTCACAAAATGTTAGCCAGACTTCATCTTCCATCAATAAACGTGGCATGTGCCTGTCAGCCCAGCTACATGGGAGGCCGTAGGGAAAAACAACAACAACAAAAAGTTTATGGCTATCTCCAGACAGACCCAGAGCTATCACCTGAAAAGTAACTACAGTGAAAAGGTCTGGGGAAGTGACTCAGTGGTAAAACACCTGCTTAGCAAGTTCAAATTAGGATTAGTTCAAATCCTAATGCCATCAAGACAGAAATGGAGAGAGAGAAAGACAGAGAGACACAGAGAGATAGAGAGACAGAGACACAGAGACAGAGACAGAGACAGAGACAGAGACAGAAGCAGAGCAGGGAAAGAAACAGACAGCTAACGTTTTGTCTTCCATTCTCTCCTCAGCCTCCTCCAGGATAAGGAAACAGCCTGACCTGATGGAGAAGGCAGGAAGTCTCTGACCCATCAGTCATGTCAGAAGTGGATTTTCTGCTTTTTCCACTGTTCTCTATTCTTGTAGGTACCCTCCTTGCCACTCATGCTAGTTTCAGTGATGAATGATACATATGGAAGAATTTGCTCAGGGTTTCCTGCTCTTAAGGAGGAAAAGGAGGAGAGCACAGGCCTAGCCTGGGGTCTTGTAGGGCTAGTTGCAGCTGTCTTCCTCGGTGGCAGCATCCTGAAGCACTGAGGCCTGCTCATCTCCAGCCTATCCCAGTCACCTTCATTCCCTTAGAGCACTAAAGAGGACATCAGCCAGCCAGGGTTGTTCCTCCTGGAAAAGGTTCTCTGAAGATTGGACCACAGAGCAAGAAAGCAAAAGGAGAAAAGAAACAGGATGTAAAGGACAGACCAAATGGGAAGAGACAGATGGGAGGAGAATGGATAAAAAGTGGTATAAGAACAGAGGAGGGGAAAGGCTTCAGAGAGAAAAGAGCATTTGTGGTGTGTGTGTGTGTGTGTGTGTGTAGTGTGTGGTGTGTGTTTCTGTGCACGTTATATGGGGACCTAATTTATTGCAGCATGCTACTAAAATTTTTTTTGGAAGGAGCATGGTTTTCTTTTTCATTCTAGCTCTCAGGGGCAGGAGAAAAATATTTTAACTCCCAGACGATCACACTCCATTTGCTGTCTCCTATTCTCTGAAAATAGTGCAATTGCTGTTTTGCTCCTAGGCAAATGGGATCTATTGTCATTGAAACTGGCTTCATATGTAAGTATCAGGAGGAAGAACCCCTGTGTGCCCACATACACAGACCTGGGGTTCAGCTGCTAGACCCACCATGTATGTGGAGGGGGCGGGTTGGAAGGTAGGAAGGTTGCTTTTGTTTCCCTGAGGAAAATGTCCCCTTTTCTCTCCCTACTGTTTCCTTTGGCTTGAAGGGGAGAGAATTATCTGGATGGAGGCTCGGCAGGGAGTTGCTTTCTATCTGCTTTGCATGCTGTGCAATGTGAATTGATATTGTACTGATAATTTGGAGGAGGGGAGGGGCATGTGTTTGGAGAGAGCTTGGTGAGCATCTGAACAAACTATTTTGCTAAAAAAATGATCTTTCTCCAGTGCACAATAGCAAGATGTTAGCCTCAGAATCTTCCATTGGTGGTGGAGGCAACGGTGGCAGAGAGAGAGCACAATTTCCCACATCTCCACCGAGGAAGTTATTTATACAATTCCATCCTGGAGTTAGTCTTTTTTTTTTTTTAACTTTGCTGGCTGCTACAGCTTTAGCAACAAAATAATTACTTTTGTGCCAAGTACTTAGGTAGCAAGATAAACAAGAGGCAACATAAATGGAATGTAAATATGGAACGAGTGTTTGTGAAGGGAAAGGAGCCAGTGTGAAGGGGTAGGATGAAGTTGTCTTGGTTTCCTACATCTGGTGCAATCCCCCTGAGACCTGCACAAACTTCTGTTCTCTACCTTGCAGTGCGACTGTCACTCATCAGGGAAGAGCTGGTGTCCAAACCCAGAGCAAGGAGACCCTCACCTCTGTCACAGTCATAGTTGATGGGTGGGTGGAGTTTAGAAAAGAGGATCTACTCTACTATATGACTGTTTCTGCTAGAAGCAAGAATTAGACACTGTTTGTCAATCTGGTCATCCTGGCTGTGATACAGATCTCTGGGGATCTCCAGTCAAGTCTCAGGATTTCAGTGTGCTCATTTCCAGCATGAAGGTGAAAGAGGATAAACTCCAAATCCCTCAACTCTACAGATGTTTCACTGGATGCTGTCCTTACTGAGCAAATGTTGAAATCCATAACTCACAGATTTAGAAAAGCGGGCAATTTTATTCTCAAGTCTGGATCTGTTGCTGGCCAGAAAGCAGTCATTGGATAGTACTGTGATCTGCCACCACGCATCCCCAACGTCATTGGGGACTTCCTATAACTGAAATTACTTAGAGACAGGGTTCTTGCAGATGTCAAGATGGGGTCACCCTGGTTAGGGTAGATCTGAAATGTAATGACCAATCTTTGTATGAGAAGAAAAGGAAGACACGAATAAGAGACTGGAGTGAGGCTTCTACAAGCCAACAAATGCTGGAAGTGATCTGCAGCTGGAAACAAGGATGTATTCTGTCCTAGAGTCTTTGAAAGGAATATGGCTCCGATAATACTTTGACTTCAGATTTCTGGCCTCCCAGACTCAATGAGTTGGAAAAATGAAAAATGGTATGAAACAGAAGAAGAGAACTATTCCAGCCTGTGCCTACCTTGGCAGACATTTGTCAGGGCCGTACCACGGTGAGTTGCAGTCGTGGCAAAGGTGGCCTGTGAGATGTAGTGACTGTTCTGCCTATAAAAGTTGGAATCATTATAGGATATCTGAGTTTTAACAGTTCTTAAAACTGTCTTTATATAGACCTATGTTTCCCCAAAGAAAAAGTAATCCAATTCTATTATTTGTGTAGTTGTATATAAACGTACAGTATATATACATATATACTATCATAATTCTATATCATTATAATAATAAACATTACTATTTATGTCCCCCCCCCAAAAAAAAGTTGGAATCATTTGTGTCAAACTCTGGGGACTTGGAGCTACTGAAAACCATGACCTGCCTGGTAAGAGGAACTAGGGTAATAAAATTTCCCTGATGTGGCTTATTACATAAATCAACAGAGGACAAGCAGCCTCACAAATGTTCAAAACCATTTGCATGCCATACTGCCTCCAAAGCCCAGTCTACCAGAACATCCTGCTATGGCTTCAGAAGTAGATTACTATAAGGGCAACCACTCCAATCTGAGCTCAACTGCTCGGGCAGAATGCCACAAGTGTCCACAAGGATTTCACATAGCTTGACTTTTTCCTGGAGGCCACTTCAGCCCTTGCATATGTCCCTAATTGCATTCCTCTCCCTCATTATTTACAAATGAAACCATGTGACACAATGCTTTGTATATTTTCTGTTGACTTTTCCCACAGAGATAGTGAAGAGACCTGGCTTCTGGCACTCTGTTCAAGTCTTCTCAATCTGGAACTCAAATGAATTTGAGTGAAATTCAAGAGACTTGAGCGCACCAATCTGTGGTTTTAACCCTCTCAAAGCAAATATTATGCAAATGCCCCATAATTATTCTCAAGTGAGATTCAAAAATAGTATCATCTAGGTAACAAAATCTATCTTGGTTTTCAATTCTACAAAGCAATGGTAATGTACTGCCAGTGACATAAAGGTGGAATGAAAAAATAATTTTAATAGAAGTTATTCAATGTATAAGTGACCTGAAATCGGATACTAGACAGTGCTCTAGGGAGGCACTGAAATATTGATGCCAGAGCCCAGAGCACTATGACTTACAAGAAGGGTAGATGTGGACCATTCCTGGGGTGTGAAGAAATGACTCAAGTAGCTTAGACAATATTGCACCAATGGCAGGCTCCTCCAAAATAGTGAACCACTCCTGCAGCCCTGATTGGAGAATCGTTTCAACAAGACCAGATGCCTAGGTGGCATAAGTGTTATTCCCTCAGAAGATGTCAACTTCAAAAAAAAAATACATCTTTGGTATAAGAACAGCAAACAGATCTCTAAGGAGCAAACATTTGGGACTAGATTTAGGACCAGTGCAGGCTGTGCATGTGTGTGTAACTAATCAGAACAAGACAATGCAATGAATCTTTTATATAGGGTTGTTTGCGTGAGTTCCCAGACCCCTCACAAGATTTCTGTGCCTTTTACTAAGTAGCTAAGATCAGTTAGAGAAGTGATCATGTATGAGAGTGGTTAGTAAAACGGAAGTGCGTCACAGTGAAGGAGGCAGACTGCTGTGGTACGCTGTGCAGCCATTGGGACTGGCTCTGCGGGCCCCACCAGAGCTCACCGGGAAAAAAAGGGCTAGAAGAGTGGGCCTGTTTGAGTGTAGTGCAAATGAGTTTGGATTTAGGCTGGAGCTTTACTTGGCTTATGCAGGCAGAGAGTTTAGGTGCTTTCAAAAAACAAGGATAATGCATTGATTCTCTAAAGTTGCTGGGTGAGCAGTAAAGGTAATTCTTCAGTGCAAACACTGTAAATTTCACTTCTGTTCCTCACCATTTCATTCCACCAACAAATGACCAAGTTAGAATGGGAAAGTGTTGGACCAGAATATACTAGAATCAAACAGCAGAGCTGTGACTTGCCTAGGAGATGGAGGATACAAAAGCCAAACTAAGAATTGCTTTATACTCATACCTGGCTGGATTCACATCAATATAACATAGAGCCAAAGAGGGCAGAGCCTGGTCTAGGATGATGACAGAGTTTCTCTGGACTGCTTTGTGGCAGACCACAGTTTGGGAAGAATTGTTTGATGCCTTGGGAAGCTTCCAGCCTATCCAAGGTCATTTTTTTTTTAAATTTTCAATCTGAGTCCCAGTCTGCTCAAAGGCAGAGAGTTGCTCTGTAGCAGGTGGATCTAGAAGATGCAGAGTTCTTCCCAACCACCGACTTTGAAGAATAAAGGCATCAGTGTCAAGTAGTCTCTATTGGTCAAACTACAGCATCTACCTGGAGTCTTCTAGATGTTTTACCTCCTTCCTCAGTACATAGGCACACCTTACTTCCTGACAGATATTGTTGATGAGCCTACCCTCCTGGAGACAGACTGAAGATCACAGTGTGGCATACAAAGCCCTTCTTCTATTCACATTTAAATCCCAGAAGCCAAAACAGTTTGTTCCTCAGCGATTTGTAGGGGTTCCAAAACCAATCTCCCCCAGACATGGATGGTTGACTACATCGGTTTTCTAGGGCTGCTATAATGGAACATGATAGACTGGTGGTCTAAAAACAGACATTCACTTTCCCAAAGCTCTAGAAGCTGGAAATTTAAGATCAATTTGTCATCAGAGCTCAGAAGCACTTTTTTTCCCTCCTTGGTTTACAGATGGCCATGTTTTGGCTGTGTCCTCACAGGCCTCTTTGATGTCTCTGCGTTGTCTAAATTTTCTCTTCTTTTAGACTCTAGTTGGATTGCATTAGACTTACCCTGAGAGTTTCAGCCCATCTGGATTACCTCTTTAAAAATCTTGTCTCCCCAGTCACATACGAAGGGGTAGGGAATGAATGTATGGATTTTGAAAGGCATCGTTCAGCTCATAACACATCTGTTTCTTAAATTCACACTATCTTTTTTTGCTGCTTGAATGATTCTGTGGTTTGTTTCTATGAGCGCTTGTTTGCTGTCATATAAAATGAATGATTTTCTATTAGGGTTTTTGCATTCTTAGAACTAATATGTGGGAATTCTGTGTTTTGTGCTTAGTGGGTGCTACTCTTGAGAGAATTTGCCTTTTCTTCTGGCAGGGTATTGAGGCAGGCCCCTTCTACATCATGGCCATCGAAATCGAAATCTTGAGGACTGAGGAAGCGGCCCAGCGTAGCACACGTGGCCAGCATGTACAAGGTCTTGGTCTTTAGCTTTCGCATTGTAAACGACAACAGTAATAATGAAATCTTTACTTCCAACTTTCTGATTTTCTGAGGAAAAGAATTGACAGTACACAAAGCTGCATGAATTGCATGAATGTTTCCCCTTATCTAACAAGAAGGTGGGTTTGTCGTTTAAAATTCTCTGAGAAAATCACACACCTTTTGCCCATCTAGTTCAAGGCCAAGCAAACTCCCCAATCCCCACATGGTTTCTGCCTCACAGATTTAAGATCTTCTCTCCATGGTCAAAGTGCCATGTTTGTTCATAGCTCTAGTTTTTCACCTTTCTGATACTAGTTGCCTAGGACTCTAGCAACATTTGGTGGCTAGAAACATGAAAGTGTATTTTTTTTTAAGTTTTGTGGGGCAAATGTTTGAAATAAAGGTTTTGGCAAGGCCATGTTTCTTTGGTGGGATTCTTCTTTTTCTAGTCAAGTTTCTGGTGGCTCCTGGCATTCTGTGACTTATGGTGGCAGTACTGCCCCTCTCTACAGTTCTCCCTGAGTTGCCAGTCTTTGGAGTTTTCCCTCTCCCCTTAACACAAGATCCTTTCACCTTGAGATCCCTAGCTGATAATACCTGCAAAGATTCTGTTTATAAATAAAGTCATATTCTGAGGTTCCATGTAGGCAAGCACTTTTTTAATTTTTTTATTATTGAGGTATTGTATAGAGGGTTACAGCTGCATTCATCATATAGTAAGTGCATTACTTCTCACACATTGATGCCCCTTCTTATGTTTTTGTCCCCATTTCCCTCCCCCACCCCCTCCCAGTCATGTTGTTTTCCCCCTTCTTTTTCCTATTTCAAATAAACAAATATACCTATATACAATATACCAGGTAAAAAGTCAGATACAGTAACAATAAGAGGTCAACTTATATTAAGAGTAACAGTCACTCAAGATAAAACTCTTGTTTCCATATCCTAGAGACCCTTTCATTTAGTCTCATCCTATATGACCTTATATATGTAGATTTTGAGCTATTGTAATCCTCTGCTAGGAGAGTCCTAGATGTTACTAATTACAAATGAGGGCAAACATTGAGCCTATGTTCCTTTTGGTCTGGCTTATTTCACTTAGTATGAATTTTTTCCAAGTCTTTCCAACAAATGAGGCAATGTCATTCTTTCTGATGGCAGCATAGAATTCCATTGTGTATTAGTACCACATCTTGATCCAATCATCTACTGAAGGGCATCTGAGTTAGTTCCATATCTTCGCTATGGTAAATAATACTGCAGTGAACACCATTGTGCTAGTGGCTTTAGTATGTCCTCGTTTCTGGACCTTTGGGTAAATGCCAAGGAGTGGAATTGCTGGGTCATAGGGGAACAACGAGTTTACACTCCTACCAGCAGTGTAGTAGTGATCCCTCCTAGCCACATCCCGCCAGCATCTGTTGTTATTAGTTTCCTTTATCATGTCCATTCTAACTTGAGTGAGGTGGAATCTCAGAGTTGTTTTGATTTGCATTTCTTTTATGGCCAGAGATGTCGAGCATTTCTTCATATGTCTATAGGCCATTCTTATTTCCTCTTCAGAGAAGAGTCTCTAAGTCATTGGCCCATCTTTTAATGGGATGTGTTTCTTTGAAGATTTGTTTTGGACAGATTCGATTTTTTAGCTGTAGATAAATTTTGCATATGAAGCCTTTGTCTGTTGTATGGTTAGTGAAGATCTTCTCCCACTCTGTGGGCTTTCTATTTAACTTGCTAGCTATGTCCTTTGGTAGGCTAGTACTTTGAGGTGCTCTTGTGGACCTGTCATGTCTCTTCATGTACATACTCTCTGCCCTGAAATTGTAGAAATCTCCCCTGTAGCTTTCCTTCAGCAATGAGATGATACCCACTGCAGCAAACAGTCTTGAAGACATTCAAGAATAGCTGCACTTGTTTTTCTTGTTCTTTGCCACCTCTGGCACAGAGCTACACCAACTCATCCAGAGGCTCCATTCAGTCCTACCTTGGTAAGCAGCCTCAATGGACCTACAAATACATCCATGGGCCTAGCTAAGGTAATAGGTCAGCCAGCTTCTTGCCCAAATGTGTTAAATAACAGCAATAAGTGTGTGTTACAAGCAGAACTGTAACATGATAACTATGGTGTCCTTCTAGGATCCTGACTTTGAAAGGGTTTCTTCTCTTCCTTTCCACTATCCAGGCTTGTCTCCTGTACCCTGATTCTCCTATGCTCATTGGAACAGATGCATAGGGCAGAGAAGGTCTGTAGAAACCCACTGAAGGGAGGTTATTTACAGGGATACCTTTCTCCTTGACACCATACTTTTCATCTCTGTCTCTGGTTTCTGAAGAATTCTTTTAACTTTTCCCACAACCAACTATTTAAAAAATGTTTCATGAATTTTAACTCAATGTTTTCAGATAGAATAGCCAAAGTGTATTTCAGTTCTACAGAGTCAAGGATTCACCCATACAGGAAACATGAAAGAAGTCCCTAGGTCCTCATCAAAGACATCCACATTTGGAGAATGTTACATGCCACACCTGTCCCAGTTCAAGTGGCAAGTCATTCATTCCTTCCTTGTAAGTGTTTGGTATCTTCACATCCTAGACACTGACATTTCTCAAAAACAAGTCTTGAACATGCCAACTGGCTTGGTTCTTCCAGCCAATCCTGAAACATTTCCTGGGAGGGCTAATCCGGTTTCCAGTTGAAGATCTCTTCCTGCCTTCTCCATTTGGACTTCAGTTGATGCCTCCACACCCCTGCAGCCATGGGGCTTCAGTGCCCAAAGCAGGTTTATCCAGGAAATGCATAAGCTCCTGACCTATTTTCCTAACCTAATCTTAAGTGATACCACTGCATATCCCTTGTTTGCTGAGTGTTGCAGCATCTCTTCTGGGGCTGAAATTAGATAACTTATCTCTTGGAGAATCAGAGGGAATAGCCACAATTTGCTAGAAACCAAGCAGTCTAGAGGGTTAGACACTTCTTTGACCATCCGAGGGACTTAATCAGCACAGATTTAAAGATGAAGTGCATGTGCTTGCCCAATTCACAGAGAGACAGAATAAAAAGGAAAATGATGATCTAATTCAAGATAGAAGAGAACGCCTTTCATGGGAAGACAGGACATCTCAGAGGACATTTCCAGCAGTCATTTCATTCCTGAATGAGCCATGTGGTCCATTTCTACTTCAGGCTGTGGTAAATGAGTACAAGTAATGGGGGTAGGGTATTCACATTTATTAGACCATACATTTTACTGCACCCTGGTTGCAAAGGAAATCACATTTAATAAGCTGATTTCTATAGCCCAAATCTCAAATTAGTAAATTACATTAGCATAAGCAGTCAAGTTTCAGAGGACATCAAATCACAAGACTAAATTTTATTCATTTCTTATCAGAACTATAATTATTTTAGGAATGACCAGTATAGAGAGCAAAGTTAAAATCAAGAAGTTATCTCAAAGGCCAAGAGTGAGAGTGAATGAGTTAATCCATGGATTGGTATTCTCATTAGTATGAGGTAGTCTTCATCTAATCCCCTGTCTAGCCTTAGGCTGGGAGATCTTTGCTTCTCAAAGATCACTGAGGTCAGAACTAAAGCCCAGGTTTCCACATTAGGAGTCTTGGGATTACAATGGGACACTTTTGTAACCGAGATTTTTTTCTTCCTTCTTAATTGCACTGTTTAATTTTGGAAATAACTGAGCAGTCTTCTTCAGGTAAATGTACTCTTTCTTCACTTTTTGTTGTTGCTCTTTTCTCCATAATTATTATGCTTGATCTGTCAATGTTCTCTCTCTAGAAAATCCAACCAAAAATTCTTAGGTTTTTTTTTTTTGCCAGTCCTGGGGCTTGAACTCAGGGCTTGAGCACTGACTTTGGGCTTTTCTCAAGGCTACCACTTGAGCCACAGCACCACTTCCAGCTTTTTCTATGTATGTGGTACTGGGGAATTGAACCTAGGTCTTCATGCATGCTAGGTAGACACTCTACCACTAGGCTAAACTCGCAGCCCAATTCTTAGTTTTCTCATCCATTCTGACATTCTACTACTTGAACTATTCCTCTACTTCCAAATTTTTGCAGGTTAATAAGAGATAAGATAATTATGATCCTTAGATTTCAGCCTCTTCAGTAGCTAGGATTATAGATTGAGCTACCACTGTCTAGTAATAGTCCCTTTTTTTGAAAAAAAATTTTTTCAGGTTCTCATAGATTTACAACAATCATCGTCTCATTTTCCAGGTATCCTTATGCCTATCACTATCTATTATAATTGCCCAGTAGGGGCTTAGGTTCTTCTCTGTACACTCTATGTTATCACTTGGTTAATAGTTCTTTAAAACTTTGAAGCTAGCTGCACCTATGCTTATGCATATGATAGTATAAGCTGTACACTATTAAGGGAAGCTGGCTGTTGGGGAGAGGATGGGTAAGAGGCCTGTTGTGAAGCTGACTCTGCTCTGTGAAATAACAAGTAGTATACTCTTCATTTCACAAAGGTTCCAGGTGAAATGATGCTAAGCTTTTGGCTGTTATAGAAATTCAATTATAAGCAAAAACCTCATGGTTGTGCCACTAATGGTAAATTGTGCCATTAAGTTGTAAAGCTAATGTGTGTGTGTGTGTGTGTGTGTGTGTGAGAGAGAGAGAGAGAGAGAGAGAGAGAGAGAGAGAGAGAGAGAGAGAGAGAGAGAGAGAGAGAGAGAGAGAGAGAGAGAGAGTCATGGGGCTTGAACCTTACCCTTGTGCCAAGACCCACTTCCCATTTTCTATAGTTTAAATGGAAATAAGAGTTTCAGGTCCTTTTGTGCATGCGCTAGCTTTGAACCTTGACCCTCAGATCTCAGTCTCCTAAGTAGCTAGGATTACAGGGGTGAGCCACTGCGCTTGGCATGTAAAGCTAATATTCGAACCCAGGATTAGTTCACTTTAAAAGCAAACATCTTTGAATTAGAGCATAAGGCTCTAAATGTCCTATTAGCATGAACTGATAGGAGAGTGTGGTCAGGAAATCTCTCATCATGCCACATTGCTCCACACAATTTGATTCTGGGGCCTCAGGCTTGGTAGACAGGTGCTCTGCCACTCACTACTTTATTTCTATTTCAAACAGGGTGAATTTTCTGATATCAATGGGAACGCCACTTTAGCTTCTGAATATTCCCTGCAAAATGGAGAGAGCAACGGTCACTGGCATTCTAGACTGTTCTGAGGAGGCTCACCTTCATCCAGGCTGTGATCCAGGCCTGTGATCCCAGCCCTGACCTCCTCCTTGAGCCTGTGGTCTTCCTTTACTATTTCTTACCTAGCTCTTATACTGTTCTCCATGTAAGACAGCAATCAATAACTTCCTTATTAATTAAATGACACTTTATAAAAGTGCTCCTCTAGGGGCTCTGAGAAAGCCAGCTTTGGCTAGCTATAAAGTTTTCAGTAATCATTTAGGGGAAAAAAATGTTATTCATCAACTTTATGGCAGATCACGGCCACCACATTCTCCCCAGGAGTTCAATCCATCAAGCTTTTCAATGCAAGGGCGGTTAACAAGGTCCCTGTCACTTTGGGTGAAATATACAGGTGTCACCAGAGGCTTCTAACTCCTACCAGCAACAAAGTTGTAGCCTCTTGTCCAGTCCAGGCTCCTCCATCCAGGATACCAACAAGAGGATCTCATCTTCTTTCTGTAGACTACAGATGAATATGAAAGAATTCTTCAAAGTCCCTCAGGGATATTGTGATAGGACATCTGACATTATGCACCCAACATTTGATATGATTAGTATAAAAAAAATCAACTGGTTGTGTTTGTAAACATCCAAGGAAGTTCCAACTCAACCAATAGCCTACCT
The DNA here is from genome assembly GCF_031878675.1 of Megascapheus bottae. Lineage (NCBI taxonomy): Eukaryota > Metazoa > Chordata > Mammalia > Rodentia > Geomyidae > Megascapheus > Megascapheus bottae. The sequence goes on from NC_143528.1 coordinate 34,721,651, forward strand.
TAACAACAGCAATAATTAGCTGTATGCTACACTGAAAAGTGATTACAAATATGCTTCCTCACTCGGTCCTCAGGTCTGTCTCATAGGCTAGACATAGAATGGTTTGTTTATCATCTCATTTTGCAGATAAGAAAACTGAGGCAAGCCATAGTCACTTGGGTTCAGGCTGGTATTGTAGGATTTGAGCTCAGAACTAGCTTCATGTCTTGTGCCATATTTTAAACCATGATGTCACCAGGTTCTGAAACCTGCCCTTTCTTATTTCTTTTATGTTCAAATTTTATTTTATTTTATTTTTTTGGAAAAGAGATATACAGAGGGGTTACAGCTATGTAAATAAGGTAATGAGTACATTTCTTTTTGAAAAGTGTTACCTCTCCCTCTTTTTCTCCCACTTATTATTTCTTTACAGTGCATAGTTTAAATACACTTGGAATAAATGGTTTGGTGTTATTTTCTGCTGACCTGCATCAGAGACACAGAAAAACATCTAGAATGCCAATGAATGTCGCCATCTCCATTTTGCAGGGAACATCCAGAAGCTCAAGTGGTGTTCCCACTGATATCCTGGCTCAGAAAGTTCACTCTGTTTGAAATAGAAATAAAGCAATGAGTGGTAGGGCACTTGTCTACCAAGCTTGACTCCTCCACCCCAGGATCAAATTGTGCAGGAAAATTTGGGATGATGAGAGTTTTCCTGACTGATGGCTGTGACCAGATTGTCCTGTCAGTTCATGGTGAAGGCGTAAGGGAATTGTTAGAACTATGGGCAATAGCATCCTTGTTCTTACAATGACAACATTGCCTGAGTGATCTCCAAAATTCCAATTTGAATATTCTGTTCTATTCTGCATTGCTCAAGAGTAAGACAAGGCACCATGGTTAGAGTTATCATTCAATTCACAGTGGCAGGTCGTCTCCATGTTGTTCAAGCCCTTAAGCAGAAAACTTAGCTATATGAGTCTATCTTGTTGAACATGGGGGATACTGGGCACAAATTTGAACTTTTGCTGACTCCTCCAGCCTAGGTGAAGAGTCAGGTCAGTTCCTGCTGCCTCCTTCCCCTTCCACTAGGAGAATAATTGGAGAAGCTGTGAAATGAATCCAGAGTACACCTAGAAATTATATGCACATACATGTATGTATACATGTATCTATGTATGTGCCTGTTGTCATTCAGTAGAATATATTCAGATTTAATTTTCTTTATTTGTGTTCATTATGTTCAACATTTCCACGTGGATTATTTTTATTTTACTCTAATTTTTTGAAGAGAATGTTTTCTTCATTTATATTTGCCAGTGCTGGAGCTTTAACTCAGGGCCTGAACAATATCCTTGGGCTTTCTCAAGGATAGAGTCACAACACCACTTCTAGCTTTTTCTGTGTATGTGATATGAAGGAATCAAACCTGGGTCTTTGTGCTTCATGCTTGCCTAGGCAAGCACTCTACCACTAGGCCAAACGCCCAGCAATTTTCTTCATTTTTGAACACAGAACTGAATCTCAGAAAAGCAAGGCGATGACTTTATATCTGATGCTATGCACCTATTTTCCCATTCTCCAACATAGGAATGACACAGCTATTTCTGTAGATTGTATGTAATTATGGATCCCTTTACATTGTAGATTAATGTTCCATCAGGGGCCAGGTCTCTTTGCACTGGAGTTGTATTTCTCTCTTGTTGCTTTGAATTCTAGCATATATATTCCAGGATATAGACCATTGGGGCAGGATGGCATTTATTAACTGCTCTGCTCAGGACTGTTATCCTGACCAAGGGAGGGCTCTGGCTTTCCGAGGATTGGACTGCAGATCCAGAGATAAGAATAGATGCTTCTGACTAAGGATCAATGGTTTCCTGCTCTTCTGCATGTTTCTTGACATGCTGAGCCACTTCAGCTGATTTATATGCTCCCTAGGGCTGGCAGTGGAATTCTCTACAGCAGAAATGGTCCCTTCAGGCAAGAGAGGAGAAGCTTTAAGTCATAAAAATAGATGTTTGCTTAGAGTAATGGTGATCAGAGCCTAGTGCATTTCTCTTCTTTTCCTCCTGGGAGATAGGGAAGGGGGAGAAGAAGAATGGGAAGGAAAAGGAGAAAGCAGGAAGAAAGAAGCAAAAGGTTCAAGTCAGATCAGGGGGAAGTAAAGGAGGCAGGAAGGAAGGAAGAGAAAACGTGTGAGAGAACATGCCAGTTCTTCAGCTGATCGAATTCCTGTATCTCTTCAGATTTGTCTATACCCCTGAACCTTCTCCCCCAGTATATCACTTCTGGAAGTGGCCCATCAGTATCAACACTACAAAACTCATGGAAGTACTTCAATGGCCCCTTCCTATTCAGTCAAGTTGGAAGGGATTCTCAAGAGGACATTTGATAGAGGAGAGGTAGGCAGGTAAGTAAATAAATAGATATGCAGATAGATGAGAGTTAGACTATAGATGACATAGATAGGTAGATGATAGATAGATAGATAGATAGATAGTTTGAATAATGCCTACTGATACGTAAAAATGAACAGGCTGAGGAACGAGAGTTTGGCCTAGTGGTAAAGTGCTTGCCTAGCATGCAGGAAGCCCCAGGTTCGATTCCTCAGTATCACATACATAGAAAAGCCAGAAGTGGTGCTGTGGCTCAAGTGGTAAAGCCCTAGACATGAGGAAAGCCCAAGGACAGTTCTCAGTCCCTGAGTTCAGTCCCCAGGACTTGCAAAACAATAGAAGAGGTTGATAGGATAGCTTCTCACTCTTATTTAAGCAAAAATTAGCCACATTAAGAAATGGAATCTGTAAGATATCTTGCTACTTAGAAACCTCTCAGAGTTCCCCATTTCTGGCTTCTACACTTCTGTATCTCTCTTTCTCTTTGCCACATTGTTCCCTTTCTAGGGCAGAGTAACTAACATTTCAAAACAAAACACTATAAAACTAATTATACTATAATCAGAAATCTTCTGCCATAAGTGACATACTTATAAACTCCAAACAGATTAAGACATAATAAAGAAATTAATTGGTTCTCACATCAAGGCTTACAAAAACAGGAAGGAACTGCAGCCTGCAGGGGGAGAACCCAGATCTGATGCAGCAGTAGGTCTGTATTTTCGGTACTTGTCTTCTCTCCTAATTTCTCGTCTGGGGTTTGTTCTTGCAGTTTCCTTTCAGCTTGCCATGCTGAAAGTCTTGGTATAAGAGGGGAACCAGCCCAGCTTCAGAATAAAGGTACTTGGAGAAGGACCCCCAAAGGCTTTGACATGGCCCACGTAGTTTACCCTTAAACAAAACTAAAACCCAAAAGATAGAACCAGTATGAGCTAAACAGTGACCCAAGAAGATGGGATACTGTGATAGACAGCTGAAGGCTAAAATAATGAGAATAGAGGGGATTCTCATACAAGAACTTCCAGTAATATGACACAGAAAAGTGAGGACATTTGCCAAATGAACATAAAGCAACAGATGTCCATAAAGTATTTTAGAGTCATCCTTTGAGGCAACCTTCGGGCCAACACTGCTACAGGATAAATTGTCCCTTGTCTGAAACTTTTGCATCCAGAAGCATTTCTGATTTCAGTTATTTCCAGATTTTTGGAATATTTGCATGCACATAATGAGTTATCTTGGGGCCAGAAACACAAATAAACACTAAATTCATTTATATTTTGTACACATCTTGCATATTTAGCAGAAAGTTGCTTTGTGCAATATTTTTACTGCCCCAATGTTTAGAATGTAATCTGTCATATGAAGTCAGAGGTGGAATTTTTCCACTTGTGGTGCAGGTTGATTTTCAAAAACAATTTCTGATGTTGGAGAGTTTTGGAATTTAGACTTTCTGATTGGGATGCTTAGCCTGTGTTTGCTAAGTTTGAAGGGGCAAGCCCTGTGTGCATTGTTTAGTGCCTCATTCCGCAGCGGGCAAGGAAAGGTCTGGCTTATTCTAGGCACTTGAGTATCTGTTGAGTGTCAGTGAAGGAGTGCTATTAGTCAGGACATTTTACAAGGCTGGGCAGGGTGAGGTAACTAGCACACAGAGAGGACTATGGCTTCCTAAGACTCTGGCCTCCTTTCATCCCTCCATCACAAGAGCTCTCTGAGTTCTGATGACCTCTCTGAAGACCATATACTTCCATTGTCCCGTCAGTGCAGGTCTCACACAGGGCCTACTCAAGAAGAAAAGGCTAGTTGACGTCAGATCAGTTTGGAAACAGACCTGGCAGCAGCCAGGAATGGGAGTAGAAATCAGTACACACTGTGACTATCTACTCTGTTTCTAGGCTAGTCTTCTAAGTAGGTACTGAGCCGGTCAAGGGAAAAGCATGCTGAGCCTTTGTAGCTCAGGTAGTTGCCAGTATCCAAGAGTGATGGACAAGAGAGTCAACTGGTATCTCTGAAAAATCAGGCTGATAGAGTATGTTTTGAACAAAGGAGTGACTTCTGTATAAACAGGATCGTGGCAAAAGAAGCAGGCAGTGCTGGAAGGCCAGCCTCAGAGAGACTACCGTGTTGAGCAGGGAACTTCAATGTCTAGCCAACCAAGCAAACATAAGGATGACCAACCAACACTCTGCTGTGCTGCATTGCCAACTATGAGATCGCATAATGGGGTCAGACATATTTACTGCATTTTTCGCTCACAGAACTTGCCATTTGTCATGTGCATATCAGGATGTCGTCGTAAGTGAGGGACAGCTGTGCTGAAGGTGACGGAGAACCTTAAATTCAAATTTCTTTTTTTTACTCAAACCCATCTAGTACCAAGTGTCCGATGTGAAGGCCAAGCCCTTGTCTGGTAGTACTAAGCTGTCCCCCATGACCTTTTGAGGCTCATTCTCTCAATTGTCTAGAGTGACACGTGACTGTGAGAATCGATAAAGCAGCCACTGTCTTCACTCATCCAGCAAGAAAAACCCGTGTCGGGGATCACATCTGACTTTCTGTTTCATTTTCACAGTGTCTTCTGTTCCCTCGCTCTCTCCCAGTCCTGACTTTTTAGCACTGGATTCTTCAGCTATCTGTGGATGACCATTGATAAATTAGCAGGCTCAGGGGAGCTCTCCCAGGAGAATTGCCCCTCTCCAGCTCTTCAAGCCCTTCCACTAAGAACCCCAGCTCTTGGTCTGGAAGGGCTGGCCTGTGGTTGACACATATTCTCTCCTGGCCTCTCTGCGTGCAAGGCTGTGCCCATGGAGCAAAGAAGAAGCACCAAGAGACCGCGGAGCCATTAGCTCTTCTGAAGAGCACTCCCTTGATCAAATACACTAACTGAGCTGTTTACTGTGTAAACTTGGATGAGGCAGCTGCACGGAGGGGGTTCATCACAAGGGCTGTTAATATTTATGGCTGACATTGCCAGCTCCTCGCCACCCAAATGAGCCTATTGCTGCGTGAGTCACTGCAACTGCCAGAGGAAGCCAAAAGGAAGGTGAAAGTACTGGGTTCCTTAGGTGGATGATACATGCTTGTACAGGCCCAGTGGCATGCAGGAGGCAGCAGTGCTTACTAAACTCAACTGAGTGTGGATGGCTGAACTGGAAGAGCTTGTACAGATGCTGGGTACTGGAGGGAGATGGAGAATACACAGATGCTGGGTACTGAGGGCAGTTTGAGCGTATACAGATGCCATGCAATGGGAAGGTGAAGAGTGCACAGTGCCAGATGTAGAAAGATGAATCTATACACAGATCGCTGAGTTCTTCGGAGATATAGCTCTAAGAGAACATCAAGTAACCTTTAAGTGTGATAACCATGGTGAGAGGCCTAAGCCCCACTCGTGGGTTGCATGCAACAGCTTCTGTGTACATAATTTTCCATCAGACTCTTATTGATATCAGAACAATGCACTTTCTGTGCTTTGATTCCACTAAGGGCTGCTCTCCTCATCTCTCCTTTAACTTTCCTCCAAGTTAATTTAGATCTCGGAGCACTATAAGCAGCATTCTAGGAAGGCATACCATGGGGGCATCCATACAGAGCAGGGTTGAGTGAGACAGACCTGAGGCAGACATCAGCTCTCTATCACAGTGACATCTAAGAGCTTCTTCCCATGTATAATCAGCATGCTAATGACAAGACCACATCCCTAAGCACCAACCTGTACATAATAAATCCTTTGTAAATGGTGCATTATGGGCCATGATGAGATGATAGGATTAGGTTATTACCATTCTGCATAAGGATCTACATCCTAGAATAGCTTTAGAGGGCTGTGTGAAGATGAAACCTCCTGGCTCTAGACTTCACAGAGTTCCCATACATATCATCAAAATAATAATAGGCACACATTCTATCTCTGCCACGGTCTGTATCTTCAGACAATACTGTGACTACTGGCACGTCCTCGTGCCACATCCTTGTCTTCAAGTTAGTAGGCCAAGAGGAGATGGGATGGGTGTCCAGGTGCCCAGTAAAGCAACTGGAGGCCTGTGGGATCATGCAGAGTTCAAATCCAAGTAGTTGAAAGACAGAGGGTCAGGCAAGGACCAAGATCCAGCAGCAATGCTGCCTGACTCACTGCAGCCCACAGTCTCTGCTCCCGAAGTTCTGATTGTGGCCAAGGAGTGATGAACAAGAAACCAGCAGGTATGTTCTGTCTTGATTGCTGCAGGTGCCTAGGCACTGATTGCTCCTCAGTGGGGAGGGAACAGAAGTCAGAAGAGAGATAAATGTGTGGGCAGCTGAACATTCTCCAAGGGCAAAGAGGATTTGAATCCCCTTGCAAATGTGCATCTACCAATGCTTCTCCTTTCTTGTTCTTTAATGAAAACAGATCCCTGGTGCCTTGTGGGGGAGGGACATGGTAGCGGCTAAGCAGAGATGCTTAGAGGAGCTATAAGATCTCTCCCGGGTTCTTTGATTGAGAGTCAGATCCCAAAGGGATAGGAATGAAGTACAGCTTGGAAGAAGGGGAGGTTGTTTGATGGATGGAGAGAACAAAAAAAAAAAAGAAAGAAAATCTATTAGCTGTGCTTTGAGTTCCTTGGAGAACAGTTCCTGAGGAAGCCAAGTAAACAACTTCCTGATACTCAAGATTTGTTAATTAAGCACTTTGAACAGGCTCTGGGGGAAGGGAAGAGAAGGCAATAGAATCTGACTTTTGAGAGTTTTCAGGACTCTGGAGAGTGTAGTGGATCTCAGGGCTAATAATCTGGCTGCTGGAATACCCAGCCTTCTGCTATGATTACAATAGGCCACGCCCACAGTCTATAAGAAAGACAAGGAAGAGGACTGGACTGGGTCCACAGGGACATGTGCATTGTGCTATTTATCCGGACTCCCATAAGCTGTTTGGCACATACATCAATACTAGGTTTGGACAAGCCTATCAGGGCCCAGACATTTTTCTTTCATGCTTGATGTTATTTTGCTAAAATACATGGCATGCTGGGCTTCTCTTCTGGGAAAACGTGTGTTTTCAGTAGTGGAAGTCTTCAGGAGCATCTTGAGTTGGGAAATAGGACTACATGGGAGTAAGCCTACTTTGTACTCGATCCATGAAAAGGAAGAGCGTCTCTAGGCCCTCCTCATTCTGCCCTGTAGTCTGAATAAAGCCCTGGGAGGAGCCTACAAAATGAGAGTAAGAGGTAAATTTCTGTGTGCTAATAATAGGAAATCATGTTCCCTGTAGGATATGGTTGGGGCAGCTCATTCTGGGTTACTGTCCCTCTCTGAAAAGTGAGAACATACATTAACACATATATGTTGTCCAGAATGTAGCTCCCAGGAAAACCCCAAGAATGTTCCAACACGTGTTCAACAATAGATGTCTACTGGTAACCCTTGCCAGAGTATTATGGTCCCTGGGTCCTTTGTGTAATCTGGATTGGCTTCAGGTCTTTTCCACAAAGGCCCCAGCTCTTAACATTCAGTAGCCTCAATCTAGTGAGTTTATTACGGTGCCAGAGGCAAGCAGACAAAATGTAAGGAGCTAAGAAGAAGGAACCAAGATTTGGGAGGTCAAGCAAGTCATCACCTCTCCTTTTTAGTCATCTCTGACCTAGGCTATCCACTCCTCTCCTTGTGATCCTGGAAGAGAAGCTATTTCTTACACTCATTTTCACTTCTTGAATCTCACATTCCCAGCCTCGAATCCCTTACTTCTGACAGTTCATTTATTCCTCCCAATGACTGAAAGCCGTGAAAAGATGAGGAAAGAGACTCAGGGAACGCAGATCACTTACTGGAAAGTGCAGAATCAGGCCATGAATGCAAGTTTTCTGGCCAGAAGGTAGTTTGATCACTCTTCCATTATACAAATGGCACCAGCAATATAATCTGAAAGGTCCTACTTCTAAATTTGTTCTTCCAGATAGTTGATCAGGTTTTACACTTGTCCCTCCATTTTTTTATCAATGAAGATTACTTATAAGTAGGACTGGCCTTGAGAGCAATCCAACAAACCTTGTGGAAAAAGAAATAAAAATTATCTGGATCAGCAACGTTCATTTAGCAAAGATAATTGCAAGATTACCTGTAGGGCAAGAAACTCCATATGAGCCTCTGATATCATCCAGGAGACATGAGAAGATGTGTTCAGACTAAACCTTTGCTGGTCAAATTTCCACATGTGCATCAGAATCTATAACCATGGACGTCTCTAAATCTCAGAAATGTGAACTATTCTAGTAGTTTGAGATCCTGTGAGAAACAGGATCTCAAGTACCAAGCAAATCTATATATCAAGCTCAATCCAAAAGATCAAAATTGTTAAAGTATAAATTCTGTCTGATAGATATATAGATTCATCACAATCACACTTAAAAAATCTAAGCAAGCCTTTAATGAATAACAACAACAAGGGCTGGGAGTTTGGCCTAGTGGTAGAGTGCTTGCCTAGCATGTACGAAGACCCAGGTTCAATTCCTCAGTACCATATACATAGAAAAAAAAACACCCAGAAGTGGTTCTGAGGCTCAAGTGGTAGAACTCTAGCCTTGAAAAAGTCCCAGGACAGTGCTCAGGCCCTGAGATCAAGCCCAGGACTGGCAAAAAAAAATGTAATAACAACAGAACCTTGAGGAATGGCCACTAAAATTTGCACAGAAATGTACAATACCTAAAATAACCAACACTATTTTAAAAGGAACCTAGTTAAAAGATTCAAACTACTACCCAATTTAAAGATTTAATGTAAAGCCGCACACATGGAGACTGCACAGTACTGATCTACAAAGAATAGACTTGCATAAATGAAACAAGAGGGAATCAAAGGTAGAGGAGGCAGCTCAGTGCTAAAGTATTTGCCTAGCATTATCTGGGTTTGGCTCCCAAAACAACCAGAAGGGATATGAAAAGAAAGAAAGAAAGAAAGAAAGAAAGAAAGAAAGAAAGAAAGAAAGAAAGAAAGAAAGAAAGAAGGAAGGAAGGAAGGAAGGAAGGAAGGAAGGAAGGAAGGAAGGAAGGAAGGAAGGAAGGAAAGAAAGGAAGAAAAAAAGAAAGAAAGAAAGAAAGAAAGGAGAGGAGGAGGAGGAGGGAGAGGAGAAGAATAGAACAGATATTTGTACACACACACACACACACACACACACACACACCCCTAATCTATTCCCAACAAGAGTTGCAAGGGGATTTGATAAATGAAAGTGAAGATTCTAAAACAAATTATGCTGGAATAATTGGACATTGCACAGACAAGTAGTAAAGGATAGGAGACATTCATGGAACAAAGTTTATTATTGAACTATTTATTCCTTAAATAGTGCACAAAGCATAAACTTCATTAGAATATGATTTAGGGTTGGGCATGTTGGCTCACAACTGTAATTCTAGTTATTCTGGAGGCACAGGCGGGAGGCCTGTGCCTCCTAAAGCCAACTCTAAATCTAGTCATGGAAAAAGCACAAGACCTTGGCAAACAAATTGAAAACACAGGAACAGGACTTGGGTTAAATCCTTGCCTAGCAAGCTTAAAGCTCTAAGTTCAATATTTAGTATCACAAATACATTCACACATACACACACACACACACACACACACACACACACACACTCAGTCATATACTGGAAGAGAAATACTCATAATACATATATCTGACAAAATACTTTTATTTAAGTGCACAATAAAAATTAAATATTACATAGTTACCTCAATAAAGAGCGTATGTACTTATCTAATAAGTCCATTAAAAGGTGCTTACCACCATAAAATAACAATACACTCATAGAGCAGCTTATGTTGGAAGGTCTGTTATTACCAAGTGTTGGTGAGCATAAGGGCTCAATCATTTCAACTACTGTGCTGACAGGAATGTAAAATGATACAGCTGCTGAGAATGTTTTTTGTTTTTGTTTTGATATACTGGGGCTTGAATTCATGGCCTCACACTCTTGCTTAACTTCCTTGCTAAGTGCTCTACAACTTAAGTCACACCTCCACTTTCAAGTGTTTTAGAAGTTAAATGCAAACTAACAATACAAGTTGCCAACCAAAACCTTAGGATATTTACACAACGAAAACAAAAACACATATTCACACAGAGACTTGTACACAGGTATTTGTGATAATTTTTAATAGCTTTCATTGTGCATATATCAATAAACAAATGAGTCACCAAATTATGATACATCTATACAATGAAACACTACTTAGCTATAAAACAAATACAGTCATTGTCATAGCAATATAGCAAGCCAGGATTACTGGTACACACCTGTTAACTCTACCATTCAGGAGGATAAAGCAAGAGGGTGACAATATCAAAGCCGACCTTAGACTATTTTGCACCACACAATCTTGAACAAAATAAAACAAAAGAAGCATGTAACGAAACAAAATAAAACTTCTGGAAATCAAACGATAGTAAAGAAGGAAGATTTTGGTTTTGGTTTTGTTTTGTTTGTTGTTGCCAGTCCTGGGGCTTGTTCTCAGTCTGAGCACTATTCTTGACCTTGTCAAGGCTCTAGCACCTAAGCCAGCCTTTTCTGTGTCTGTGGTACCTAGAATTCGAACCCAGAGCTTCGTGCATGCTAGGTAAGCACTCTGCCACTAGGCCACACTTCTGGCCCTTTGGTTTGTTTTACAAGGTCTTCCTATATGGCCCAGACTAGCTCAGATTCACCACCCTTCTGCTACAGTCTCTTCAGTGCTGAAGAAGTACTTTGAACTGGGCAATTAATAAGCAGGATGTTGTCGCTCTAAGTTCTGAAGTCCTAGAAGTATTTGCTATATGCTTTGAGGCATATTTGCTTCAAAGATGGTGCCTTTGCTGCATCCTCACATGGAGAAGAAATAAATATGTTTTCTTAGGGATTTTTAGGTGAGCATTATATATAGTATATATTAAATATTCATATATAATATATAAACATTTATTTATATTTTATTTCATGTATATAAAATGCTCACATAGAAATATATATGCAAAGAGCTATTTATTTTCTTGGTTCTGCTCATAGTATAGCTTGATTTACAGCACAATTATTATATTAGTTGTGCTGATTGGTTCTCATTCATTTTAATACTCTTTTTGGTATATTCTTAATGAAACATATATTAGTGTGCAGTTGGCAATGAGGACAAGATTTATATTTTTTGTCTTAGAAATGCCCTTGTACTCTAGAAACAAAACTTTACAACTAATTTTAGGCTCTTGTTTTCTAAGGGTAGGTCATCCACATAGATCTTATAGAAGAAATTGTGTTTTGCATTGGTGTAAGAAGGAAGGAAGGCAGGAAGGAAGGAAGGCAGGAAGGAAGGAAGGAAGGAAGGAAGGAAGGAAGGAAGGAAGGAAGGAAAGAAGGAAGGAAGGAAGGAAAGATGGAAGGAAACAAGAAAGGAAGAAAGGAAGGAAAGAAGGAAGGAAGGAAGGAAGGAAGGAAGGAAGGAAGGAAGGAAGGAAGGAAGGAAGGAAAGAAGGAAAGAAGAAAGGAAGGAAGGAAGGAAGGAAGGAAGGAAGGAAGGAAGGAAGGAAGGAAGGAAGCGAAAGAGCCTAAAGAGAAGGAAAAAGAATAGAGAGGAGATTGTTCTTAGAGAAATTTTAAGCAAAGTATAAACATAATCGTAGTCTCAACTAGATAAACAATTTCAAGACTCCGTCCATCCACCCACAAATTGATGGATGAAGGTTATTTCATTAACATTTTCCCCACCATTAATAGAAAGTGCAATTTCTTTTTTTAAATTTTATTTTGTTATCAGAGTGATATACAGAGTGGGTACAGTTACATTCATAAGGTAGTGAGTGCATTACTTTTTGAACATTGTTACCCTTACCATGTATTTCTCTTACTTTCCATTCCCCCACACCCTCCCAAGGTATAGAGTACACTTACAACATATTGTCTTGTGAATATCGCTGGTTCAATTTCTATTCTACTCATCTTTAAAGGAACAATTAATCCCTATGGTATTTAACTAGTACCGTATGGAAAGGAATATAACTATAATGGTAGATGAACTCATATTAAAGTCTGACATGACCTAAAGTAAAAAAAATTGTGTGCATATAAATAGTTAAGTTCCTATATACATATTAATTCAAACTTTTTAAGTGAACATTTAAACCTGTCATACATTAGGAGCTTATGATGAATTAATATCTATCTCATGATTCTGTGCCTTTAGCTTATTCCTCTTCTGTGCACATGATTTTTAAGTTTGGTCTTTTAATGTTTTCCCCTTATCTGACTTATGCTTCTACTTTTGTCTTTAAGCCTTGGCATATTGTCTTCAGTTTGATCCAGTATATGAGAATTCTTCCTTAATGACTTAAAACATTCTCCCAAAGCTCACCTCTTAATACTACCAATCCCAAGACTCAGATTTCACTGTAAGAAATAGTCACACCACAGCAGTAACAGTGCATTCAACAGAGTGGATGAATCTTATCACTTTTTGCCATGAGAAATAAACTGGGTATAAGATTGCACACAATTAAGATTCTATTGGACTGAAGCTGTAAAAATGAAGCCATAGTAACAGAAAGCAGATTAGAGAGTAGAACCACAAGAGACCCTTTCCTCCTCCTTCTTCATAACCCTGATCACAGATCACCCCCCCTGCACTTACAGAGTAGTCTAAACTCTAACATGACTTGCAAGGCAAAGCCTGAGCGGTAGGCATCTCCCACTGATGTCTCCAAGCTCGGCATCTTCCACATAGACTAGCCTGATAGCATTTGTCACTCACCTTGAGCCCATCCAGATAGGCTCCTCTTCCTGGATTGCTCTTTGCTAACACTGTGTACTACTCTAAAATTTTTTCTCACCAGCCCTCACTGCCTCCGAGTAGCTCTTAATTTAAATATAATTCTTAGTTTAACTATAGTCCTCTTATTGTATTTGTTTCACAACACTCTTCTACTTATCTCTTATCACCTTTATCCATGTGAATTGATGTGGTGTCTACTTTTAAAGCGTTTTTCCTATACTGGATGTTAAGAGCAAAATATTGTCAAATCTGCTGAATCTTTACCATCGAGGTAGACCCCTGGACAATAATCATTTGAGAAATAAAAGGACAGAGAAGTGGATGAATTACTTCAACAATCATTTTTTCTTCATTCAAATGGAATGAATGAAATGCTAGTTTGAGGGCAGCATGTGACAGAATACAGGACCCCAACCTTGGTATCAAGTGATGAATCTCTCCTTAGTGCACAGACTAGATCTGATTCCATGGATTTTAGTTGGAGTCTAATTCTTACAAAGTTTCCAAGGGTCATTATGATGTTTAAAGAATAACCACTTAGAATATAGCCATACCTTTGTACACTTGGTTTTCCTCAATCAACTATTTCTTGTAGATAACCTTACAAGTTGCTTGTTTGGTATAATAATGCTTTCTCCTCCTCCTCCTCTTCTTCCTCTCTTTTCCCTCCTTTTCTTTCTCTTCCTCTGCTGTTTTTTTTTCTTCAGTACTGATATTTAAACAAATACTTTATCACTTGAGCCTCACCTCCAGCCCTTTTTTCTTTACTCATAGATTCACACCAGGATTTGGGTGTGAGCTAGTCCTAAATGCTATTCCTTAATAATTTTTTTAATAACTCCTTCCCTTCCAAGCTTTTTCTGTCTTTGACTGAATGGATTAGCTGTGGCTAATCTTAGCCAATTAGTTACCATTGTTCATTGAAATTTATAACCATCTGGCACAAAACCATTCATAACTTTTACTTCCCTTTGACACAATAACTGGCAGCATTTGGGCTGGTTGATTTCCCCTCAGCTAAGCTCCTGAATGATCTTGTAGAGCAAAATACCTTTCTTCGCTTGAATAAGTCTTATAGTTTGAACAAGCAATTCATGGTTTTTGTTTTAAGTGGTTATAGTTTTGGGAAATCTTTTTAAGAAATTTCCATAACCTCCGATATATTTTTCTGAAAAGAAAAAAATTCAATCAGTAAAAAGTTAATAAACAGAGCCTTGTCTACAAAAAATTTCTATTATACAACCTAGCCTAACTGGAATATTTTTTTGTACACAACTTCTTCAACCATTCTTTATGGAGAGAAGGTCATTTCATCTCTAGTGCTTATCCTCTAAGGAGAGTACACCAATAAACATTATCTTACATAGCTTTGCACATGAGTGTGAATACAGACAGAGAAAATAGGGAAGGATTCAAAACAGGTTGAAATGAAGGCTAAGTGGTTTTGTAGGGGATTTGTGGCTGAGGGTTATTCACAGGAAAGAGTAATGCGTAACTAAGCAAAACAACAAAAAGTAATTCATTTATTTGCAAAGCTATGCAGGATATGATCACATTTATGCAATTTTGTGAAAGTCTAAATCTATCTCTATCTAGTTCTACATAATCGTATTTCTGCCTATCTATAAATGAAATTTTAAAAACTTAAATTACTTAGTAATTTTTAAAGAAGAAAGCCACGAGACCATTTAAGACTCTAATGAAAATGCAAATGTTGTTTGGAATGATCAAATACTGAAGGATTATCAAGCCATTATTTACGTTTCTTCTCAGGTCATAAGAAGGGATTAGTGGTTGCATGCTGAGGGAAGAAATGAAGGCAGCCTGGTTCTGAGGGAGGGAGAGGGATGGTGGGATATCCTGAGAGGACAGACTAAAGGCAGGCACTAGAAGGAATAGTTGGGAACTTAATATTGAAGGGGCTGTGCAAAGATGCTACAGTGGAGATAGTTGACAATACATGTATAACGTAATCATATGCCATCATTTCATAAGAAGGTGCTATTTTAATTACATCTTATCTTTAGCAACTAGCACAATTCCTAGACTGCCAGAGTAAGACCCAGGAAGTAGTGCTGGTTAAGAAGAAGAATGGCATCAGTAGGCCCTTCTCCACTGTTCCACATTATAGAACAGAAAAGCTTCCCTGCCTGTAGGAGGGTTCTAGCTGGGATAAGCAGCAGCTATAGGAGCCTCTCTACTCCCCAACTAGAAGCATCAGAATCTGTTCTTGCCCATCCATCACTTTTGTTTTAGCATGCTGCATTCACCAGAGCATTGAGCCTGACTACGTCAGCCCTTAGCATGATCGGACAGTCACCAGCCCTCTCTGGAAGCCGCCTTACGAAAGGATGTTAAGTGAGAGTTGTACCACACAGATCATGAGCATATTAGTAGGGCAGTGGTTTTATTTTCTGTCTCTACTTTTAAGTTTTTATGTGTCATTTCTCCAGGAAATGACCCCATGCCTTTCAGCTACCTTCTTTTCTACACCAGCCCACACCCTAATGATGATATCTTCGGGATTGAGTATCCTAGCTCCTGTGAAATATAGAGAACTGACCAGGGATTCAAAGTGTAGTTAAATAGTGGATCTGATAAGCTCACCTGTACCAAGGTGTTAGGCTCTGATAATCCCTTAATGTGTTATCTTTTCTGGCAGACTTACATTATTACTGAATATAGAGGAAGTATGTTGTTATGTATCAACTGATAAGGTGGTAGGCTCTGGTTCAATTTTCTGAATATGAATATATTTGATGTAAGTGGGTCATAGAAACCAAGTGCTTAAGTACTGAGTAACTTGGGCTATAGTAAGTATGGGGTGGATAAGAGTACTAAAAAGTTTGGATTCCATATCACATGTGATGCTTTTAATCAGAAATAATGGATTATATATCTATATGTGATTGAAATACTGAGGGAATTTTATTATGTTATATACTAAGAACTCTGCTATTTGGCCAATTCAAAAGCTAGAAATATTTCCTCTTTCTTTTACAGCCCAGGTGATTACAGGATGGCTACAGCTGTTCAGTATAATGTGCAAATATGACAGTCATTAAATAAATTATAGGAAAGATCTTGCCTCTCATTCCCCATTCATCTTTTTATTCCAGTAAGGAGAAAAGCATTTGCAGCAGTCATTTGTTATAATCCATAGAAACATACAGTTATAACAAATATAACCCCTATTTCCAAGGCAAAATACAATAGACATTCATTTCTTGCTCCTCTAATAGTCTGATTCAAGTTGAGAAGGATGCACTGCCTTTCAAAGACCTTTAACAATGTAGAGTCCTTCCATTTAGTGGCTCTATCATCCTCTAAGGACTTCAAAATGAATGGGAAGGAAAAAAAACATATAGAGAAGACCCAGAATTCGGCACAGCTCACTTGGACCCCAACTCCATTAGAGAAATAACTAGTCATATAACCTCACTCATATACCATAGGTCAGGAAATATGTTCTAATGCTATGCCCAAGAAGAAAGGAATGTGACTATTGGCCAGGACTATCATAACACACACTCCATTGTACTTCCTCTCTTCGGTTTCTATAGGTCAGCACTGGGTCACAAGCTTGCTGATAGGCACTGCCAAGGAGAGTGAGAATGATCATGAGAATGGCCATGATCCCCAGCTAATCTTAATAGTCATGTCTTCGCACAATTCCTTCCTCCTTCCAGTGGGCATGGCAAGAGTGACTTTTTGAAACAGCAGAATATGCAAACAATGTGCAATATCATAACCCATGATATTGTCTTGATCTATGACAGAAGCTAGTGAATATCATTTTTGTGATTGCATTATGTCCTATTGCATAAGATTCTTTATTTGTCTGTTTCCTATAATACAATGCTTGCCAAAATTCAATACCCAAGGCCTGATACTTTGCAGAGAAAGATATATTTAAGCCACAGTTCTGATACAGCATGGAACAGGCTCTGGCTCTGGTGAGTGTCCCCGACTGCCTTCTCCCCTTACCCACCTTAACCATCTTGGCTCCCCATCAATGAGAGTCATCAGCAGAGTCACCCAGGAGAAAGATCACACGGCAAGATAGGAAGCAAAGAGCCAGTTAGAGGTGAGGCTCACTCTTCCAAATAACTCACTTTGGTAAAAGTTAACTAACTCATTCCACTTACCTTGTACCAATCCCCCCAAAGGCAGTGTGCTCATTGACCTAACTACTTCTCACCAGGCTGTACATCTTCAAGTTTCCCTACCACCTCCCAATGGTGCTATACCAAGGACCCAGCTCCTAACACAGGATTTCTTTTTGGGGAGGGCACTCTGAACCCA
Organism: Megascapheus bottae; assembly: GCF_031878675.1. Taxonomy (NCBI): domain Eukaryota; kingdom Metazoa; phylum Chordata; class Mammalia; order Rodentia; family Geomyidae; genus Megascapheus; species Megascapheus bottae. Next base: position 34,739,102 of record NC_143528.1, read on the forward strand.
TATTAAACCATAGCAGGCTCCATCTCCCTGAAGATGCCTTTTAACAGCTTGATGAAGGAAGCTGCCATGCCGAGAACCTCGTGTGGACAACAGTCTGTAGATAGCTTCCAGCTAGAAACTGAAATCTTATTTTCTATAGTTGCAAGCAAATGAATTCTGTCAACAATGGATAAGGTGTGAACCACCAAGTAGAAGAAACAGCTTAGCCGTTCCTGGACTCCTGATCCACAGAGACTGTAACATCATATAAATGTGTGATTTTAAGCCACAAAATATGTGGTGATTTGTTGTGTAGCCATTGATTCCTAATGCAGCTTGAATTAATCATGATTAATCACTGGAAGTAGACGGAAGTTAATGCATCTGACTCACAAGAGAATGGACACTGTGGTCCACATCAGGTTCCTACAGAAAGAATTACGAGATGTCTAGCTATTAGAAACCAAGGGTAGTGTTGGCTATAGACTAACACTTCAAAACAAAGAAATGAGTAGGATGAGACTGTTTTCAGAAGAGACATGAAAAGAAGATCTTACATATAGTATTGTTAAAGGTGTGTGTGTGTGTGTGTGTGTGTATGTGTGTGTGTGTGTGTGTGTGTGTGTGTATGTGTACTCACCCTTGTGCCCGAGCACTACACCTAGGGCTTGAACCCAGGGCCTGGGAGCTGTTTCTGAGCTTTTCTATTCAAGGCTAGTTCTCCACCATTTTTACTACAGCTCCGCTTTTGGCTTTTTGGTGGTTAATTGAAGATAAAAATCTCATAAACTTTCCTGCTCAGGTTGGCTTTGAACTACAATCTTCAAATCTCTTCTGTCTGAGCAGCTAAGATTATAAGTGTGAACAGCATTGTTAACAGAAGTAGAGATAAGCTATGTGTACAATGGAAATTCACATGACAAACTTTCAAACATGAAGTATAAGAATAAACATCAGCATTTACTATGCTCCAGATCTATGAAAATCTGATGATATTCTGGATACTGCTTTTCCTAAAAGATTTTTTTTAAAGAAAATGCAGCCAGGCTGGGAGTTTGGCCTAGTGGTAGAGTGCTTGCCTAGCATGCACAAAGACCCGGGTTCAATTCCTCGGTACCCCACATACATAGCAAAAAGCCGAAGTGGTGCTGAGGCTCAAGTGGTAGAGTGCTAGCCTTGAGAAAGTCCAAGAACAGTGCTCAAGCCCTGAGTTCAAGCCTAGGAATGGCAAAAAAAAGAAAGAAAGAAAATGCAGCCAACTCATGGACTGACATGTTGAATTGAACTCCTTTGTACAATTATTTTTTTTTTCGGCCATGGGTCTTGAACTCTGAGCCTGAGCACTGCCCCTGAGCTCTTCAGCACAAGGCTACCACATGATCCCTGGAGCCACAGAGCTGCTTCTGGTTTCCTAGAGGTTAATTGGACATAAGAGTCTCACAGTCTTCAGTGCCTGGGCAGTCTTTGAACCATGATCCTCAGATCTCAGCCTCTGGAGTATCTACCATGCCTGACTATACAATTATGTTAAGATAAATTTTTAAATGGAGAAAAAAGACCATAAATATCTATACCTAAAATTTTGCATAGCATTTGGAGAAGCTAAGAGGCTCTCAGTGTCTATGAAAGACCCTTAGTATAAAAATATAATACGGGACTTGATAAGCAGAACTGCCGGTCTTATGTGGTCACAAACTGATGGCATTACTGTGAGCAAGAAAATGGGCAGTCTCAACTTGTCTTCATATTCAGAGGGTAACCCACGTCTGGAGAGAGTGGATGAGTGAGCAGCAGAGGGAGGGTTGGTAACTGGAGACAGAGCAGAGCCAGGGCTCTGGAGTGGCAGGGAAGCAGAGTATATCACCAGGAAATGCAGAAGGCGTGACAATGGCAAGAGCAAGGAGGACAGGAGTGGAATATACCCTCTAAGTGAGTGAAGGCATCGCCACGCCACACAGCTGTGATGCCTGTGCTGGGACACAAAGTTAGGAACAGCAGTGACGTGTTTGATTCTTGAGTTCTTTAGGGGACCCTGCTTAACTTTGTTGCCAGCTCAATGGCAATCTAAAATATATATATATATAATGAAAAAAACATTTCCTGGGTCATATAGATAACGGCTTCATAACCACCTGTGGATGTCATTGTTACGCTTGCCTTGGTATTGTGATTATGGTTCTGATGCTTAGCGCTACAGTCACTGATGTGGTCTAGCAATGGAAAGAACAGAGGTAAAATGATACTGTAAATGGTGCATTGCTGCCAAGGGAAACCAAATGATGGCATGGATGTTGGTGTACTACAGGGAGAATCAAATGGCACATGGCACAGGGACACAGAAGCAGGCCAAGTTCAAAGGATCCGTTTGACATACTCATGATGAGAGAAATCACTCCTTTTTAGCAACTCAATACCGACTGTGATAAGTAATTTAACTTTTGCAAACATGAATTTTTTTGTATTCTGCAAATGTTTTGTGTTGTGACATCCCCTATTGCTATTCACAGTGAATTAGTTCCTTTCTCCTTTGGGACACAGCAAGAGGACACTGTAGAGCCCAGCTGCTAAGAAAGATACAGAATCTACTCGGGCTAATGAGCTGTAAGTATAGAGATAAAGCTCGAGTGCCTAATTGCAATGTGACTCCTTTCAGGCCTGAACTTGTCTCTAGCTCCCTTTGAGGTTGATCTAAGTAAAGCCATGTGTCACTTAACTGCAAGATAACTTTTGAGAGATGTGTCACAAGGTGATTTCCCTGATGTGTGAACCTCAATGGAATCGCACAAACCTGTGTGATTTAGGTTCAATAGCTGGACATAACCTCTCTGTCCAATCAAGAGATAAAGCAGGGCTGGGAAGGTAACTCAGTGGAATATAGAATTTGCTTAGCATATATAAGGTCTTGGGCTTGTAAAGAAATAACACATAAAAACCATGAGCTGTATGAGACTACTGCTGGAGGCACATGGCATATTTCTTTAAAACTAACTTTTTAAAGTAGAAGTATACACTAAAGTAATGATAAAAGAAATAGTAATTATTTAATCAGTGCAAGATGTGTATTATTGGGTATTACATACTGTACATATTTGGATGTGATTAACTTTTCAAATGACTGGTTAGAATCATAGTATGTTCATACTAGCATCACCACAGACTGGTAAGGAATGCCTTGTGCTGTGATGACTGTGGGATCCACAGGAAACAGGAAGCTTTAAGTTCCAATATCTCCTGGGACCTCAGACATACACATATGTGTGGTATGTGTGTACATATGTATACACATATACATTATATGATTGTGTTCCTCAGTGTGCTACTTAGTAGTCTCCACCACTGGTACTCTCTAAAGGCAAGGAGTATAGGATGGGTCTATGGTCTCTCTTATCCTGAGTTCAAGTTGGTTTTGGCCATTGGGTAATTCTGATGGGAAGGCCACAAGGTAGGAGGACAGTGGAGTCACAGTAGTAGATTTCATCTCCCTTTGCTAGGCCATCGGCTCACTGTCCCTCATCCTCAACTACCTCTTTAAAACCTGGCAATTGCTTCTCCTTAAGGTAAGGCTGGCCAGCCTTCCACTGTAGCCTTCAACTATAGCCAATTGAAAAGTACCTGAAAGTGCCTGTACAAATAAGTAGATAAAACTCAGCTGTAACTCTTCAGTTGAGCTATGTGTTCTCTATCCTGTTGGTATGGGGTTCAGGCAGTAGCCTTTCTGCTAGATCAGCTCAGTTTCTCACCATTCTGTGACATCATGTTGCAAGAGAAAATAAAAAGTAAATCTGTATAAGAATCACTGATAGTTTGAAAGTTTTGTTATTAGCACCTCTTCTGACAGATATCGATGTTAGGGTTATTTAAGAAGACAAGTAGGACAAACGATCACCTATATTCATTTTTGTGTCTTAAAAGTAAATACTTTAATTATCTCTGGAGGAATCAATGGTAAATTTTGTTTCCTTGAAATGGGCTGCCTGTTTCCTGTTAAGAAACTCTGGTCAAAGTGAAGACTGAAGCCAGACAGACCTTAGGGAGCACATTGGTGCCCCTGTTACTTGAGATGGTGCTTTTAAGTATTGGTTTCTGCATCCATCAAAGACAGAGAATAGATCTAACTCAGAAGGTTGCAAGGTTGAGATAATACATGGGAAGTGCTTAGCAGATATCTTGACATCTAGCATTTGCTCTATAAATAATAGCTAATGTTATCTCATTAATGATAGCTACAATTAAATTGCTAGCAGCAGTAACCTAAAGGATTAGAGTCTGGGGGAAGAAACAATATAGGCTCAATTAAGCAGAGAATGAGAGAGAAGAAAGGAGCAAGCCGGGGAAAGCAAGACTACATATACAGCCAGTAATCAGAACATAAAGAGCTGCCTTATCCAAAGTCATGGCACAGGAGAAGCTTTGGGGATCCTTGGAATGGGATAGGATTTACCCAGGGATGGAACTGCCTCTGACGCTGCCCAGAGTCTGGCTGAGGCACTGAATCCATTGAGCACACCATATAGAAGTGAGACAAGACTCCTCATTTTCCACTATCAACCCCATTGTCTTTGATGAAGATGTATTTTTTTTAAGAGCATTGACATTATCCCTAAAACAGATTATCTATGGCCAGTACAGGAAATCTGACCTAGCAGGTGGTTCAAAGCAAGCTTTATGAGCATGCCAGCCCCTTGTCCCCACGAAGGGACAAGGGTAACAAAATAGCTGTAGGTGACCTACACAATCCTCCTGGGCCTTATTCTCTCTGTGTGTATCCACTCCATCTCCCAAGGCTGTGGAGCTTAGGAGCTGCTGGTTCTTCTGTGCAGAACCCACTGGGATGGAAGGCACTGCTGGCTCGTCCTGCCTCAGAATCCCCACGTCTCCCCAGAGGCAGCCAGCTCCTATAATAGCACCAAATCCATTGCCACCTACTGTGGAAAATTCTGGAACCCCATTGCTGTTTTTATTGTTAATGATGATGGTAGTAGTAGTAATAATAATAATAATAATCATTTTGTAGCCCTTTTATCTGGAGTGAGCTGAAAACAGAAAATGGTATATTCAATCAGCAAATATATCCTGCCTTACAACTTTTTTTATCAATGTTCCATCTCTCTCCCTCATCACATGTACAACATCACACACACACACACACACACACACACACACACACTGCATGAATGATGCTGTTCTTGCTTCATAGAAGCAGCTCGCAACCTACAAGAGGTTTGTCGTGTGTGTGTGTGTGTGTGTGTGTGTGTGTGTGTGTGTGTGTGTGTGTGTGTATGTGTGTGTGTGTGCCTGTCCTGGGGCTTGAACTCAGGGCCTGAGCACTGTCCTTGGGCTTTCTCAAGACTAGAGCTCTACCACTTGAGCCACAGCACCACTTCTGGATTTTCTATGAATGTGGTACTGAGGTATCGAACTCAGGTCTTTGTGACTACTAGACAAACACTCTGCCACTAGGCCCTGCTTCTGGCCCCTGTCATGTTCTTTATTCAATGAGAGTAGAGGCATTGCTAAGAAAACCCAACAGTGAGAGAACATGGATTATGGACATGCATTGAGTTCCCACCACAACTGAGAAGGAAGCCAAGAAATTATGTGAGACTGCTCAAATTCTGTCCCACAGAGAGGAAACAGAAGATGGGAGCCAAGTTGGAGAAGCCAGAAAAGCAGAGTAGGGCACATCTGAGATGCAGCAGGACATGAGTTTGCATAACCAAAACAAAAGAGACAATGAGAGATAGCCAGAACTAAAATTCTAGATAAAACTAGCAGAGGTCTGTGGTGCTCTTGTTATAATGGGACAGGACCTTATAGCAACGTGACATCACTGGATACTGTGTCGATCGGGGCCTTTCCTCTACCCCACAATATTTATCTTGAGGCTCATGTGTACACAGAGTCTGTGTCTGTGTGCTTGCATCCATGTGATGGGGGTGTGGGGAGAGAGCTCACAGCGTTTGTCAGATTGTCAAAGAAATCTTTAATCTCCTACCTACACGACTCAAGTGTCTTCACCATGTATGGATTTTGAGCCACTCTCCTAGCTTATGCCAATCAATTCATTCACTGATTGATTGATAAGTAATTCTTTGGTCCCTAAACCAATACTAGGCACCACAAAACAAGTCAAAAATACTTAATCTCATAGACATGAAAATCTGGGTTTAGAGACAGCATGAGGAACTGCAGGTGAAGGATTGCATAGAAGTTGGCTGGAAGTTGCAGCAACTGCCTGTCAGAAGAGAGATGCACAGAGGGATTAGTCAGACATGGCTTCAGGCAGCTACATGTGCTTGTTGGGATTGAATGGTGGAAAGAATCTTTGCCTTGAACTGAGACAGGTTCACCTCAGTACCCACTACCACCTGCAGCACACTTTGGGTGATGTATTAATGTCAATCATTCATAAAAATAGGTGCTTTAACAGCCCCCTTTTGAGTTTCCTCCTTGTCATTGATGTTACTTTATGTGGGTAGAAGGGCCTAGCTCAAGGCTGATAGCCCAGGCAATGCTGCATAAACATCAGGGACTGAATTACAATCTGTTTTTATTTCAAAAAATATATAGTGTTCAGTTTTGTCTATGCATGAGTGTCATACAAATTGAATCATACTTTGTATATGTTAGTTTTTATCACTCAAAAGTATATTGCAATGGTCATTTATGTTGATGGATGAAGCTTTGGTTAATCCATTTCATATTGTCACACTTTATTTATATCTCCTATTGGTAGATTACCCTAGCTCTTAAATCTTTGTTGTGATGAATACTTTTTTTTATTATGAAACTACCTGCAGATTGAAAAAATTTATCTACACATGGAATTGGTAGATGGGGTGATATTTGAATTTTCAGCTATGTTATTAAACCAATTTTTCCCTTTCCCTAAGTATTTGTACCAATTTACATTTTCATTGACAGAATGTGAAGATTCCCACTGCCACGTTGAAACTTGGGGTTCCCAGACCTTTGTAAATTTTTATGAGATTTTATTGTATACGTAGGGAATCTGATAATTACTGTCATTCAGACTATTTGTAGAGTATCTTCCTCATCAGTATGACACTGTAAGTTCAAGCCTCAGTAGCAACAACAAAAAAGAAGAGGAAGAAAAAGAAATAGGAGTTACACTGATTTTCTTTTATGTTAACTATGTTGTTATATCTTTGCTCAACTTTCTACTTCTGAGTTTGTGAGAGAAATCTTCTTTTCTTTCTGACTTAAGCAAGTGTTTCATATAGTTTGAATAGTAAGCTTTTCCAGTTGGTGTGACAAATATTTTCTCTCTTTTTTGGGGGGGGCTTGCTTTTCTAATTTCCTGATGGTCTCTTTGATGAATTCCTGTAATTCTCAAGGTGAATTAGTGTTTAAGACCAAGCTATAAAGGGCCCATTTGCAGTCTAGTGTATTAGATTTTGACAGTAAATGAGAATCTAAAGATGATGAGGTAGGCATATAACATGAGTTCCCCAGAAAGTTAGAGAAGCAATGTGAAAAGTCCCGTCCTTTAAATTCTCATTCAAGATACTGTCAGGATATCTGATGATTCTACAATTGTACTAAAATATTATCTTATCTACCATAGCTTTATAACTAGTGCACTTAAATATGAGTTGAAATTTTTGTTCTTGGAGGTTGTAGAATTATAACACCGATTGAATTCATGGCTTTCCAAGATTTCAACATCATCAGAGAAATAAATAAAATGTGATTTCAGAATCGATAGAGACATAGAACATTCTGGTCAATATGGTACAGTTTAATACAATGATCCTTTTTCTCAAAACAATTTTATTTGCAAGTAGAGCAAGTTCATTCTCCCCTCTCCAAAATACCAGCCAATCCTTGTATGAAGATCTTGTATGTTAATATCTCACCCAAGCACACTATCTTGCGTGAAGATTCTGATTTTCCACAGACTCACCCCATTACTATTTGACACAGTGAAATAATTGCAAGAGTTGGCTAATCTGTAGAGGGATTTAAAAAAAGAGGATATTATCTGGAATAAATTTTAAAAGTGATAGCTCAGAGCAAAAAGTGTTTGAAAAAGTCAATTCACAAGTGTTGAGATATGTGTACTTCATGGGGATTCTAGATTTAGCTAGTGCAGCTAAGAATTGTCCTAATATTGTGCCATCCTGAACCATTTGAACAGTCACTTGAAGTCCATGGAACTACAGTAAATGACGAAGTCAGAATTTCTTTAAGAAAATGCAAAAGAAGAAATACTACATTTTAAAAAAGCAGGAAAATCACAGTGGAATTTTTTCACTTATCTTACCTTGAATATCTCCCCAGGGGTCTCGGAAGCCATTTCTTCATAATTCAAATGGTAGAAATAGCTTGGTAATGGAAAATACAGACAAGCTTTGTGGGGCCTGCCTGTGTTTTATACAAAAGGACTGATGGTAAACTATACCTCTTTAATCTCATGGAACTCCAAAGGGGTTCTGCTACTGCGATGCAGTTAACCAACAGAAGCACAACAAAGCATGTTTCTGGGAGAGGAAATGCAACAGGCTTGTAATGGTACCAGGCAACTTGACCCTTAGTGGTCTTCAGTGGAAACTACTCCATTTGTGGAATAATTAGCAATGACACTGTGATCCCTTACTAACTCACTTTCTCAGGAGTGAAAAGAGAGGCTTTATTTGAAAGAGACAATTGATGAAGTTTCAACTTTGGTGAACCCAAATTGGCACCAAAAGTTGCAGCCTACCAATAATTTTGGGGGCCAGAGAAAGCTCACCATCACAAAGATTATTAAAGGAAACATCAGATGTCCCTTAAAAAATGGGGGATTTGATAAGGTTACACTACCAATATAGGTTTCCCAAATGTCACTTCCCAAATGTTAACCAAAAAGACCCATAGCTATTTCCCAAGATTCTTGTGCATGGAGGAAAGGGAAATAATCTCAGAGATTATTAAATATTCACCAAGAGCTGACACTAATACCCTAGAGAGCCCAAGCGTTTTTTTCTTGCCCACCCATTAGATCAAGGATTTATGGAGATCAGAGAGGGTATAATCGAACTCCACATCAATGCCTCTTTAATTGAGGGGGAGATCTCAGTGTCTTAGCTTTGTGGGGAGGTCACCAATCAGGTACCTCATACTGGACCACGGGTATAGAGTGTGCTTCTTTCTTTTGGTCAGCTGTGGAAATAGAGACCCCAAATCAATTGGCAGAAGCCAAATGTAACCACTGGCTATCTCTAGATTTGTACCTCATTTAATTTTTTTTTTAATTTAAGGGATCTCTTTTACTTTCTTTACAAGGAAGTGCATCTATTTAAAATATGGTAATTTTTATCAGCACTTTAAGGTGTCTCTTTTAACAAGGGAGGAGTTTCGTTGTCTAGCCTGTCATATTGATGGCAATGTAATTTTTATTATAGCACCAACAGCACTTTTATACTGTGAATAGAGGGGTATGTCTGTTTTTATTTCTCCTAGATAGACATATTTTTGCCTATCTGCAACTGTCTCCTGTATTTTTGCATACGATCAACTTACTAAATACCATGTGCTACCCATGGAGCTTGGCACTGGGTAGTAATATAAGTTCTGACATTTGAATATTTTCCAAAAGCATGACTTTCCATCAACCCTAAATGGGAACACTTGAATGCATAGTCTGTCTGTCTTCTTGTCTATGCTGTCTTTCCCTGCCTGGATTCCATACCCATTTGGAATGATTTGTCCTGTCTCCAGCCTACCCACTACCTGCTTTTGAAAGATATTACATTCTACTTCCTCCTCCTCCTTGTCATTCTTTTCCTCTGTCCTTCTTCAAAGTACTGGAGTTTGAACCAGGGCCTCACACTTGCTAGCCAGGAACTTTACCCCTTGAGATGCCTCCCACAGCCCCCATCTTCTTCTTGAATCTTAATCTATTCTGAATATTAGAGAAGCTATATCCCCTCTCTGCCTTTCACTATATAAGGCTGTTAATTCCAATCAATATAAAACCTGTGACTTTATTTCTTTGTGGTTAAATATTGTCAACCTCGTTCCTCTCCATTCCCCTGCTGGATTTTAAGCTCCCTGAAGCTGAAGACTGAATCCCACACCTGCCTTGTATCCACCATGGCTTGTTGCACAAGGGCTAGCTACACAGAAACTGCTCAATAAATATTGAATAATTTAAGAGTCGTTCAATAAACAACTATTGCTTCATTGATGAGCTCCATCAATAAATCTTCCTTTGAACAGAGATAGAGCCAATGAAGATACTTAAAAGGCAATCTGGATCCCTGTGTCTAGAGTCTGTGGCATCCTCACTGAGCATAAAGTCTACTGGGAGAAGATAAAAAGTCTGCCCTGCTGTCACCTCCACAGGGTCTCAGAGCTTCTGAGACCACAGGAGTCTACATTTGAGTACCAGTTTAACTACTTGCAAATATTTGAACTTGGGTAATCTAGTTAACCTCTGTAAGCCCCAGCCATTCATCTCTAAGAGGCTCCTTGGGGATGCAGTCGGGGTTATGCACATAAATTTAGCATAGTGTCTGGTCCATTGCAAATGTTCTGCACACATTCATAGATATTCACTACTGATGGGTCTTAAGAGGGTGTATTGAAAGAAACTCCATTCTGTATCAATAATACCCTCCATTTTCATGTTTTATAGGCAGTGCATTATTTCATCTCATCATATTTATGTGAGGAAGTTGAGAACTGGAGGAGCTCATAAAAGCAAAAACACTGTAAGGTCATTTGGAGCGTACCACTGCTCCTACCAGATGGTCCTCTTTTTCATCCATGTCTATCTGGTGGGAAGGCCTAGAGGTGAAAGGGTGAATATTCATTTATGCATCTTATCATTCTACAAACTTGCTTTAAGAAAGAACCTACTGTGTACTGAGTGCCATGCTGTTGACTGTGATTGCAAGCTTAAATAAAACAGGTAAGGTTCTTGCTTAGAGTCTCAAAGTAGAAGCAGTGTGACATAGATTCCTATGAGTCATTGAAGGAGAGCTGTCAGGTACTATGGTGGTCCCTTACCAAGCCCCCAGTCTGTCTGCTGTGAAAGGCTATCAGAAGACTCAAGAGGAATAGACATTTAGGATGGGGGATCAAATAGATGAGATGGGGGGGGTCATTTTAATCCCCCACAACAGCTGCCATTTAAGTGATAGGGAGAAGAGAGTGTCAGTGTTGCATTCAGATCCAGTCCCAGGGGACTGAACTGTAAGCATGGACATTCTTGTCCCTCCTTCAAGCCCAAATTAGGATGTTATCAGTACAAAGCAGAAAGCCGCACTTTCATTTAGGGTCTGTGACTCCCTCTCTCTTTCTCACATCCCAGATGTCTCCTGGGAGAAAGAGCACAAAAAGCCATTGTCTCTTCCCGAGATATTTCAAGGAAGAGGGAAAGAGAGAAGGTGACTTCCTGGATTTGCTTACTTGGGATAGACTGTTGTCATGGAAACAATGTTTTTCTCTAAGATTGCTTAGGCTGGCAGTAAGTGATAGCCCTGACTGGAGAGTCCAGGAAAGGCAGTAACTCTCCTCTCCAGGCATCTACCTTCGCACATACATTAGCCCTTGCAGGGTTCTCTCTAATGCATCCCACGGGAAGCCTGCATAATTATCTGTCAGTAGTGCCCACCTACTGAGAATCTTCTCAGCTGAACTGAAAGAGAACCATTAACTCATTTATTCAATTGAATAACTCGAAGTCATTCATTCGTTCATTTGTTCACCAAACACATAAGTATCGAGAGCCAACTGTATGCTAGTTACAAGTTTGGTTATGGGCTTGTAGTTTGTAAATGGAGATATTGAGCTTCCTAGGACTTCATGTGACCTGAGGTCACAGGCTGAGAAAATGAGAGTCAACAGCAAATGCAGAGTTCAAGCTAGCTGACCTGATTTGAACCACGAAGTGTCTCAACACTTTTCCAATGGCTATTTGATTTTGCATTTTATAGGGAAAAAAGTAATGGATCCTAGGCCAGTCAAATAATGGCTAAGTATGTATACTAAAATATTTCACTGGTAAATTATACTCAAGTACAATCTGTACCAAAGCAAAACCAAACAAAATAAAATGTGATGCCAATTCTTTTATGTTTTCTTTAACATCGTGTCTCTGACCTTTTTCCAAAAAGGCTCTGAGACTTGCTTACTTATATAGAGGTTTAAATAATGAAAGAAAAGAAAAAAGCTTCCATTGCCACCTCACTTGCAGAATGGTAAAATCAGGAAGTCCTGTGTGGGTGGGAATGGAACCATTCTTGTTGTTTTTGCTAAGCCAGCTTGAAGGAAAGCACCTGTCTGCATCTTTGGCCTGTTGGCAATGTGGGTCAGAGTAACTAATAGAAAACAAAACCATGATGTGTCAGAGAGGAAGAAGTTGAAAAATCTAAAACCCCATGGTTTTATAAAGCCAGAGAACTTTACTTTCTCCTTCTCTATTATCCTTCCAAGTAGTTGTGTGTATGTGTGCATGTGTGTGCATGTGTGTATGTAAAACTATTAGGAAAGCTACAAGTTTTGCTCTGTTTTGTTCTCATGGAATAAAAGACAAGGCCTTCTTGAGACCCTTTTCCACAGAGGGACATGGTCCCTGAGTTTATCTTAAATCTGCCATTTCTTGATTAAGTGCCTTTGGACAAATTATGCTCTGAGCTACAATTTTCTTATCTGCAAAATGAGTGTAATAGCAGCAGCTCTGCAGAGCCCTTGTGGGGGTCCAGTGGAACTGTCTGCATGTACGTTGGGAACAGCTTGGCCTACGGAGGAAGTCAGCATCAAAAGAGATGAGATCCTGCTTGGATTGGACACTTAGCAGGGGAATGCGAGAAATTCTCCACTCCAGCTTCATCATCCTGACTTTGCAGAGGAGAATGTGACAGATGCTTGCCTTGTTCTACTCAAAAGGAAATAACAAGTAACCATAATAGTGATGGTAAGCTGGAAAGCTGTATTCAGATGAAAAGACCCCACCTTTGCCTTTCTCCTAAGTAGGCATTGTGCCTCTGTGAATGCCTACAATCAAGGTGTTCCACATGCAGTCATGAGAGCCTGGGCGGGGAGCTCACAGCGAAGAGCGAGACAAGGGCACTGTCAACTGGAGAAGAATGTCAGAGTCAGCAGGATTTGGTGGCCATTTCAGACAGCACTGACTTCTCAAAGGTGCACAATGTAGAAAAACCTCACGGAGCTGGGGTGCGCTCTGATGAGCCCAGAGGATGAATAGAGTAGGGTCTAGGCCCACTCATGTCTGAAGGCCAAGACTGGATGGAGTAAATAGGCCTGGGCCACACTTTTAGCAAGCATGAAGAACAGAGAAGGTGAAATGTGAATCAAAGAAGGCATGGCCTGAGGAGCTATAATATATATCTACCATGGCCCTGAAGAATGGCCATGGCTTCCTGCCACTAACTTATTACATTAGTCACTTTTCTTGTCACTATAACAAAACACCTGATGGAAACAACCTATGAAGAAAGAAGATTTATCCTGGCTCATGGTTATAGAGTAGCAAGTGTGTCATGAGGGAACTAGCAGGGAAAAGCAGAGCAATCTATATCATGGTAGACAGGAAGGAAAGACAGAGAGACAAGAGACAGAGAATCACTATACAAAGAAAGAGCAGGGGCAAGGACACGAAACCCCCAAAGACCTGCCCCCAGTAATCTACTTCCTTTAAACTTCATTCTCAGATTTCCAGAACCTTCCAAAATAGTACCACCATCTGGGGACTTAGGCTGGGAAGAATTTCACACTCAAACCATAATATTTCACACCCGGAAGGCTTACGGCAATCTCATATTTCAAAGCACAATGAGTCCATCTCCACAAGTTCCCCAAGGCTCAGCACTTTCCATATTATATAGAGGTCATAAAGTCTCTTCTGAGATTCAAATTTAAAATGTAGACACTTGCCAGGCACGATGGCTCACACCTGTAATCCTAGCTACTCAGGCGGCTGAGATCTGAGGATTGCAGTTTGAAGCCAATCCAGGCAGGAATGTCCATGAGACTTTCATTTTCAATAAAAATACTCAGAAGTAGTGCTGTGCCTCAAGTGGTAGAGCGCTAACCTTGAGCAGAAGATTCTGAGGGGCAGTGCCCTGGCCCTGAGTTCAAGCTCCTTCTTCAAGACCTAAGAAAACAAACTAAAGTGAAGGTTTGGCATAACATAGCACAAATGGCCTCTAATGCAATCCTGATGGAGTTCTAGCTCCCATCTGAAGCCTCTGGGCCTGGCATTTCTATTACCATTATGATATTCTGAGATATCCATCTAAATCACCCATTCATCTCTTCCTAGAGATGTCTTGGCTTTCTCTGACCCCCATTTCCAAACTCTTCCAGCTTTTCCTGTGAACGAGCTCCAAGAGCTAAGAACCACATGGTCAGATGTAGTCACAGCCACAACATTGCTTCTCTGGTTGCAATTCCACTGTGACAAAGTACTTGACATAAACCACTTAAAGGAGGAAAGATTTATTTCAGCTCATGATTTCAGATATTTTGGTCCATCTCAGTAAAGAGGACATGGCAGAGCTGAGTAGTTTATGACCTGGGAAAAAGGAAGCAGAGGGAGATAAAAGGGGACTCGAACTTATGGCAACTTTCAAACTTAGGGCCTGCTTCCTCCAGCTAAGCCCCACCTCCCCACATCTTCAGAACCTTCCACAATAGCAGTATCAGCCGAGAACCCAAGATTTAACACATGAACCTATGAAAGGCAATTCATATCCATACAATAATGATCCCTGATACTCTACTGGGAAAAGAGGGCTGAGTAGAATTGGGGAATGCAAGAGGCTGTGGGAATAACATTGAACAGCAATGGTATCTGCTCTCTCTGGTTCAGAGGACCAAGAGGTGATTCATCCAGGCTATGGAATAGCATGGAAAAGGAAAAAGGCGAAGGGAAACCTTGGTACACAGGAACCACAGTCAGTCTAGAATTTCCATGTAAAGCTTTGCAATCTGAACGACAGAGTGCATAATAAGGCTCAGAAGCATCCGTAGTTTTGACTAATGGCTGGGGTCAACTAAGGCACAGAACATAGAAGGTATAATATGTGGGACAGGTAGAAAATGTTTTCATTTCTTTGAAGAAACAGAAGAAAGGATGAACATGATATAGCATCGAATTTTACTCATTTTTATAACAACACATTCACAAAGTAATAAGGTTTAATATTATTTTATGAAAGAAGCAGCCCATAAAGGGAAAACTACTTATAGCCTATGAAAGTTCCAAGATGGTGCTGTGAATGGTTGCAACAAATAACCTTCCCCTCCCCTCCAATTTCATCCTCTTTACAAAGCACAAGTTTATTTCTCACACACATAAAGACCAACCAGCAGCAGGGCTCTGCCTTTTTCTTCATGTGGCTTCAAAATACCCTGAGTATCCACATTCCTGTGACAAGATGGGCTGGATCCTAAAGACTTCATGTGAGAGTTTTCCATCAAGATCTTGGAAGTGGTAAACATCCTATCTACCTACTCACAGCCTTTTAACTCACTCACATGGCCACACCCCGCTGTAAAAGAGGCTCAAAAATATAGCCCAGCTGTTGGCCAGAAAGCCTGGTGAGAAGCAACCCAAATTCTATCTAGAGAGATAAAATATTTGAAAGTTGTATATTTTAATTTTGAAAAATCATTTGATCATTGATCTATGAAGAGCAATGAGGAAATATTAAGGGAGAAAAAAGGTAACAGATTGGAGTGGTTAGATGCCACTAAGGAGAGCTGATGGACAGGAAGAGACCTTTATTTCTTGGAGAATATTTCTCTTTTAGTATCAACATGGGCTTCCCATTGGACATTAATGACCAGCACCCAGTCAAGGTCAATTGTGATCCTTATAGCCATCTAAATGTGTTCTTTCCTGGCAGGTCAACATGCTGAGACACAGGTCACAGTGAGATTGGAACTCCTACCCCATAGATGTGTCTTCCTCTGCTGTCAAAATGGAGATAAAATGGAGCCCATGTTAAGAATCAAAGACCTTTTCAGAGTGACTGGGCGTGGAGGTTCCTGGCAATCCAACAAACAGAAATACAGAATGGCATGGGAGAAAGAAAGATGAAGGTCTCCTAGCTAGCAATGCCAGCACCTAGGTACAATCTTGGGTGGATACAGAGAACTATAAAAATGACTCCTCCAGCCCCTTTCATCAGAAGGGGATATGTGGTTAGGTTTTGGGGTGAGAATTGCACATTTGTCATGAATTCAATGATTAGCTTTCTCCTTTAGCTACTCCTGGCATATCAACTGTGACATCAGAAATGGCTCCCATACTTCTGCACTGTTTTTTCTTGCATGCCCTAGAGCTTGAAGCTCATCAGTCATTTATTCTGAGGATTTTATTCTCTCTTCATGCAGGCTGAGTGAACAGCTACTAAGCTGTGTCTTATTCAGGGTGGCAGTGACAGTGAGGTGATGAAGGCTCAGGGTTCCTTTCCAATGAGGAAGGCAGATGGCAACAAGATAATTAGAGGTAATTAACAGATTGCTCCCAATGGGGAAAATGCAAAGTAGTCAAGATTGGGTATGAATCCTGCTCTGGCTTTAGGCAAGTCCATTAGAGAAAGTGCTAATCTAAAGTAAAGCCCCATCACCTCTACTCTGTTCTTCATTTTATGGAATGTTTACGAGTGGCATTTTTTTCAGATATCTCACTTCCTGAGGGCCATTTCCTACATAGGACAGAAATACAGCCTTCCCTTATTCCTCTAAAATCGTAAGTCTACACAGATCCACAGGGCATGAATGCTGGTCTTTCTTTGTTTCTGATGACGTAACAAGCCAAAGAATTTTCTTAAAGATTCCAAGGCACATGGCAAGCTGATGATAGACAAAACTCACATGAAATTCTCCCGATCTAACTTTGACCTGGTGGTGTTATTTTCAGGACCTGTCCCACTACATAGTTGAAAGTCCTGCTGCATTTCTGCAGTTTTATAGGAGTGCAAGCCCAGTTTGCTGAGGGTCAATTCACTCAACATTCCTTTGAGGGGAGGAGGAACATCTAAGGAGATGTTCCTTAGCAGAGTAGGCTATGTTCTTTACAGCAACCAATGCTAGAAGAGATTCATAGGCACATAGAGCTTGCTGGCTTGTCAAAATGCAGACAGATCTGAGCTGGAGAGATCTAACTGACCAGACTGCCAGCTGCTGTT
Source organism: Megascapheus bottae (assembly GCF_031878675.1). Lineage (NCBI taxonomy): Eukaryota > Metazoa > Chordata > Mammalia > Rodentia > Geomyidae > Megascapheus > Megascapheus bottae. Next base: position 34,756,249 of record NC_143528.1, read on the forward strand.
GAAGTGGCTTAGAGAAGGTTAGGATGGGATCCCATAGCATGGAGACAATAGGTTCTGGCTTAGCTTATCTGAAGTTAGGGCCTTGATTGATTGATTGATTTTCAGAGATGGTAAACACAGGAGTTGAACATCCAGGCGTAATGGAATCTTGTTGGCTGTGATGTTTATCCCTACCCCCCTTCACAGGGAAAGGGGGTAGGGTCAGATTACAGTGTAGACAGGTGTTTCAAGCTGGGGGAAGCATAGGCCTAAGAACTGGGTTCAAATCCTTCCCAAAGTATCAAAATAGGAAAGTTTTAGGCAAAGAAGTCAAACTCTGGGAAGCTCAGTTTCTTTACCTGGAAAGTGAGCACAGACTGGTCCTACCCTCCAGGGTACCTCAAATGATGCAGCCCATGGAGACTTGGCCCCACCAGTGCCCAAGGGAGTAGGTAAACAGGATAAGCTACTCACTTGCTAGTTTGAGGTCTTGTGGATAATCATGTATAGGGCTGGGACTTGAGCCCAGAATTTATATAAGAACATGTGATTTCAGTCCATGGTCTTCTGAAACTAGACATCTGAAGCCAGGGTGTGCTGGGAAAAAAAAAAAAACAACAAAACCTTAAATTCCCAGGCCTCCAATGTTGTTGAGAAAGTAGGTTTGTCTCAGGTAATTTGATCAAACATTTCTAGTATGACTAGAAACCCAAGTTCCAGTTCTAGCCTCATTTTACTGCCTCCTAAACAGATGCTTTCCAAATGTTGCACACTGGAATCATCTCGAGACCTCTCCAAGTCTGGCCAAATGATTGAATCCTTGTCACTGAGGGTTAGACACAGGTGTCCACATCGTCGAAGCTGTCCAGTTCAATTGACCTGTTTATGATCAAACATCATCAGGGTGCTGAATATCAGGTCTCATACTGCCACGCTCACTACACTTTCGCCAGTCCCTTCTTTCCTCTTAAACAGGGGCCTCTTGTACAATTATTATCTACGAAGTTTTACTCACTTGTCACTCCAGGAGAAATCCTTGCTCTCTGCTTTGACATCTATGGCCGTCAGGCATCTGTGCATCTCTAAGCTGTGTGCAAGGCTTCTCTGGGCTAAACGAACAATATGAACTGCTGGGTCTTACTTCGGTAATGGCAAGTCCACAGGGAATTTTTGCAGAATTAGATATATTGCTGGACGTGAATAATTAAGGATTCTGATGTGGTCAGGTAGATTAATGTCCCTCTGAAAGCTCTGGATCAATGTTGGAAGGGGAAAAAATAAAAGACATGCATAATTTACAAAAAACCATCAGAAACTTTGCTTGACATGATGACATTACTGATTTTTTTATGATCTTCTCAAATATACTCTATAACCGTTATTAATTTAGTATCGTTAATAGTTCATCCTTCAAATGTCAAGCAGAAGCCAAAGCTGAAAAATAGAACTGCTTAGAGCTAGGAAATAAAACCCAGAAGAAAGGAAAAGGAGTTTTCATGGCACAAAGACCTGGTCTGTTTCGTTTCCTAGGAACTCCCAGTCAAGGTCTTTGTGGTTTACAGAGATGGTCAGATCTATCCCATTTGTTGGACGTCTGTTGCCCTTGGCACTGGCTTGGCCTGATGCATGGTGAGGTAACCAGTACATGGTGAGGTAACCAGGGATAACTCTGACAGGTCCTAATTAATTCAGAACTTCTAAAGGTGCCTGGGGTCACAAGGCAATGACCTTTCACAGTCAGATCAGTGCTAATGCAGATACCTCTGGAGGGGCCAATAATTGTTGGTCAAGGTTCACAGAAAGCTTGATGTGTGAGTTTTGTAAGTACTCCACATTCACCGTCTCATATGATTTTCACTACCACTGGCAATATTATTGTTTCTGCTTTTATGTCTAGGAAAACAAGAATTCAGAGATCATAGGTAACTTACCTGAGGACACAGAGCAACGAGACAATGCTGGAACTAAGATGGAAACGAGTTCTGGCATCAGTCCCTGTAGCTTTTGCCTTGTTACAATCATCCCCATCTCCCCCTCTCCCCGGGGAGATTTCTGAAATAGGAACCAAATGGAGCTGGATGTCATTTTTTTCCATATATTTTATTGTAATTAATAGAAGGGTTATGTTATATTCACCGGATAGAAGGTGCATTACTTTGCAAACATTGACACCCTTTCTCATGTCTTGGTCCCCATTTTCCTCCCCCACCCCGACCCCTCATCTTGTTTCCCCCCCTTTCCTATCCTATCTCAAATAACCAAATAAGCATATATACAATAGAGAGCACTCATTCCTTCCACAAAGGAGAGCGATGAGTTATTGGATGAGACCGTGAGTGGTAACAAAGGATTACTGGATGCAGAACACTTCTGCTTCACTCTCCATCAACAGTCCCATCTCCATTAAAAGACTGTGGAGAGTTCCATCATACCACGAGGCTGTGGGGGCTGGGCATGGCCCCTTTCACATGCTCCAAGACCAGCTTCATGGATAACTATTGGTAATAAACATTGATAGCTTAGAACCTCTGAAGGACACAGTGTCCAAAAGTCCCAAGAAAGAATCAGAACACTTCATTATAGAGGAGACTTGCCCTAGTAGAGCTGAATGTTGAAGAGAGGCTGGCGGGAACAGAATCTACAGGGACCGCATAGAAAAGAGAGCGAGCTTAAAATTCAGCCATCTGGGAATCTAACAGAAAGGCTTGGACTGGCTCTCTCTCTGGACCATAGTTTTCACATGAAGAAATGGACATATGGCCCTGTATGCTTCTGCCATCCCCATGATTCTAGGACAGTCTTTCCTCAAAAGAGTACGTTGGTTCCACCTCTACTAAAGTCTGAGCTTGTGGTGTGGAGGTGTCTGAGGGAGTTGGGGTTGAAGACAATATTGTCAGAACTGGATCATCAACACAGTAAGTCCATCATCCAGAAATTTCTGAAAGGATCCTCTCCCCAAGGTCACGTCCACCTGGGGTCAAGCTCAAAGATAGCCCTTTATGAGAAGGAATGGCTAATTCTGCACTGGGTCCAAATACAGATTGGATTTCTCTTCTTAGTCCAACTAGTCAAGAAAAAAATCCAAGTTGTTTTTTGTTGTGATTCTTCACTACAAATGAGCAAAGAGGGTCAAATGTGGGACCCAAGCTGAGCCAGAAGAGGTCAGTTTTCTAGTTTGCTCAGATGGCTGTCAACAAGGCTGCCTGTACACTGCATACACACACACACACACACACACACACACACACACACACACACACACACCTTTTAAATTAACCAAGCTAAAGCTCAGCTGTGGGAAATATATATTTAATATTAAATCAGTAATTAATAGCCAAGGCATTTAGTTCTCTTTCCTTTTATTGGCTTTGCCATAGATACAGAGTGGACAGCAGAGTCCTTGCTTTTAGCCAGAAGTTGTCTCTCCCAGCTCACCTCCTGAGTGTGAATATGTTTCTATCTCATTTGCATCTGATTATTAGAGCATTGAAGCTGCAGTCACGAACACCCTCTTCACAGTTACTGGAAAATTAAATTACAAAAGTTTTTCTACGTTGCAATTTATGTTCTGGTGGGAGACAATTGTTTTTTTTTCTTATTCTGGCAAATATCACAGTCTCCAGGACTTAATGAATTCATGAGCATTGATTCCTAGGGGGAATAGAATGTGCAGTATATTGAAAAATAGAGAAGCTCAGCCTAATGTCAAAATGTTTTACTTTCTCCCACCCAAGACTTACATACACTTGGGAAATTCTGTGGCTGCCAGGAAGCTGATGTCTGCAGGTACCTATCGATACTGCCTGCAGAAGTGGAGTGTTTGAGAGGAGCCTGCAGAAATCTATGCATTTTTAACGTTATTAAGTGATGGATGCTATAGGATCTAGATACTTTTTTGTGTCATCTATTATTTCGTGAAAAGTTAGCACTTAATATCAACCCTTAGTAACTATTTCTCCAGTTCCCCAAGCCAGAGTTACTGACTCTCCCAGGAATAGAAGTCACTCACTTGAAGCGACTGATGCATTTTCTTGGTATTTCACATTATTCCTCTTCAACGCCAACATTGAAAACAAATCTAGAAATTTCCTAAAACAAAATCTAGATGGTTTTCTTTCTCCACAAAAATGATCTGATCTGAAGGTTTGATATCACGGACGCTCAACGCGAGGGAAGTTGAGGGATGCTGAGCCACAGCCATTATCTTCCTTTGGATAGATGTCTGTCAGGCTAGCATTTGGTCCTCCCCATGCCTGACACTGAGCTCATAAGACTCTTATAATTTCTTAAGTGATTGAAGTATCTTCAATAAAACTTCTAAATCCCTCGGAATTTGCTAGGTTCTGATGAAGTAAGTGACCTTTTGGGAGGTCAGCATGAGGACTGGTTGTCAGGGGAACGAGCATGTTGATTGGAAGATAAGGGCTTTTAGTACCACTCCCTGACATCTCTAAGAGGAGGAGACAGAAGGTGAAATGATTGGCTGGTTGTCTGAACAATGGTGTCTATTTAGCAGGGTGTTCATAGAAGCCCCCAAGAACAAGAGTCCAAGAACTTCTGGGTCAAAGAATGTCTGGAGGTTCCCAAAGGATGGAGCATCTCAGAACAGGGCTTCTTAGATTCTTCCCTCATAGCCTTCCTCTGGCATCTCTTTCATCTCCATCTCTTTGCATCCATTGTAATAATCTTTATAATAAATAGGCAAATGTAAGGAAGGTATTTCCCTGAACTCACTCTATAAGTCACATTAGTAAATAAATCAAGGCCAAGAAAGAGTTCTTGGGAGCCATCATTTAGGATGTGCGCCTGGCATCTGAAATGGAGGGAGTCCAGTAGGTGCTAACCTTGTGAAGCCTGACACTGTTAGCATTGGACACCCCAATTGCTGGACACCCCATTGAGGTATTGGAGAATTGCTTGATGTGTGGGAAGTGCTGCACAACCAGTGGCAGGAGAGAGGAGTCTGTTGAGTACATTTTAAAAATCTGTCACATTTACCAATAGTATTTAACTGGTACACAATGCATCCTCTTCCACCTAAGACCCTGCATTCCGTTAACCTGGATCATTCTGAGTTTACATCATACAAGCAACCTGTTGGATTTCCATAGATCACTAAGCAAACACACCTTTACCCCCTGTCCTTTTGAAAAAAAATTATGAGAGCAGAAAAACAATGAGACAAAGAAGGGTGATGTCTAGAAGCTTGAGGGAAATGTTAAGATCAATGCAGACAGGCAAAGTAAATGGGAGGGGGCTTCTCCTAGGCAGGTGGCAGAGCTTGCAATCTGTTTTCCCCATGGCAGAACCTTCACCACCAGTGTGTGTGTGTGTGTGTGTGTGTGTGTGTGTGTGTGTGTGTGTGTGTGTGTGTGTAAATGATACATGTACAAAAGCATTTCCATCCAGATCATCTCTGCACTTGACACAGCGCACCTACTAGGGAAAGTTAATTTCTTAACACAACTGGGAGTCCAGGACAGGGCCATATTGTAATAAATCTACAGCCACTGGAAAGGATTGACCCACACCACCCCACTTTCCTTTGCTTCTTTCCAGAAGCTGATGCACAATTTGGTTCCTGGTTAGTAAGCACACCGATAAAGTTTACAGGTGATGCTTAGAAGTAAGTCTTACAAGTGAGGGTATATGTCAATTGAACTCCTGTGAATAATGTAGTATCATATTATCTTCATTCTACATAGAGAAATACTAAGGAGTTACTAGAAGGAGTATACAGAGGTTAACAAGATATCCATGGTTTTTGAGTAACCAGGAAGCCTGGGAGACAGACCGACCTGTGCTCGTGGAGAGCTGTTTTTCCAAAAGCACCTCAGTGCTCTGCCTACATTGTCTATGAATTGACATGAAAGCAAGGACCAGAATGAAAAGAGTTACCAAAAATGATGGTTTGAGGTAGCTCTGGGATAGAAGGAACTTAGGGAATAGCTTTCCATTCATTTGCACCAAGAAAGAAATGAGGAGACTCTAATGTGTATCATGTGCTCAGCCCCCTAAGGTGCCCTCTTCCTCTGTCAGCTTCACATCAGTCCTCTTGGGATTTTGGAGGCATGTGGTATGGCAAAACTTCAGCCTAGAAACCTATTCCTTCTTCACACCTATATGAAACAGTAGAAAATCAATTAGGAGACATGACTGAGCACAGGACAGTTGGGTAACTGCCTCAATTTTATAGCATTTGAGCAAAGCAGATCAAGCCCTGGTTAAGTCTATCTGTCTTCTTATTTGTCTGTCTGTATACCTATCCTTGCTTTTTATAGTAACTATTTTAGGCTGTTGGTAAAACATTCATAATATAAAAGAATGAATTAGATATTCATGGGAATTACTGGATTAAAGAAAGTCTCTGAAAGAAAAATATGGGAGTAAACTTTCAGGGCAAAATAAAACTTACAGACTATCCGATGCAGACCATAAGATCTGATACTGCTGCAATCAACAGCTCCAAAATGTGACTGCGGGCTTTCCACTCGCCAAAACAAATACACAGTTACAAGAAGCAAACTGTCTGTAATATGAGAAAGCAATTTTGAAAAGAATGCCAGTTGTAAGAAGAAAGGCAGAACTCAGCTTTTCTCAGGAAAAATTTCTCCCATGGGTCTCCCTGAGAAAGACACGGAGCTGTCCAGGAGCATTCTTGGTGATGTCCCCACAATGACATTTGTGGTACTATTAACCTGAGGCTATACCACCACAACCCAGAAAAGGCGAATTAGTTTTTAAAAAAAGTGTGATGATATTCTCATCAAGGACAACTTTAGATTTCCGAGAGTAAAGAGACTTAAATGCAATGGACATCTACTTTCTGGAGAATCTACTAAAGAGTACATTAGTGTAATCATACTCACATACAAACCACTAACCTTACATATAATATTAGAGGGGAGTTTTAGCTAACTCATGGACCATGAGCTCACTTTTGACTCAGGAAACATGAGTCAAAAGGCATTGAGAAACAAGACCACCTAACTTGTATCTAGCAAGAAGGTCCCAGGAAGACAATCTGAAATCTTACTAGGTCAACAAACAATCTCACATTTCCCACTGTTATTTTATACATCTCTCACAGTTTCTTTTAAAGAATTTAGTTGAGTAATTAGAAATCCCCTCTGGAGAAAAAATATAACAGATATCTGGGGGAGAGGTGTCTATGGACTGTCCTTAGTTTGCCCTGTATCTCCAGTGAAGTACAACAACCTCCACTCCAGATACTATACAGAGGAGATGATTAAAGGTGGAATGAGCAAGGAAAACATTCAGTGTCAGAAACTAGAGAATGCTGTGGTGGTTGGTGAATGATCTAGTTTCCTTTTGTGCCTCATGCATTCATTTTGGAACTGAAGAAATGACAGACTCAGAAATGTCCACTTGTTTAAGAAGGTGCTCTCTCCCCCTACCAATCTCAAACCAATGCACTTGGGGGCATTAGGCCATACATGAGGAAAAGTAAAACTCAAATAAAGGCCTATTACCTTTAAAAAGTCATGCCAGAAAGATTGAAAACTTTTAAAGAAAACTCCGCTATTTCAGACAAACACTACCAGACAAAGAAAAAGAAATAAAGTTAAAAAAAATCCGAACTGTTGCCCCAGTTGTACACATGCGAGCAAAGGTAGATTAAGAAGCCTAGACTCATAAAACGTTTCCAGGATAGGAGTGCTCCAATTTTGCTGAGGTTCTATCAGGTAAGACCAAGTAGGAGCTTGGACTTCATCAGAGTATTATGACAGGAAGTAGTAAGCCACACTCCACCTCTCCCATGAAGTATTAGTATGGGACACAGAGGAAAAAATAAGGAGCCAGGACAAACCCTCCCAACCAGAGCTTTACCACTGGAGGCTCTGCAGAGCACAGGATTCCACGATGCCCGCCCCCCACAACCCACCGCCCTCACTCAGCTATAACAATGAACAATTTTCTTTGGCATCTACAGGGGTCCTGTGGGGAGTCTGGATTTCTACTTCTACCTAGAAGTAGAAAGCTGGCAATCTATACTTCCCTTCCAGAAGTGTGAGTGGAAGCATGCTAAAGCAAGAATTTTAAACAAAATCTAGTCTCAGAATGTAGTACCTAAAATGTCTACCTTTGAGTAGAAAATTACTGATTATAGTAAGAACAAAAAAGATCTCAAGCTGAATGAAAACGACCAGAGATGCCAACACCAAGAATGACAGAAATAATTTGAATCATCTGTTAGGGGTATAAAAGTAGTTATCACAAAAAATACTTTGAGAAACAGCTATAAGCTCACTTACAAAAAAGAAAAGCAGGAAGTTTTAGTAAAAAATAGGGATTATACAAAAATGAATTCATTTTCTTACTATGAAAAAAACATAGTAAGTTAAATAAATGAAAGAATTAGAATGTATGGACCAGAAGGCAATAATTAAATTACATGATTGATCAAAAGAGAAAAACATAATGCAAAAATATATAAAATGAATATGCTCAAAGACTTTTAGGATTGAAGCGATGATCTGTCTATCATAGAAGTAGAAGAAAGAAAAGAAAAATTGGGCTGAACATGTGTGTAAAACAATAGCTGTTGAAAAATACCTCATATTGAGAAAAAGTATCAACATACAAAAGCAAAAAGCTCAGTGAATCCTGAAGAGGAAAACCATACTTCCCCACTATACAATGAAACCTCAAAGTCAAACTTCTGGAAACCAAAGGCAAATCTTGAAAGTAGTGAGGAAAGAAAAATCCCTTATCTACATAGGAAACACTATATAAATGACATCAAGTTACTCATGAAGGAGAAGCAAAAAAAAAAAGTGATTACATTTCCCAAGCATCTAAAGAAAGTAAATATCAATCTACAACTTCACATCCAGCAAAAAAAAAAAAATCCTTCAGGAGTAAAGAGAAATTCTCAGATAAAGGAAGGCTTAGAGAATTTGTTAACATACTTATCCTAAAAGAATAGATAAAGAAAATTCACAAAATGGAAGGGAAACAGTAAAAATTGGAAACAAAATGCTAGAAAGTAAGAAAGAACTTAGTAAGCAATACAAATAAATACAATATGCATTTCTATTTCTTTTCTTTTTAAGTTTTCTGAATTATAGGGTTTCTGGGATTGGGATTTGAACTCCAGGATTTATAATTTATAGGTAGGTACTCTACTATTTGAGTTTTAAATTATGTTTGATGGTCGAAGAAAAACTGACATTCTCTGAAACAGTTCTAAACACGAGCAGATAAAATAGCTAGAATTGTAAATAAAGGATTAGTAATATAAATGTGGGCAATTTTTCTTTGCTGTTCAAACAAAGCTATGTTAAAATTGTGCCAGTAGACTGTGTTATGTCCACTTAATATAATAGCTAGGATCCACTAAAAATCTACGCATTTAAAATCACTACAGGTAAATCTCAAATAAAAGTATGTAAAATATTCAACTCACATAAAAGATCAGAAAACAAAACAGAGAGATGTAAACAAACAAAATAAAACAAATATTAATACATAATTGCAAATAACAAATAATTACAGTACATGTAAGAAATAATTACAGTACATGTAAATCAACTAAGAGATAGAGGATGGAGAGCTAAGATTTGGACTCTACCCAGATGCACCTCAGTGGACAAATTGATCAAGAATATGTGCTATATATACACGATAGAATTTTATGCTTCTATCAGAAAGAATGCCATTGCCCCATTTGTAAGGAAATTATATTAAACCAAGTAAGTCAGATACACAGAAACATGGGCTGCGTGGTTTCCCTCATTTAATGTACCTGTAAATGTTCAAGTACATACAATGGTAACTTACACTTGAACATGACTGATTAACAGGATTCTAAACATTCACACAGTGAAACTAAAGGCAGAGATGCTTGGGAGAGGATCACAAGGGCTCAATAGCTGTGAGCATATGATCATATAACATGAGGGTTATCAAAATGAACTCCAAGAATTGGAAATGAGAGGTTTTTCATTGTGCTGTTTAGGGGTTTTCTTTGTTTCATTTTTCCCTTGTGTCACTTAAAAAAAAAATACTGTTCTCTTTGTCTTGTATCTGATTTGTCTGTATTGTCTCTTGTTTATCTGATTTGGGAAGGGCAAGAGGAAGCATAGAAATAGTGGGACAAGGGATGAACCAATGCAGCTGCATTACTCACTGGACATAGGTTGAAAATAAACTATACAACCTGAAAGGGAGAGGGTTAGGAGGGAAACAACTGGAACAAAATGAGGGAGAGGGTGACACTGTTCAAAAAATACTCATTTCTTGTCTTACGTAACTGCAATCTCTCTGTACATCATTTTTACAATAAAAATTTACTTTTACAATAAAAATTTAAAGTATTATGTGTAAATATTGATTGGAAAAAGACAGAGATAGGGAAAATAAATCTCAAATGCATGCTGTCTATAAGACCTTAAATATGACTGTATAGATAAGCAGAAAATAAAAGAAAAAAATTCTACCAATCAAGCTTTCATGCAAATTGGGATGGATAGGTGGATCCAAGCAAATAGAATTCAGGATGAGAAATTTATCAGAGCAGGGATAGAGAGAGGGAGTTTATGATGATAATGATGTCCTTTATTATCATAGAAGAAAAAGTAGTAATAGAAAATCCATTTTTTATGTTTAAAGCTCCAATATTCCTCTCTCAGCAATTGATATAAAAACTAGCAAACACATAAATGAACTAAACAACATTGTTAACCAACAGCATTTAATCAATTAATTTATACGACAGTCTGTCCAGTAAGAGTAGAACATACATTCTTTTCAGCTTTTATGAAATGGATACCAATGTAGAACATAAGCTGGATCATAAAATAAATGACAGCACACAACAGACCTGCTATTGTAAATCATATGTTATTTTGAGACAAAGGAATCAAAATAGAAATCAATTGAAAAATGATCATCAGAAATTCTTCAAACACTTGAAAATTAAACAATATGCTCTTTTTTTATTAGCTCACATTACTTAAATGATATACTTTTCAATTCTCATGGGTTATGAGAAACTGATGAGGGAAATCAAAAGAACTGAACAAAATCAAACTACAACATACCAAAATAGATGATTTGCAACTATAGCAATGTTGAAAAGAAAATTTATGGCAGTGGATTCAGATACTGATTTAAAGGGAAAAGTCACAAATAAATCATCTAAGCTGTGGCTTCAACCACTTAGAAAGAAAAGCATGAAATGAATAAAAATAAAAAACAAAATAACCATAGGTATAAACAAAATTTAATATCAATGGGAAAAAGTGATGAAATAAAAAAACAAATTCTTTGAAAAGATGAATAAAATTGACAGATATCTAGACTGACAAAAGGTGATTTAAACTATCAATAGCAGGAATTAAAAATGAGCAGTCACTGCACAACCTGGAGACATCAAACAATTATAAAGGAATACTATGTAAAATCCCAAACACAACAATTTGAGTATTTAGAGAAAAAGGGCTGATTAACTAAAAACAAACACAAAAACCAAGTGACTTACCTGATATTAAATAGGAAATTTGAATGACCTTGAATTTGACCTGAGTGTTGCCTAGTGGTATCATGCTCACCTACTATGCACAAAGCCCTGGGTTCAATTCTTTGGTAACACAAACACAGAAAAAAACAGAAGTGGTGCTGTGCTTCAAGTGATAGAGTAGTAGCCTTGAGAAAGCTCAAGAACAGTGCCCACGCCTCAAGTTCAAGCCCCAGGACTGGCAAAAACGAAACAAAACAAAACAGAAACCCTTGAATTTGAGACTAAATAACTTATGAAAAGGAAAATTTGCAGTTTTAGGGAGTTCTACTGGAAAATATTTTCAAAATTTTAAGGGATAATTAATATCAAGTCTCCTGTACATAATAAAGCAGAAATGGAGGACGTTCTTCCAACCAAATGCATTTGTGAAACTAGTATAATCTTGATATCAAAAGCAAAGACATAAAAATAAAGAAAGGAAAAGGGAGAGAGGAAAACAGGCAGGAAATGTGAGAGAAAAGGAAGTAAGGATGGGAGAGAAGGAGTAAGGGAGTAGGAAGGAGAGAGGGGGGAGGGATAAAGGAAGGAAGGATGAAGGGATGGAGGTACAGAAGAGGAAAGAAGAAAAGAGGGAGAAAGGAGGAAAGAAAAAAAGGAGAAAAGGAGGGAGGGCACAAGAAAAACAATAGGAAATACCTCTTGCAAATGTAGACTCCTCAAAATCCCTATCAAGCTGTTAGCATATAGGGAATTGAAATATGTGTATGTGTGTATGTATGTGTGTTTGTGTCTGGTGTGTGTATGTGTATATACATACATATTTGGATGGATAGATAGATAGATAGAAAGGCAGGCAAGCTGTTTACCAAGTGAGTTTTTTTTTCAAGGATATAAAATTAGTTCAATATTAAAAAATGAATATAACTACCTCATTAGCCAGCCAAAAATAAAACTCATTTGATTATAGAAATTAATAAAGGAAAGCATTTGAGAGACTTAAACAGATTCATGATTTTAAAAAAAACTCATGTATGGGAGGGGTTAAGGGGAGGGAAAGGGGGACAAAAACATGAGAAGGGTTTTCAAGGTTTGAGAAGTAATGCACCCATTACCTGACAAATGCAACTGTAACCCTTCTATACATTATCCCAACAATAAAACACAATTAAAACCAAACTCAGAAAAATAGGGCTAGAAAGAAACTTCAGTTCTGGCTCCTCTGATTCGTTAAAGATAGTATTGTGTATGGTGGTGAAAGGTAATATGCTTTCTCCCTAAGATTGGGATATTCAAACTAATACAAAAAGGCAAGAAAAGTAAACAAAAGAGGTGGATCAGAAAGGAAGAAGTAAAACCAGCTGTGTTCTCAGATGGCATAATCATCTACACAGAAAACTCAAAATTTTAAGAAAAAATCCAAAATTTGAGAACTAATAGGTAAGCTCAGAAAAAAAGACAGAATAAAAGATATTAAAAAATAAGAATTATTTTTCTATATTCTAGCAAAACCACATTAACATAAAATTTAAAACAAGATCTCATAAACCATATCTTGAAAAATCAAACATTCAGGTTTAAATTTAATATACTATGCAGAAAACTTACATTCTAGAAAGCTCAAAATGCTGCTGAAATAAGCTAAATAAATGTAAAGATTATCTAAATCAGTGGTGAGACTTTTTGCATTTATAGATCAAAGGACTCCACATAGTAAAGATATCAATTCTCTGTAACATGAGATTCAAGTTTAGTGGATCTTCCCATTAAAAACTTTGCAAGATGTCTTATGATTCTAAAGATAAATATGTGAAAGCGTATCAATGTATGGGAATTAATGCACCATCTATCTGGCAAATATCATGTAACCCTTCTATTAATTACAATAAAAAATAAATAAAACTAAAGATAAATATTCTAAAATTACATTTATATTAAATTTATGTAGATTCAAAAATACCTGGAAAAGAATCAGACTGCCTAATTTCAAGACTCATTATATAACTGTAGTATCCAAGGCTTATGTTGAAATCAACAAATGAGTGAAACAGAGCAGAGAATGTAGGGGTAAAGACTTGCAGATTTCACCAGCTGATCTTCGACAAAGGCACCAAAGCAATTCAATGTAGGACTGGCTGACTTTTCAACAACTTTTCACTGGAAGAACTACATTTTCCCCAGGCACAGGAAATTGAATCTAGGTCTCTCTTATATTTTATATAAAAATTAAAATGGATCACAGAATAAAACATCTAACTGCAGCTTTTAGGAAAAATATAGAAATCTGAGCTGCAGGCTGAGCAAAGTTTCTCAGTTTTATATGAAATCCTAATGAGTGGACAGAAAATGAATAAATTGGATGCCATCAAAGAGGAAAACCTTACTTTGCAATAGAATTCCCCTGAAGACATGGGAAAGATATACATTGGGCTGGGTAAAAGTATTTCCCAACCACATATCCAAGAACTGACTAGTAGCTAAATTATATAAAGAACTCTCAAAGTTCAACAGATTAGAAAAATAAGTAATTCCGGTTAGATAGTGGACAAAAAATAATGAGATTTTTCAACAAGGAGTATAAATACAAGGCAGATAATCGCATCATTGTCCATTAGCAAATGCATATTCAAACCTCAATGAGAAATCACTGGGTATCTTTAGCAATGGCTAGTCTAAAAAAATAACAGCAAATCAACAGAGCAATGACATTGAGAACATATTTCATTATACACAAAAGGTACAGATACTACCACTAAATTCCTGAACATTTTTTTGCTGAGCAATGAGGATTTATGTGGACACAAAAGTCTATGGGTTAAAATTCTAAACACCTCTCTTGCTAATAGACAAAGACTGAACTCAATCTATATGTCTTCCAATAGGTTAAACAGAATCTGAAATATCCCTACCATAGATAGCTTGTCAACAATAAAAGTGAAGCAAACTGTAAATACATAGGATAATCCAGATGCGTCTTTACAGGATCACACTGAGTAAGACACAGCCAAACTCAAAAGGTCACATACTGGGTGATGCCACTTGAAGAATATTAGTGGTTGCCAGGGGTGGTAATCAGAAGGATACCAGAAGGAAGAGAAGGCAGCTTTACAAAGGAACATGGCTGGGTTTTACAGAGGAGCAAATGCTCAGCAATGCTGCCATGCGATCAAATCTGGAGTTCCTTTAATAAACGGTGCAAGAGTGTGTTCCAGTGAAGGGCTCCTTTACCTGAAAGGAAACAAAGCTAGGGGAGTTGGTAACCAGGATGGAACTTTCAGATACTGGGAAAGGACAGAACTCCTCTTGCACATGGCCAGTTCTATTTGTAGACATGAAGCATCAGGTCAAATACGATGGCATGCAAGATCAGGAGTGGGTTCTGTGGGCTTCAATTTCCAGCAAGTCCTACATGAGTAGCTCTTCTGTCTGGTCACTCTTTGAGATTAAAACATGGCCGTCAGTGCCCAGAAGGAGATCTTGCCCCTACCCTTGTGACTGCAAATCTTGCCATCACACCCTCCAAGGTTCCCTTCTTGGTTTTCCAAAGGGGAATAAAGACACGTCACTTTGTAGCAAATCCAAACAGGACTTGGGAAAATACTCTAAGGAATAGTTCAGTGAGAGAGGCGGCTATGTTAGGGAGCAGAGACATGTGGGCTTTCGATGCCAGGTATTAGCTTGTAGCTGCCCTCCTGGCACTTCTCCTGGGGTCCACGTCTCAGGGGGGATTATGCTACAGAGTGCTTCAGGGGCTTAGCTGAGCTCACAGACTGGTGGTATTCTCTCACTCCATATCTTCTAATTAATAGTCAGGATTAACAGCTGCTTCTGCTGGGCCTGCGCCATCTAATCACAACCATACAGGCTCCTGGGTGCTCAGTATTCCCCGAGCTTTGCAGCTTTCCCCAACCCTTGGAGAAATGCGTTCAGAAATTAAAAACAACAACAAAAACAAGAGGAAATCAATCCCCCTCCCCTCACCCAAAGCCTCCTGGGATTGAAATTGTTTCTGCCTTCCTCCTCTCAGAGATAAAAGTGGAAGGTCCCATTTCCCCAGGCCCCCTCTGAGTGGGGAAGTGTTATTAAATTTGCACCGATAAGGGACAGGATGTCAATCATATCAGCCCCCCAAGCAAGACATAGCCTGAAGCAGCGAATCATCTATACAATAATAATAATATAATGTTATTATTGTGAGGGCTATCATGTGTTGAGTATTTATTAGGTGCCAGCAATAATTCTGTTTTACATGAAATAACTCATTTCATATGCACAAAATCCTAAATCATTCAGGCCATGTTCATTCTATGGAGCAGGATCAGAGGGGCAGAGGGCACAGGCACAGAGAAGTTAGTTAATCATTTGTCCAGAGTCTTACAGCTGGTCAGTCACCGCACTGAAATTCACCCACAAACTCCCTGCTCTCAACCAATAAACTGCTCTAGCCTTTGCAGAAATAGAAAATGGGAATGGAGACAACGGCTTTCAATCACCTAGTCCCCTTCTCAGATAGCTCTGGAGACAGCTGTCCTGGGGCAGTGTGACATAGCTGCTGCTTTTCACATCAGCACAACCTGGAGTTGCATCCCCAGGGTCAGTCACAGTGCTCCTGAGACCTAGGTTGAAGGAGAGAGTCTGTACCCCTTTCCCATTAGAAGGCGTGAGCAAGTGGTCTGGGACTGTGACCGTATTGTTGATCCTATATAAGTTCCCACAGATGCCCCTACTGTGGACATTTCTTCCTCCTACTGGGTCCTGCCCATGATATTTCATAGTTCACAGCCTCAAAGTGGTTGTTTGTAATGGACTCCACCTCCTTTCTTCATCCTGTCCAGTCTCATTTCATGCATTTGGATGTCCTCTACCAATTTGCTATATACTATACACTCCATTTACCATATAGTAGAAATTCTGTTAGAGGCTTGGTGGTAAATAGGTAAGTCCATTTTCTTTCTGAAAGTTCCAATTCTTTTTCTCTTGCTCTGGCTTTCTATCTCTCTGGGCTCGTTTCTCAGTGGGCAATTTCCTGTCTTTCTGCTAATACTTTCCAGTGTCCCTGGGAATGGTGTGAAGGAGTGATTCTTAAGCAGCTCCAAAGGCTAATGATGCTGAAGAACTCTCCGTATAGATTTGCATTGCATTGGGTTATCCTCATAGGCCAGTGGGAGCCAGGGTATTCCCATTAGTGAAACTTGAAGGTTAGTGAAAGCAGTAGCCAAATAGAAAAAGATTTAGAGTCTAGCAAAACTACTTAGTAGCTCTGGTAAGCAGTCTGCCAGGGGGTCCCCATTGATTCTTGCCTCTTGAGGTATTTTCAATCCTGTGTTGCTCCTTTCTCTAGGGTATTCTTGCTTTCATGAACAGAATTACAGACATAATGGGATATTAATTCCAAGACTAGATTACTGGAAAATTATGTTCCCAAATGAAGCTGTTGCCGTGCTGTGAACAATAGCATGGAGAGATCTTTATGGTAAATAACTAAAACCCCAACTGGATCCTATTACCTTATCAACCATAAAAAGACTGCAGCCCCAGAAAAACCCTGGCTGTTCTCTGTGAGAAAGACCCTGGACTATGGGGCTCCCCTGTAGCTAACTCCAAATCAAGTTCTAGCCTTCTAGAAAAATGAGATGATCTGGGCGTTCTGTTTAGAGCATCTAAGATTCTGAGGAATTCATTTATAGCAGTTGATAACCAATAAAATTTGCTTGGACCGCAAGTTTGGCCTAGTGGTAGAGTGATGCCCTAGCATGCACGAAGACCAGGGTTCGATTCCTCAGTACCACATACATAGAAAAAAGCTGGAAGTAGTGCTGTGGCTCAAGTGGTAGAGCTCTAGCCTTGTGAAAGCAAAAGGACAGTGCTCAGGCCCTGAGCTCAAGGCCCAGGTCTGGCAAAAATAAATAAATAAATAAATAAATAAAAAATAAAATAAAATTAGCTAAGTGAAAGATGGCAACTTTTTTCCTTATTTAGTTGTAGAAAACCTCCGAACATTAAAACTGTGAGGATAAAATCCATCATCTAAATCTACAGGTTTCATATCTGTACATTCAACCAATTTCTATTCAAAAATATTTACAAAAGAAAAGACAAGGAAATTAGCAATACCATGAAAATAACACAACAGGAAGGGCTAACAAAATGGTGAATGAGAATGAATATGGTTCAAGTAGCTTGTGTGAATGTAAGAAAACAAAATAATGCAAACTGTTGAGATTGTTTCAAGAAGAGGAGTAGGGTTATAAGAGATAGTTATGAGGATAAACTGTAAGCATGTGTGGAAATGTCACTATGAAACTCCTCTTGTACAACTAATGTATGCTAATTAAAAATACAGTTTAACAACTACTTTTATATCCATTTCATCATATTTGATATTGCCAGCAATCCAGAGTGAATTTAAAGCATTCAAAAAGATGTGCCTAGGATATATGCAAACACTACATTGAGTCATTGCTTTTAAGGGACTTGAACACCTGTACATCTTGTGTCAATAGGGTGTCATGGAGCCAGTTCCCTCAGTAACACTGGAGATTGACTCTTACATAAACCTCCATCTATCTGTCACCCAGTTTCAATAATGGTCTACACAGAGCCAGTCAGGTTTATTTCTGTCCCCAGTGGCCAAGTTGCTTAACCTTCCTTGGCCTCCATTTCCTCTCCTCTAAAATAATGTGGCTTAAAACATTACCCATAAGCAATTACCTGAGTTAATGTATGAAAAGTGACTAGCAGGTTGGCACAGCCGGGATCAATGAATGTCTATTCCTGCCTTGGCTTCCTTTCCCATTTTAGAATTTTCACAGTGACTTATTCAAAGGAGTGGTCCATTAGGGTATTTTAGATGACGGATGTTGAGGGGTCACCTTATAGTAACAGGAGGACAAGGTCTTAGCCCAAAGGTTTTGTTCCAGTTCCTTACATGCATCCTCATGGAATGTCATTCTTTCATTTTTCTACTTGCTCAGTTGAATGATATTTTCTGAATAACTGTCTTGCCAGGACTGAGTACCGGGATAATCAGAAAGGGTCATAAAGTCTTAGAAAGTAGATTCAGCTTTTTATAACCTTTGCAACAGTTTCATTACTGTTTTATTTTTAAAAATTTATTGTAAAGGTGAGGTACAGAAGGGTTACAGCTATGTAAATGAGGTAATGAGTACATTTCTTTTTGAAGTGTTATCACCCGCCCCCCCCCCCTCCGGGGACTGCCCTCCCATTAAAGTTGTCAAGTTAATTTCCAACATAGTGTCTAGAGGCATGTACAAGGGCTAGACACACAGTAGGACCATCCACACTTCCAGAGAAGACGCTTTCAAGTAAAGAAGTAGAAAGGAACCATTCCAAAAACTCTGTAAGCTAGGTGGGTAAGGTGAATGGCAATTCAGTGAAATGACAGGGATGAGGAGAGGAGAAGACAGTAATGCCAGGTAAATTCTACTCCATGGAGGACTGAGGCTCAAGTAATGACAGAATAAGGGGAGAAGCATGATGGGATAGAGGATTCCATGAGTATGTATATAAGCAGAGAGACAGGGCAGAGGTTGAACAGCAAAGATGCAGGAGAGGAGATAATTGGTGGGAAACAGAATCCAGAAAGTGGTGTGTAAGCTGTGTGTATAACAGATTGGGGTGAGGGGCAAGGTAGAACAGGGCAAGAAGCTTCATTAACAATGAGAAAAGGTCTCTGGTGACACTGATACTTTCAGGACTTTACACTGTGGGAGATAAGTCATTCTCTGCCCATGAAGAATGGAGGGTAGGAAGAGAAATCAAGAAGTATTCCCCATAGACAGAGAATACGAATCAATTGATTACACCAGTTCATCTGGGCCATTTAGTCATAGACTAAATGTCATAGACTCAATGGATAGGGAAGAAGGATGATGTATGGACTGCATGTTTATGTTTCATTCCTGCAAAATTTATAGGTTAAAGTTTTAATCCACAAGTACTTGGAGGCGAGGCTTTGAGGAAGTCATAAGGATAAAATGAACTTATGAGAGCAGGGTCCTCTTGAATGACACGAATGTCCTTCTAGGAGGCACAAGACATCTCACCCCCCGTCGTAGTCTACCATGCAGCAAGAAATCTTATTATCCAGGAGAGAACTGATCTCCCAACCATGAATCCAAGTCTTGGATTTCTGCCTTCCAAAACTGTAAAATACAAATCCCTAGGCTTATAAACTTACTCGATGGTACCTTTATTATGGCAGCCGAAGCTGTGACAAAAGAGGCATGCTTGGAGACTGAGAACTCTCAAGCAAAAGTATTTAGGGGAGAGTGACTGGATAGGCGCTGCCATGGGAGGAAAGCCTAGTGCTAAGAGGGAAGAGAACGACGATGCCACAGATGCAGCCTTTGTGAACCATCTCAGAACCCATCTGTTGAAGTAGCAGCCTTCCTGGTGCTCGTACTTGGAGGTATGGTGAACATGAATGGATCCATTGCCCTAACAAAAAAACAAAAGCCTTTGACCCTCTTTCCACCATGTTAGATCACAGGAGACAAAATAGTCATCTTGAAATGAAGAAGGGAGCCACCATCAGGAAAGAAATCAGCTGGCACTCTGATCTTGGACTTCTTATCTTTAAGAACTGTTGATGTTGTCAACCATGGTATTTGTTGTAGTAGCCCGTATTAATAGGACAGATACAGCAAGTGTAGAAACAAAGAGGGGCTAAAGGCAAATTTTGTTTTCCTTGGGGAAGTTGAGGTACAACCGCTTTACGATAGAACAGAGAGAAAGATGTTGTAGCCATGTCTGAGTCTTGCATCCCTGATGAGATCAGCACATCCCAGGTGGGAATGTGTGTGCCCTGCAGTGAGAGGGTGCTAACACAGGCCTAGGCTACATAGTCTCAGAAGCTGACTCAGGGGGTGGAGAGAGGCACAAGCCATTTCCCACAATGCCTTTCCTTCTCACACTCCGGCACAGATGAGCTCAAGAAGCTTTATAACTTTCAATCCTCTTTTATGAGGCTCAGAACTTGTCGCCATCTGCTAGGCTAGGCTTTAATGCAAATCTGAGTTTGCTTTTATGGTTTCAATTAACCTAATAATAAAGCAGGGCAGGCAGCCTCCTGGAGAATCTTCTCCTCCCACACACTTCCAGGCAAATGCACCACCCTCCTCCTCCCAAATCAAAGCTATGATGGTCTCATCCTGCAGCTAGAACCCTCAGCCACATTAACCATGTCCTGGCTATACATAGTCTGAATATGTGGAGATCATAAATGTGGAGCCATAGAGGAGCCCCACTCCAAGGTGTTGTGTGGTACAAGTGAGAAGACCAAGGTCGGGAGAATGAGACAGGAAGTCAATCTTGGTTTCATACAAGGACATCTTGAGCATTGTAATCCTTACTTTCCTCACAAGTGTGAACATCTTGAGGAGTTCTGGGGCCTGAGCATCTGACTCTTCAAAGCTCCCTTCCGCTTCTGGTGGAAGACAACAAGAAGTGAGAATGGTGTTTGCCCAGAGCTAAGGAAGCCCCAGAAACCCAAGACTTACTCTGAAATCGGGCAGTTGCTGGAGAATCTGTAAGACGTTGGTTAAACTCTCTTCATGGTTCTGCACAGGTACTCAGTGCAGTTTCAAACGTTTTTCTTATCTTCTCACGAGTTGCTTGAAAATTTCACAAAACTGGGTAGAAGACTTTAGTCCTATAAGAATTGGCATCAACTCTACCTGAACTACAATTTAAAATAATGTTAAGATCCTTTGCATTTTTATAGTGCTAATATACCATGAACCATACTTAATACACAGAAACATCTCTGCAAAATGAGACAAATTATCAAAGCTATCTAGCAAAAAAATGATCAGAGTTCCCAGTCTTGACCTGGTCATTTCATCAGTCTTCTTCAGCTAAAATATCAACCTTAGTGAGAATGAGAAATGATGCATTTCAAGTGTCTTACTTTGGAGGTGATTCATTAAAGGGTGGCATTAGATCATGATTGTCTTTATCCTAACAAAATTGCTGTATGTATCTATTTTAAAAAATCTGGCATCTGGCCTTAACTGCTCACCCACTCCTTCTTTGGTGAGTATTCCCTAGTGTTTTCAGCACCTGGATGATTAAGTAGGTATCCATCAGCATTTTCAAAGTACCCACCAGCATTTAATTATAATTTCCAAATTATTTTCGCTGGAAGCACAGGTGAGATGCACGGTCTATTTAAAGTATTTGCTCATTCATTCATTCTATCAACGTTGCACTGGGCTTCTTGCTCCCCGTGCCATATTTCTCCCCTGACCCAGAATACAATACAAGACAAGATTTCACGATGCAGCCCTGGCTGACCTCAGACTTACGATCCTGCAGCCTTTGTTAGGAATCATGGGCTCAACACAACACTTGGCCTGGGCTGTGGTTTTTGATCTGAAATCACCTCAGGGTTCAGAGATTAGTCTAATCAAAAAAGCAAAACTCTTAGAAAGATGAGTGTGAACACTATTTGAGACTGGGAGTACAGATCAGCTTTAGAGCTGTGTTCTGTTCCCATTATAATGGGCACAGAGATGAGAGCCCACACTGTCTTCAGATGCCCAGAAAATGGGCATCTAACCTGGATTATCTTTGTCTTTAAAATAAAACAGTTGTCATAGGTAGGTAAGTAGGTAGGTAGGTAGGAAGGTACATAGATAGATAGATAGATAGATAGATCTTTTCTTTTTATTTTGGGTAGAGGAAAATAGACCATAAAGGCCAAATGCCTAAAACTCTTGGAAGTTAATGCTACCGTGGTTCACAGTACTTTGTGCTATTATTTTATTAATTGTATTTCATTGCCAGGGTGATGTATAGAGGGGTTACAGTTACATTTGTCAGGTAATGGGTACATTACTTCTTGAAAACTGATACCCATTCCTATATTTTACTCCCGCTTTTTCTCCCCTGACTTTAGAGCGCTTACCTCCCAGCTAACTTCTGATTGTTAAAATCTCTAGTAATTTCCTTCCTGAAAATGGATGGACGATGGAAGCAATAGAATGATAAGAGATAAATGGGTAGACAGATGGATGGATGCATGGGTGATGGATGAATAAAGAGAAGAACAAATATTTATTAAGATGTGAAACTGAATAAGTAATTAAGAGTACAGGAGTACAGGAAGTGATTTAGTGTCTTGCTAGTTCCAAGAAGGGAAAGGTACTCTTGTGTGTTGGATAGGATTACTTCATCCTTCTTATCTAGACTTGGAGTTGCTCTTTAAAAAATTTTTTTCCAGCGGCTGCATGTTTTATTTTTTTCATATATTTTTATTGTAATTAATGGAAGGGTTACATGATATTTGCCAGATAGATGGTGCATTAATTCTCATACATTGGTACCCTTTCACATGTCTTGGTCCCCATTTCCCTCCCCCCCACCCCCACTCCTCATCTTGTTTTCCACCATTCCCTATCCAATTTCAAATAACCAAATACAAATATAGCCGATATATCAGGTAACAAAGTGAGATACTGTAAAAATATGAGATAACCAAGGGACAGCAAAAGAGATGAGAGATAACATAGTACTTTAAGGACAACAATCACTCATTATATGGCTTATGTTTCTATATCCTAGAGATCCTTTCATTTAGTGTCCTACTATATGGCCTTTTGTATCAAGGTTTTGCTCTATTGTTGTGCTGGTGGATTTAGTATGTCTTTGTTTCTGGATGATTGGGTAAATGCCAAGTAGTGGAATTGCTGGGTCATAGAGGAGCTCTATGTTTAGTCTTTTGAGGAACTGCCATACTGCTTTCCATAGTGGTTAAACGAGTTTGCACTCCCACCAACAGTGTAGTAGTGATCCCTCCTGGCCACATCCCCTCCAGCATCTGTTGTTATTAGTTTTCTTGATCCTGGCCATTCTAACTGGAGTGAGGTGGAATCTTAGAGTTGTTTTGATTTGCATTTCTTGTATGACCAGAGATGTTGAGCATTTCTTCATGTGTATATAGGCCATTTTTGTTGCTTCTTCAGAGAAGACTCTCTTTAAGTCTTTGGCCCATCTTTTAATGGGATGGTTGTTACTTTGGAGATTAGTTTTGGAGTGATTCAATTTTTTGAGCTGTTGATATATTTTAGATATGAGGCCTTTGTCTGTTGTATGGTTGGTGAAGATCTTCTCCTACTCTGTAGGCTTCCTGATTAGTTTACTAGCTATGTCCTTTGCCATACAAAAGCTCTGCAGTTTAATGCAGTCCCACTTATCCAGGCTTTCTCTGATTTGTTGTAATTCTTGGAC
The DNA here is from genome assembly GCF_031878675.1 of Megascapheus bottae. Lineage (NCBI taxonomy): Eukaryota > Metazoa > Chordata > Mammalia > Rodentia > Geomyidae > Megascapheus > Megascapheus bottae. The sequence goes on from NC_143528.1 coordinate 34,779,962, forward strand.
CTTATTAAGAAACTTTCGACCTGTGCCAAGGAGGTCTAGTGTATCTCCTATTCCTTCTTGTAAAGTTTTCAGAGTGTTGGCTTTTACTTGCAGGTCTTTGATCCATTTGGAGTTAATTCTAGTACAGAGTGACAAAGAAGGATCCAACTTTAGTTTTCTGCATGTGCTTAACCAGTTCTGCCAGTACCACTTGTTGAAGAGGCTTTCTTCCATTCTAGAGAATGCTCTTTAAAATTTTTACTCTGAAGGCAGTATCAAATGCACTTATACAAGTCTCATCAGTCGTTTAACCTAGTTGTGTATGTAATATTCACTTGGATGGAGAGAATTGACCTTGAGGCAAGTTTTAAGATCGAAGCCCAAAGCATCTGGCTCAGATCCCGTCTTTCCACAAGTGCATGCTGCCTTTAGGGAGACATCTGCTCCCAAAGTTTTCTTTCATTAGTGCTCTGCACCATTTCTCTTGGATTAAAGGCAGGAACCAGTTTAAACTTTGAAAGAAAGGAGATACACCAAAGCAGTGATGGCATTAAAAAAAATTGTACCACTAATATGGTATGAGACATATTTTTAAATTCACAGATTCTTGGTATAGACTGATGTGACTGAGAAACAAAAATGAAGGTACTTAATTTCCAAGCAGTAATGACACCAATGTGAGCATGGAAGGGAGAAGATTTTGTCATTTCTATTTGGACACTTGGTGCATCTTTGCTCAGAAAAATTACTGACCAGTTCTCTGGCTCACCTGGCCTCTAACTATCTATTTAGGAACTTTAAGCTTCAGTAACACCAAAGGACTAAAATCTGATACTGAGTTTGTTCCTCTCTCTCTCTCTCTTTCTCTCTCTCTCTCTCTCAACTCTTCCTCTATATATCCACACCCCTCATGTCTCTCTCACTCTGTTACATTAAATAACATGTAGACATCCAGAAATGCTGTGGTGAATGATGACAACATCTCTACCCATTGAAAGGGACACATTAAAACTAATGAACAAATAGGCCAATTTTCCCTAAAACACAATTGCAAACAAGCAACCTCAGAAGCACAAAGGGCAGGAGCTGTTTGTTCTCATTCACTGTAAAAGGCAGAGATAAATTGGGTGCAAATCGAGATCCAATAGGTGCTGACAGTAACAGATTGAGATCTATGAAAATAGGGAATACTTTAATGAGTTATGTTGAACAGATGTAAGAGCTCAGTAGCCTTTCCTATGCATGTCTCTCAGTAATGAGATCTTCATAAATGAATGTTCAACTATCACTGTTGGAGCTCCTACCAGTCTAAGAGACACATACTAGTGATTCTCCTTGGTTTAAATCTGTAAGCCGAGGCATTTCATTTTGTTTTTTTTTCCTCCATAGGCCTAAGTTGTATTACCCTTAGAATGGTGTTTTGTAGAATTGCATAATTGTGCTTCTTACTTACAGATTTATAAGGAGGACAGATGTGATCATGAAAGTACAAGCACCATCTACATAGAGGGACAGATTCCAGGATTCAGGGGAAGCACTGGCATAATTCAGCTGCATGGCCTACTGTGAACCATTTCTTTCACCTCTGAGATTTAAGGTTTCCTCATCTGTTAAATGAGGAGCTTGGATTTGCCAGTGGGTCTCAAACCTGGCTGCTCTTTAGAATAACTTGGGGAGCTTTTTTAAAAAAGTGGTGATGCCTGAATACTTCATCAGCCAATTAACAGAGGACCTCTGGGGAGTGGCCCCGGCATCCATCTATTTGAAAACTCCTCAGGTGACTCAGCTGTTCATCCAGGGCTATGAAATGCTGAACTAGATGATCTCCAAGGCTTCCTCCCTCTCACACTCTGTGACTCCGGAATTTGTTTTATAATTGCTGGAGATGTATTGGCTTTGATCCACGGAGCCATTCCTACTTGAATGGGAAATGCCCGCCAAATAACAATGGAAGCATGCAGAAGGGCAAGCCAGGTGCTGGAACACTGAACCCCATCTGTTTCTCAACTGTAAAAAGCTGGGCAGGAGAACTGGCACACTTATGGCAATCTTTTCTCTTAAGAATGGTTGGGAGTTTATACAAATGTACTCATACAATATGTGTCCTTTTCAAATTGGGTTTATTCATTTAGCATAACATCCTTGAGCTCCGTAGACTAATAAGACATTTCTTTGTATTTTTTTTAAATCACTGACTAGTATTCGATGATAGGGATACATTCAATTTATTTATCCATCCATTGAAAACTCGGAGTTAGTTCATTTTTGACTATTAAAAATAAAGCTGTTTTGCATACATTGAACGTAAATGTCAAATTTAGTGGGAGTGAAATTTATGGGCCTGACCCACTAAACTAACCAAATTGGCTTGGTGGTTAGTAGCTACTTTACATTTCCATCAGAAACACTCACCTGATCTAGGTCTTTGCATGACTGCCAGAGTTTAATGTAGTATGACATAAGTATAATCATCCTTTTTTGTTGTTGTAACCATTCTGATAGATGCGTAGTGTAACTTCAATCTGCATTTTTGTAATGACCAATACTGTTAAACATCTTTCATAATTGCAGTAATTTTACTCTTCTAATTTCCTTATTTTTCTTTCAATATAAATCTGTCTCTGTCTTAGGAGTACCTTAAAAAAAGTTACAGTCTACAGTTGTTGGATGATGCTCTCTGTATGTCAGTGAGAAAATGTTGGTTGGTTACATTGTTAATCCATCCTATTGCCTTAATAATTACTCCATCCAGTAATAGTATGAATTGCTGACAGTGGAGTGATGAAGACCCAGCTACTATTTGTAAGATTGCTTGTTTCTCGCATCTTATTTGAATTTTTCATGTAGTGTGAAGCTATGTTGTTTAATACCTTTATGCTGATTCTGGTGGATTGATCATTTTATTATTATATAATATCCTTCTTGATCTAATTTTCTTTCTCTAAAGGTATGCTAGTCACCTTTCTTTTTAAGCACTGTGATACAATATCCGAGAAAACTAACTAAAAGGAGGAAAGATTTATTTGACACATGATTTTCAGAGATTTCAGCTCACGGTAGGCTGGCTATATCGCATCTGAGCCTTTGGCTAGACTGACAGTGGGAGAGAAGGAAAGGAGAAGAAGCTGCTCACCCTGCAGCTGCCAGAAAGCAACATGCAGCCTGCTGGCCACAGAAACCGTATCAGTGGTGGTTGTGACCACAGACCACTTCACACCTGAGATTTGAAGACTGGACATTCTGATCACCCCAGAACCCACCTCCTTCCTCTTCAGATGCCCCACACTGTTTGGGCCTTTGTTCTCATTGCCCATGTTGCTGTGGGATCACTCTCCACCCCAGACCCTTGGATCTTCTCCACAATGCCTTGCAACTGTTATCCCGTCTCCACACACTCTCTCCTCTTCCTGAGGCTTGTGGTCCTCCTCCTAGAGATATTGGGGTCCCACTTACGATCTCACAGCTTGTTCTTTAGGGCTTACATGTGGCTCTTCTTTTCCAAGCTGAGTGTCTGCTCACATGAAGAACACTGGGTGACTCTTACTGATCTGTGTCTAAATCTCGGCTCTACCATGAGAACATCTGGGCTAAGAGGCTGAGTAGGTAACCTTCCCCTCTGATATATGAAACTAATCAGAATACCTGCTCAAATGTTCAGCAGGAATATTACCTAGATACTTCAGATAAAGCATCTAACCCATTATCTTTTGACTCCATGAGTATTCAACTCACACTGGCTGTACTGTTTTCCTTATTATCAAATGATGAACAGGGGAGAACCTGCACCACTGCTTGTCCTGTCTGCCAATAACTACAGAGGACAGCGGTGAGGACTTAGGTGTCTAGAAGAAGAGCCACCTCCCACTTACTCACCAGCTACTTCTTCTACATTGTGGTTTCAAGAATCCCCAAAGGTCTCTAACTGACCCAAATGACAATGAAACCACCAGGTCAGGTATGTGACCTGGGCCACACAGAACCCAAGTATGGAATATATTCTCTCCATGCATGCAGATGCAGTTCGTGGACCTCTTAGAGAGTAGTGGTATGAAAAGGTCAGGTGAATGAGGACTGAAAATGGAGTGGTGCCTTGTCAGCTAGTAGAATCCTTGGGTAATATCAAGTGGGAAACATGGTATATAGGATAAGAGGCTACATGCCTCTGAGGTGACTAGTAATGGGGACAAATGTGGAAGAAGAGGAAAAGAAAGTTTGGCCCACTCAGCTCTCAGGATAAGTTGTCCCTGGAGAAAAAAAAATAAACAGAAAGCCCAGCACCAGATGACTTCTCTTAGAAGGAACTTCCTGCCTGACAATTAGCAACAAACACAAGAGCAAGGTTGCAGCTGCAGCTGGCCCTTAGAACTCTCGAAGGTCATATTGCAAAATGCGCAGGGGAACCCTTACTGTCTCCACTGACCTTCCTATGAACCAGGTGAGGTCACAAGCTCCTCCTCCTACCCAAAGAATTGCTTCCATGACAACCCAAGATGCTGCCCCACCAGAGGAAGAATTCCAGCCTACAGCCAGTCTTGCATAGCCCTGGGCAGTGCATGAAAGGTGAGATCAGCACTGTATTAAAGGGAAATGAATATTTGTTTTGAAATGTATTTAAAAGCTCTGGCTGGTTAATTATTTAAGGACCAACCGGTATCTTAGCTACCATGGAAACCTCTGGCTCTGCTATTCCTTCCTGGACCCCTCAGATACGCCTCTGAACACACACACACACACACACACACACACACACACACACACACACACACACACTCATACATCTTGAACACAACATATTTTCACAGTCCTGCATGCACTCAGTCACATCCCCATATTTGAGCAAAACCATAACCAAAAAACACTTGCACAAAAATCTTATTTCCCAGCACTCACATGCATATACATGTAGTCATGTACATACACACATTCACATGCTCATAAACATCCGCCACATAAGTCATAAATTCACATTCACACATTCACTCACATGTTTAAATGTTTGCATGCATGCACTCACACATGCACACACCACATCACCATCTTTCAAAGCTCAGAGACAGCCACAGGACTGAAAAGAACTCCCAGAACTTCTGCAGGATGTCCCGGGCCCATGTCTTCCAGTTCCTTCAGATTCTGAGCAGGCTTTCTTTGCAAATAGAGCAAGTACAATATGGCTCCTTTCTCAAAGCATAAAAGAGTGCCCTTATGAATAGGAGTACCATCTCCTGCCACAAAGTACAGGAAAAAGGAAGCAGGAGACTAGACACACTGGGGAGTGAAATGGTGACTTCTACTTCTTTGCAGTGTGACCTGGGGATAGTTCCATAGCCGTTCTTGGCTGTGGTTTCTACATCTATGAAGTTGGGGATACACCAGCCAGAGTTCCTTGATTTCAATGATGCCATTTTCTCCAGAGCAGCTCCTTGAAGCAGGTGTTAGAGCTATCGTGGTTTTTTCATTTTTCCTTTGCCAATGATGATGTTAAGGAACGATAGGACTTACCCCAAATCACCACAAATGAACCTAAGCACTTTACTGCTTAGGTCACCTCCAGGTACCTCCTTTGCGCCTGTGAATGAATGGCTTTGAAGGTGCTGGGAGGCACACTGAGGATTAGTCCCCTCCCCTGGCCCTGTGCATCCCTCAACCAATGCTCTCCTGCTGGCTACAGGGCTGGGGCGCTACTTTGGAAGAGAATGGACCACAGGGCCTGGTGTTTCCTTCCCAAAGAAGTTTCCAATTGCTGGAGCACTGCCTTTTGTCCCTGTTTGCACCATGTGGCGCTGCACCACTGAACTATATAATTACATATTTGTTCCTGTTGGGGCTTGAAATATTAGGGCCCAGAGTATAATTCCAGGGCTCCTGCACTGAAGATCCTGCTATGTAACTACAAAATAAAAAGACAAATTATGTGACCAAAACTACAGCCCGTGCTGCTCTGCTTAATTAATGGGGAATTTTATTAAAACGGGGGGGAGGGGTAAAAAACAGGGAGCCTCTGGTGCCAGCCTTTCCTGAAGATCTTTAAAAGGACAGGGGTATCTTGCAGTAAATCCTTCATCATTCTCTTCAGAATGTCACATCCCATCTTCCTATATGCCTTATGGATGGTGCTATGCTTACAATGGAGCAGGGCTGCCACAATGACAGAACAGAGGCTCAGGCTCTGAGGCTTACAGCTTGAACACAGAAGAAATCAAGGTGGGTGGAAGATGACTCAGGGGACAGAAGGGACTTGGGCCTGAGACAAGGACTTCTTTCCTCATTGCTTGCTTCAGCTCTCCCAAAGCCAACATGTGCTTTTCAGGGCTCAGAATTCAAAGAGGCTCACTCCCGGTGTTCCAATGACCAAGAAATAACAGGATACTCATCTATCTATCTATCTATCTATCTATCTATCTATCTATCGATCAATCGATCGATCGATCTATCCAACCATCCATCCACCCATCTATTCATCTGTCTATGTGCCTTTCTGTCTAATATTATCCACTTTCTATTTATCAGTTATTACTTTTTCTTCCCATGTTTTCCTGTCTCTTTTCCTTTCTTTCTGCCTCATGTCTCTCCATCTATGTCTTTCTTCTATCTTTTTTCTATCTTGAACTCTTTCCATATTTCTCTCTCTTTTCCACTTTTGCTATCTCTCCCTTCTCGTTCTATCTTAATCCTTTATCTTACTACATGTCAATGTCTATCTGCTCACCTTATCACCTTTCTCTCCATCACTTTTTCTCTTTGTCTCTGGTTTTTTCTTTTCCCTCCTTCTCCCCATGACTTTCTAACCATAGGAACAAGGGCAGGAAAGGTTGAAGAAATAGATAAAGGATTGTTGAAAATCTGACCAACGTGGCTATTTCTTGAGCTTGTCTAGAGCCCTGTGTCCTTTCACCAAGTTTATATTTAGGTAGTACTGTGGGTTTGTTATCCAAATCCAGCAAGCCTTAACAGGCACTTGCTGCACATAGGAATACCTGTGAGAAGATAGAGTAGGTTCTGGATTTTAAATCTCTCTGACATTTCTACCTTACTTACAAAGATATTGAACAAGACACTTTTGTTCTGAAAACAGTTAATTTAGCAACATGTAAATGAAATGTCAGGATAGAGTGGGCGCATGGAACATGTAGTGTCCTGATCTCTCTGAAGAATCCATTTATCTTCCTTTCCTTCTGGGATGTCTGCTCAGCCCAGCCATGTAGAGAATGGAGGTACCATGGCCCACACATGTGAGAAAAATGGTCTTTTCTATCCAAGTGCCTTGCTTGAAATTTCCTGCTTGGGCCAGAAAGTGTAAGGGGATAAGGAAGGATTTTTGAAGTATAAGGTATTGTCTTAACATATTTTTTTCCAAGAAGGAATTACGAACACCTCAAAAGACACACCTCAGATTATTCAAGAACTAACAGAGGATATGGGGTATGGTTTGAGATGATTTGTGTACTATTCATGTATTTCAAAGACTTTTAAGGGTCATCTTATGTAATTATAACCTCTTCAAACTGGCCAACTACAAACAGATTGTGAACCTGAGCTCAACCAATCCAAGAAGAGGGCAGGGCCTACTACCTTAGGGATAAATAGAACAGCCTGCTTGCTCTGTGTATTTGCTTACCAGATTTCTGGCTGATGACATACTCTTCTGCAGGAGCAAATTTTGCCCTGCTGAGGCAATTCTTTATTTGTGTGTCCATCGTTTGGACTCTGGTGGTTCTTGGAGAGCATATTTACAACACACACAAGGAGCTCAAAGTGATTGCTGCATGATGTGGTTAGGTTTTAGTGAGCTGAAAATGGAACAGACTGGGATCCCTGTCCAGTGTTAATCACTGTTTCCAGGACTACTGCTTAGACGGGCCAACAATGCAGGTGATCTGTGCACCTTCTTATCAATGGAAAAAATCCAGAGAAAAGCCATGGTTCTCCAGCTTAAACTTCTAGCTGTGTCAAAAACTAATCCCACTTCTTCTCTGCTTTGGGGATGCGTTCCAGGGTCATGTAAGGATATCTTAAAATAACTGGCTGTCCAAAGCCAACATTTGTTCCCAGGATTCACATCCTGCCAACAGCTGTGTTCCAAACAGATTGGAAAACTGAGGCCATTTTTAGGCCCCTTAGCAGAAGTCCAAAATAAAAGGGGATCTCTGGGGTTTCCAAGTACTCCTTGAGGTATAAGAGATGGCGCAGAAGTAAAATGAGAAAGGAGCAATTTTAATGCCAATCTTTAATTCCATGGCCCCAAAGTGAAACACTGGGACATAAGAATCTCAAGTCCACAGCTCCCTGCTGCAGAGGAAGCCTCTGGGACAGAACTCTGAAGTGATGTGAGCTGGAGATAATCTCCAGATCAACCTCACAAGAGCCATGTCTTTATTGATCTTTGCTACTTAGGTTTTTCTCTAAGCTGTAGAGCAAAAATCTCCCTTTCAGGTGTGCAAGGAGTGTCCTCATTCTAGCACTGTCTCGTGGGAAGAGGCCAGTTGGTATGTCTCTATAATGCACCTGTGAAAGTACCTGATCTCCTGGTGCTATCACATGGTTCATCCCCTGGTGTTTCTGTCATGCAAACAGCCCATACACAAGGTTGCAGGTAGGAGGCCCTGGCACTACACACCAAGTCTGGAAGGTTCTGAAGCATCTTGGGTGATAGTGCAGGTGTATTCCCTCTGATATACCCTGGAGTTTTCTTTAGATAATCACTCTGGCGTTGGTGGACAGCTCCCTAATCTATAGAGTTGTAGGTTTCCCACAAAGCAACTGGGCCCTTTCCCTGATTCCTGTAACTTCTGTGCCCTCACATGTCAAATGGGGGCTGAGATGATTTGCCTTGTAGAACTTGGGTGAACAAGTAGACACAAGTGTGCCCTGCTAGTTATGAACCAAGACAGAGATTTGTAATGAATGGATATCTGTATGTCACACTGGTCACTTTTGGAGACACAGAATGTCTTAATAATGTCTCACAGATTATACCTGCTAAATGGAATATTCAAATGAGATCACTAATCCTCAGGTATTTTAGTGTCTCCCAACCATCTGAGTCAGAGAGTTGGCATCTCTAGAAGCCAAGAGTCTTGCAGCAGGAGCCTAGGATTCTAGATTTTATGGCTAGGCTAGGAAAGACAGCCATGGTTGCTCACATCTGTAACCCAAGATACTCAGAAGGCAGAGACCAGAAGGATCTTGGTTGTGAGGCTAGCCTAAGCAAACAGGAAGACCGACCCTGTTTTAACTAATTAGAAAGGCTTAATGGTGCATACTTATAATCCTAGCCATGCAGAAGGTATAAATAAAAGAACTGAGGTCTAAGCTGGCTAGGAAAAAACACGTAAGACCTATCTGAAATATAACTCAAGAAAAAGAAGAGCTTAGGATTGTTCAAATGGTAAAGTGCTTATCCAGTAAGCATGAATCCCTGACTTCCAAAAGAAGCATTGCACCAGGTTCCTTCAAAAAAACACAAACAGAAACAAAATAGAGGGCACCATTTCCCCTGGCTGAAGACCTAAACCATTCCTTGTTCCTTCATATCACTCCCACTCCTGTATATCTCTGTTTTCATCATCTGAGGTCTTGTTGGTTCTTTCCCAGAAGCAGGTGGCATCCTCCAGTGAAAAGACCTGTACAAGTTACTAAACAAAAATCCAATTAAGCTGCTAGGTGAGAAATGTAATTGTTATGAACAAAGCATGTGAACTTCTACAATGCTATTTTTAAGAAAAGGGTAATGGCTGCAGATTTCCAGGTGAGGCTTGGCATACCATAGCTTTTAAGGGTAACAGGTATTGCTCTTCCAAAAGGCTGAAATCGTAAAGGTCAGTAGTTGTTCCCATAGCAGGGGAGCAAAGTGGTTGAATGTTACAGCAAGATGCAAGCCTGGCAGAACTAGAGCTGCTGTAGTAGAATTAACAGGGATCCTCCAGCACACAGCTCCGGCTGTCCACACCCCAGACCTCCCCTGGACAGAATAGATGCCTGTGGAATGGAAACAATGCAAATTACTCCCAAGGCCAGTTCATTGTGTGTCCCCAAAAGTCCTCATGCCAGAAACCTTTGTAAAGGAGGGTGTGGATTCAAACTCCAGATGAATAATTAAATCCTTCATCTTGAAACGCCTTCCTCACTATGACTCCAGTCACTTCCCACACCTGTGGTTGTTCATTTGTGTTTCTGCTCCTTGTTGGAGCCAGGATAGGCAAAGAATGACATTAGTGACATCATTCTACAGAGGCAGAGGTTGGGGCTGAGGGAGCAGAAAGTGTACAGTGAAGCAATGGAGAGCTAAACCTGAAAGCAAGAGCGAACTGGATGGATCTTTGATGGGGCTGTGTGCATTGTGCTAGGGAGAGAATCAGAACAAATACACGTTGCACCTAGTGAAAATTAGTCCTGTGTACCCCGGAGGGGATAGGGCAAAGTTGGAGTATTGGACCACACTATGAAAACCATCAGGGCTTCCTGCGTCTGCTAGGAGAGTTCAAAGAAGGTGGTCTTGCTCTCTGTTGTCTTTCTTATCTTGTTCTTGTTATTCTTTCCCCTGGAGTTGGCTTCAAGTCTCAATTATAGACTCCCTCCTCCTCTTCTCAGGAAGCCCACAACAACAGAAGCGGAGAGAAGAGCTCTCAGGCTTGGCCATGCACCACTGTCTGAATGTCTCCAAACGAGGCTTCTGAGCTATACTGTCCAACACCTAGGGCTCCAGACATCCAAAAGGCGGCCTGTCCAAGATGAGATGTGCTGCACGATTCACCAGATTACTGAAATTACTATTACCTGGTTTAGTTTTCCATTTTAAAGTTCAGGTTTTGAATAAATAAATAAGTAAATAGGAGTAGATCTGAAATATTTTTACTACAAAAAAGCTAAAAGGTAAGCCTGTGGAATGACATACATTTGAAACAGCTTGATTTTCTCAAGGTCTTGCTTTTGGTTTTTTTACTTCCTTTTAGAGAGATGACACTGGGATCAATAGAATTCTCAGCAAATTCAAAGTTGCTTCTGAGGAACTAGAACTTCACAGATCCAGTGATATAAACTTTAGTCAGGCTTCATTCAGGTGGCTCTCATTCCAAAAGTCAGCTTGGAATTACCCTACTGAGACTCACACAATCAATTCTTTCCTTCTAGGGCTATTAATTTCTCACCAACTAAATCGGGAGACTCCTGTGTTGACTTTGATCCTTTTGGGTAAGATTCACAGAAGTCACAAAACTCCCTAGAGAAGCCAGTTTTCAAGAATATCACTCACAGAAACATTCCTTCTTTTACCAGTTAACTCTTCTAACCACCAGAAATCGTAATTCAGAACTAGATCTAAGATGCTAGTTCATGACTCCTTAACTGCAGGACACTACTTTGCAGAGAATCTTAACAAGAGAGTATCTCCACCCTTCAGTTCTACCCAGGAACACAGCATCTATTCCAAGTTCCCAAAGGAAAGGGACAGAGTTCTGAGGTCATCTTTAATGAGTCAGAAGACTGGGAAAGTGATTGAACACCTTGGGACTTTATTTAGCTCATCTGGAAATGACAAAGCACCTTCCATGTCTATTGTGCAGTTCACTTCTTCACACAGATGGTAAACACACACACACACACACACACACACACACACACACAAATGAAGTGTGGAAGAGATGGTGGTGTACCCTGTTAGCTTGCAAAGTACCCAGGAGAAAATAGTCTCTTGAGAGACAGGCTGACAGCATCAAGGGTCAGGTGAAATCCCATGGAAAGAAATGAAGCAAGAGGGACTATGACATGTTGTCTCTGAAATCTACAGAGAAAGAATTATCAGAGCTGGTAGAAGATACAGAAATTGTAAAAAAAATCCCCACAGGTATTATGTTATATGAAGAGCATCTTGGCTCCAGACGACTCCCTAATTTATTTCTGTAGCTAGAAATCTAAATTATTCAGCCAAACATCCATTCTAGAATGAATTGAGCTCAGTTGCCAAAATTCCTAGCATGATCCATCTGGTACAAATGAATCAAGCTCACTGATACCCCTTCAACTACATCCTTACTCTATGATCATGTAATTTCTTCTCTGGGTAGCTGCCAATGCCTACCCAATGCCAGTCAAATGCATATTATTGATATGCTTGGGCTCAGATGTGGGGCAGATTCTGGAGCACCAGGACACATTCCTCCACAAGGAGTCTCTTTTCAAAAAATGAGGAGCTGGGCACAGTGGCTCACACCTGTAATCCTAACTACTCAGGAGGCTGAGATCTGAGGATCAAGGTTCAAAGCCAGCCCAGGCACAAAAGGACCTGAGACTCTTATCTCCAATTAATCTCTAGAAAACGAGAGGTGGGGCTTGGCTCAAGGGTAAGGTGGTAACCTTGAGCTGAATAGTTCAGGGACAGAGCCTAGGCCAAATTCAAGCCCTATGACACCCCCCCCCACACACACACAGACAAGAATAGCATGCTCACCTCGCATGAATGAAATTCTCAGTTCAGTTCCCTAGAACCACATAGACAGAAAAAGCCAGAAGTGGAGCTGTGGCTCAAGTGACAGAGTATAAGCTCTGAGCAAAAATGTCCAAGGACAATGTTCAGGCCCTGAGTTCAAGCCCCAGGACTGGCAAAAAGTGACAGGAAACCTGGTTTCTGTCTTGCTGGTACCTCTCAGCTGCATTCACTATGTGTTTTACTGAAGTTTTCCAGCTTGTGTTGCATGAGATATTGAACAGAGAAATATATACAGAATACAGTTCTTTCTAAAAGAAAATTAAGCAAATGATCGGTTAGCAAGGCAATATAGTGCAATTGGGGTTATGGCAGATGCAATCAACTATTACAGACAGAAAGAAGCAGAAGGGGTCTACACAGCTACATTAGCATAGAAGAATTGATGAAGACAACATAGGAGACAACAAGATGTGTGTGTGTGTGTGTGTGTGTGTGTGTGTGTGTGTGTGTGTGTGTGTGTGTGTGTGTGTGGTGAGGACTTTCTAAGCAAAAGGACGCAGTTGGTTCAGCAGGCACAGAGAAATAAAGCCATTGAAGGAATCTCTAATAGAAGCAAAGGTGAGGTAGAAAGAGGTGCGTTGCATGAGGTGAAATTTAAGATGCAGGCAGGAGCCTGAGTATGAGGGTACTTGGAAGTCATTTAAAGAGTTTAGTTATTAACCCGAGAGGAATGGGAATATTTCAGGGATTTAAAGCACACATACAATAGCATAAACACATTTATTTTATAGTAAGTCTACTTCGAAAAGAAGGAATGTGGAGGACATGAGACAAGCGATAACAGGGACAATGGAAAGATGGTTGCAATTATTCAAGTATATCCAAGATAAAAGTTTAGACAGACAGGTGCTGGTGCTGGCAAACTGACACAGGGATCCACTTCTAGAGATGTGTAAGAAAGGACATAGTGACTGCCAGTCTTGGGTGAGGTAGCAAGAGAAAGTCGATTTCTAGCTGGAGTGGTTAAATACAAGGTAATTGCCTTTGACAGAGACAAGGGTCGGTATAGAACAATGAGAAACTCTGAGCAGCAAGTTAGACATGATCTAGTGAAATCTGAAGAACATTTCCCTGCCTAGAAGACCTCTCTACTTCTTATTTCACAAGCGCTCTCATTCCATCATCACCCCGTGGATGATCAGTTTGGTTCACTTGGTATTTGCAAATCATCTATTTTCCAGCAGCTCCGATGGTTTGAGTTTCATGTGCATATCGTGTCTTACTGGAAAGCTCAACATCTATTGAAATCCCCAATCCTTTATTTCTAGGAACTTTCTGGTGTGTAGCACCAAGCTCAGCTCAGAGCAAACATTACGTCTACATTGTGTTGTCAGGGTGGCAGGAAGTCTGGTGTCAGAAGCCCAGGAAATAAAGTGAGTGGGCAGGACAAATTGCTCCCCTGCCCCTCTTCTGCACTTTCAGAACACAAGTCTTGAGCATGGGGGACAGAATCGAGCTGCTCATTTCATGTTCACACTTTTATGTTTCTGTTTTGAAATGTGATGTTCAAAAGCTCACAGGTTGCAGTAGTCAATCAATCTAAATGGAATGCGTGGAGGCTGACGGAACAAAGAGAATGTATGTCTGAGAGGTAGCTTTTTCTTTCTTATGTTTTTCTTTTCTTGTGCCACCCAGAAAAAAAATCTTTCTAATAACATAGAGAAAACTCGTGAAGATGAATGGCATAATAAACTCTACTCTCTCTCCTTTATGAATGGGAGTGAGATGCTCAAACCTGAGTATCAGCCACCGACAGTGGTGGTGCCCATAGCCAAGGAGTGGAATTAGAATTAGAGGTAAACTAGATATGCCTTACCTCTGTAATATAGTGAGGACAGGAGGAGAGGACTAGGGAAAAGAAGCAGAGAAAGAGTTCAGGAAGAAATAAGAATCATAGAAACCAGGAGTGGGGTGTTTTGATATTTCCTTATCAATAGAAAAGAAGAGAATGTGAATAAAGATGACTTAAATAATGCTTCTTCCCAAGACCTCTGTCTTCATGATGTTACTTCCATCTTCCAACAACACTTAGATAGTTTATGCTGTTATCCTTCATTGTCTTAACTGGTATAATGATCATTCCTGGGACCCCTATTCCTATAGTCCATGGTCCCACTGACCCTGGAATTGTTAGACAGTGTTCCCTTCCACATCATGAGATAACTGGAGGAAGTCCACATGGGCAATTCATTCAGGGACCAAATGCATTCTCAAGATGGCTGTACTCGAGGTTGGCTTCATGGTCTCTGGAGTCTTCCGCAGCTCTCTCTACCCTCTTCCCTCCTCACAGTAGCCTTGGAACTGTAGACAGAAAGTCAGGTCTATTCTCCCCAACACATTCTCATAATTTTGGTTTGGATGTACCATGCCCAACTCTGTCTACTTCTTTGAAAGCTTTTGTTCTTCCTTTTGGTAAAATTTTTTCTGGACCATCATAATGGCAGTGGTGATGAGAAAAGGCATCAGTGGAGGTTAGAATGGATGAGATCTGTACATTACACATCTTCCTATGATAAAGTTTAATTGATGCGTGAGGCATAGTAAGAGATTAACAGCAATACCTAATAATAAAAAGCAATTCTAACAAGAGAGGTAATAATATGTATACAACATGAATAATCATGAATAATATATATATATATATTACACAGTCACTTTCAAAGTGGTCTTTCTTCTGAGCAAAGCTACCAATTAGCAAGAAATGAGTCCTTTTCTCAGGAAAAGGGTGATCTAAATGTGGTTGACAAAGAAATCAAAAAAGCCTCACACTCACTTACGCCATATGGATGTAAGTAGGCTTACTGGGAACATAAAATAAATGCAGAGCTGCCTTCTGAGGGGATTGTGGGGGGCTCCGTGGAGCCCCAGGGATCATCTGCTCGGCATAGGAAGAGTGCCATGAAGGCAGATGGATGTCACTTTGAATGGCACCACTGAGTGATGGTCCCTTGTGCCAGGTACCTCCTCCCATTCTTTGTAACGCCACTCAGAGGGACATATATCAGTATCTCTGATTTCTAGGTCAGGAGAATGGGCTGCTCAGAAGTTGAGGTCACTGTCCTGGGTAGCAAACAGAAGCAGGATCTGAGCTCTCATTGATATCAGAATCCATTCTCTCCCTCTCTCTCTCCCTCCCTCTCCCTCTCCTTCATCTCTATCTCTCTGTCTTTCTCCCTCTCTCTTCCACTCCCTGTTCATCTCTATCTCCTTGTCTCTCTCTCTGTCTCTCTTTCCCTCTCTCTCCCACACCCTCTTCATCTCTCTCTCTGTCTCTCCCCCTCTCTCTCTCCCTCTCTCACTCCCTCTTTATCTCTGTCTCTGTCTCTCTCTCTGTCTCTCTGTCTCTGTCTCTCTTTCCCTCTCTCTCCCACACCCTCTTCATCTCTCTCTGTCTCTCCCCCTCTCTCTCTCCCTCTCCCACTCCCTCTTTATCTCTGTCTCTCTGTGTCTCTGTCTCTGTCTCTGTCTCTCTGTCTCTCTCTGTCTCTCTCTCTGTCTCTCTCTCTCTGTCTCTCTCTCTCTCTCTCTCTGTCTCTCTCTCTCTGTCTCTCTCTCTCTCTCTCTGTCTCTCTCTCTCTCTCTGTCTCTCTCTCTCTCTCTCTCTCTCTCTCTCTCTCTCTCTCTCTCTCTCTCTCTCTCTCTCTCTCCCACTTCCTCTTCATCTCTCCCCCCAACCGCTGTCACAACCCAGTCCACAAAGACTCTGAAACAGCTTGGAAAAGTATGCAGCCAGACAGGCAGAGCACAGCCATGGTTTCCTCCAGCTTTCTTTTCACCCTCCAAGTATGGAGAACCAAACAATACTTTTGTATAAAAATACAATATAAGGTAGAATGTATAATTCACAAAAATGTTCTAAGACAAAACACAAGGCTTCAAAGAAATTTTACACTGACAGCTAGCTGCTTTAGGCAATATGCCCAGAACCCTGGAGGTGTGTCTTCATTCTTGCTGTTGGGGTTCCTTTTGTGGAAAGCCTGAAGGAGTGCTGCCCTGTATTAAGGCTTGAGAAATAGGGCTTGCGAGAACCATCAGCTTGGCTTTGAATTCTGATTCGATTTAGCAGGCATAAGACCTTCAGCTTCCTTTCCTTTCCTTTATTTTTTTCTTACACCTTGATCAAGTGGCTCAACATTATCTGGACCACATTTTCCAAATCTACAAAACAAGGGAAAAATAGCACATTTCTAGGAATATGTGATACAATACTAATCTGTTAATATCAGCTTCATATATTGCAATTGCCTTGATGCTGTTCACATTTTTCAGCAGGTATCTTCTTCAGAATCTTGGGTTCTTTAAGCCAAAGAAAGAATAAAACCAACTTTGACCTTTCTAATTACTATGAGGATTTCCTCTTTCACTGCTATGAAGGAGGAATGTCCACCAAGATGTACTCTTACATTGTATCTGTCCCAGTGTTCCAGAGATCTTAGCCTTGAACTCCAGGGAGGCTGGAGGCCTGAGCCCAGCCCCCATCACACAAACCTTTGTAGAAGTACGTAAGCAGGTACCCTTGGTAACTGCTTTGTTCTTCTGATTACATTGTGAGCTCCCTGAGTTGTCAGCTGTGGTGTGCAGTTTCAACCCAATAAGATATAATGTAAGGCTAGAATCTTCAAACTATAAGCTCCTTTCTAATTAGCCTTTTTATAATTGAGGACATAATGTTGCTGTGTTTTGTTTTTTTCCAGACCAAAGGGATATCCTTTTCCAATTTACACACATCATCTCACTTATCAGGATCAGGGGTGCTTATAAGTATTCTAAGTGGGTTCCTTCTGTTCCTGAAGTTTGGGATCCCTCGGTGTCAGGAGGAAGAACTGAGGATGTGTAATAGGCCAGGACCTCATGAACGGGCAGGGTAAGAGCAAATCCCCAGTCCCTAAACAGTTCTTCTGATCCAACCCAAATCTTCAGCTCCTCTTCCTTTGAGAGCAATCACTGGGAAGGGCAGCAATCAATAACGGAGTCATCTATAACTGGCAATAGTCTATAATCACCATCTGAGGACTAAGTGGCTGAATTCTATCACCATTAATTCTCAATCAGCCATGATGGCTGGCCCCGGAATGCAGGGCACCACTGGAAACTTTCCACGCGTAGAGTCAGAGAATCCTGTGTGCATTACTCATGCATACAGCTAGTTTCAGGCCTGAAGAACAGACCCAGCATGCTGACAATGCTGCCTCTGTGCCCCATGTAGCAATGGGGAGTATGGGTCCCACCTGTGTCCAAAACACCTCTGTCTTCAGCAACAATGAGAAAGACAGCGAACAAACCAACCTCCTGAGACTTTAACGTGGAAAGCCTTTTAGGATTGTATAAAGGGTCCTAAGAAGGAACAAGAAGGCAACCAGACCAGGCCCTGATCCTGATTCTCATCTGGACTGGGGGCAGCAGGCACACTGCCTCCTTTTGATTTCCATAACCCTTTCCACTTCAGAAAATGTATTTACATAAGTCTCCTCGAATGAAATTTGTGTTCTGGTTGGATTTTTCAGCAAATGTCCATTGACCAGAGACCATCAAATTTAGGAAGCTCAATCATCACTGCAGATACAAGTTCTCAGATGGGAGCTGACATTTCTAAAACTCAAGCAGAAATGTTTGAAATGGGAGTAAAGGAAGGGACAAGAAGGTTTGATAAGAAATACGCTCATTACCTTACCTATGTAACCCCTCTGTCCATCACTTTGACAATACAATTAAATTTTTTTAAAAAAAGACTTGATTCTGGGCCAGCAATACATGTTCCACACACGTATGTGAGCATGTGTGTATTCACATGTATTCACGCATGGGAATCTGAAAATGTGCACGTGTGAGCTTGTGTGCATATGTGTTAATGTAGTGTATATATCTCTCTATATATATGCATGTAGGAGAGACACACATGAGTGTGTACTTGTATGGGGAAACTTATATGCACATGTGTGAATGTGTGTTTTTCTGTGTGACTGTGGGTGTCTGTATACATCTGCGTGCATATGGCGCATGTGTATGTGAATAAGCAGAGGCATTGAGGCCTGGCTGAAATGGCCTCACGGGGTTGAGGCAGGGAGTAGACAGGTAAATTGGAAAGATGCCAAGGTCGAGAGTGGTTTCATTGTCTCATATCATAACAAGGGCCCTCTAAAGCTCCTGGGCACTGTGCCATCCATCCTCTGGCCAGAGGACAAGCAGCACTGGCATGGACTACCTACCTTGTGCAGAGAGTTCCAGGGAACATTTCTTCGCTGACTGTCTTCCAGTTTCTGTCCAAGAGAGAGGCCAGATGGAGGAGGGCAGCACGGGACAGCCATTCCCTGGGCTCGGCTCCAAGCTGCCAGCCCTGGAGGAGATCAGCACAGAAAGAGAGCAGTTTAGCTAAGGTAACAAACCACCATGTATGGAAGGGGGGCAAGAACTGGGCCAAGGAATGGAGGTGGGGCCTGGGCACTTCTTGAGGAAAGGGTGCTGATGCCATGTGAAGATGATACCCACTTGAACCACACACCAGCAGAGGGAAGGACGTCTGCTCTTGAGCTTCCCTTGTGTCAGATGCTACCCCACGTCATTCCCAGATGAGAGGGTGGGCATAGAATCTTCTCTGCTCCTTCAATACCAACAGTAAGCATGACCAAAGCAGGACATGGTATATGCAACAGGGAAGGAAAGAAGCAGAGAAAGGAGGAACGATAGAGGGAGAAGGAAACACCTGGAATCTTCCAGGCACATCTCATTTCTAGACTATTCAGTCTTCAAGAGGAGTCTTCAAGAAAGCTTGGTTAATTAGGACATTAGAAAACTGGAGAAAGTGGACAGAAACGAGTCAAAGGTTATTTTATGCTGAGAGGGCTTTCTACAGGGGTGGACTGCTGGTCTACAAAATATCCATGAGAAAAATCCATCTCTCCCTGGTCCTCATTTATAAACTGATGATTTAACAATAGTACCTCATTCAGGATGCCAGTTACAAGAGTGAGGCAGATCAGTATCTGTAGAGCACTCACAATGATGCTTGGTTTCTACAGCATACATATTACACATATCTTATTATTTTCAAAATGGATTGCTGACGGTCACAAATGCTGGTCATATAATGCACACGCCATGAAGACAGCTAGGTGCTGCTGAAGTTGCTTTCGTTGGATGAATTTGGTTTTCCACTGTGGGGCAGGGATGAAGCTTGGGCTCGGGATGGAAGTGTCTGAATTCTGATGGAGCGGGGGGACGTTTGGGGTCTCTTTGGGGTCTGTTTGATTTCTAAAGTCTCAGGGGGCATTCTGCTTGACTTCCCTTTGGTTCTGAGCTCTGCATCAAACCCAAAACATCATCGCTGTCTGGGTTCGGGCTCTTCAGCAGCTCCAGGACCAGGTCCACTTCCCTACCATTCCCTTTCCCCCAAGGCAGGTGGGGCCTGGAGGCTTCTGGAAGCCAGGATGTAGCCTCTCAAGCCCACCCTTTCCACTAGCAGAAATTTGAGACCTACTGCCTCCCCCCATCATGTTTCACTTTCTAATCTGATTTATGTATAGCTTATCTCATATTTACAAAACATGATACCCTTCAAACGAACAGGCTGTTCCCCTTTGCAGAGGTGGGCTCTGCTGGCTGCCACATACACGCCTATGCATATATTTGAACAAGTTTTGATTCAGTGTAGCTGACACAAAAACCACTTAGTCGTTTCTCCTACATCATCCTAAGTTAATGTTTCTGGCAGGCTGCAGGAGGCTTTTCAGCAATTTTTCTATTTCAGCCCCTCCCCACACTGTCTCTGGCAACCTCCCCCTCTCCTTCCCCTTACTATAAAATTGTGCTTTCCTAAAAGCCAACCAAGTCTTTACAACTTGTATCCCTTTGCATCTTAAGACCAAATTGAAAGGCCAGCAGCAACTCAGGCTGGGAAGGGGGCAGCCCAGCCTTGCAGGGGAAAATTCTATTTGTGTTTGATGCAGGGGAATCTAACTGTTCCAGAGAGATAAGAGATGCTTGCAGTTGGGTCTCTTGGTTGGGATGAGAGAGGGCACTGAGGGCCTGGGCAGCTCATAGCTTACCTGCACGGCTTCCTGCCTGATTTGGAGCAGCCTAAATCCTGCATTGGGCACTAGGGAGGGGGTTCCACAGCCTCAGGCCTGCATCTGTGTGTGATCCTAGTGCATAAAGCAGAGTGGCTGGGCTCGCACTCTCTCAATTCTTCTCTATGCCCTCTTCTCTCCTTTTTAGCTCTTTCTGCAGTCTCTCTCTTTCTTTCTCTACCTCTTTGTCTCTCTTTTTTTAATCAGGTTCTATTTCCATATTTCCTTGGATTCCTCTCTCTGTTTTTGTCTTATCTCTTCCTGTTTCTATCTCTCGTTTCTTCTTCTTTTCTCTCCTTCCCTTGTTCCTCCTCTCCTCCTGCCCCACATAAATACATACTCACACACCTGAGGAAGGCCAAATGCCTAGTGCAACTTCGGCCTTCTCCTACCACCTCCTCCATCTTTGCATTCATCCTTAGTCCTTCCCTATTTTCCAGTGCATCAAGCTGTCCCTAGGGCACACTTCGTGCTGGACCAATGCCAGGGAGGAAGACATTTACAGTTTGACCACCCAGAAACTGGTTTCACCCCTGTAGCATTTCAGAAATGCACAATAGCAAAATCCAGCTTTGCTCTACCTATTACCCAGCCCTTAGTCATCCCTGACAGCAAGCAGCTCTGGCTGCCCAGCCAATGCTTTTATTAGTGCTTTCCAGGACTGGACTCAGCCAGCAGGGGGCAAGCTGGCCTCACAGCTTGAAGTAGAGAACCAGTGTCAGTCAGCAGATGGGCGGGGCAGTGGCAGAGGCTAACCTAGCTTGGGGAGATAAGGCCCAAACTTCTCTGCTGCTGGTCTCATATTTCCTGAGGAGCTGGTTACGACTAGGGCAGGTCCAGAAGAAGGCCAGGCTGCTTGAAAAGCATCAAAGAAAACACACACACACATACACACACACCCCACAAATTGCTCACCCAGGTCTCTGGCTCACAGCATCCCTTGGAGGATATCAGCCTAAGCAGTGGATCCTCCTGTCTCCCAACCAGAACCACACTGAGGGGGGTCAGGAGAGGCCACCACTGGCTCAAAGTTCCTGTGTATACCCTCTGTCCTCCTCTACAAACGTCAGAGCATTGTTACCATTTTCATTTTGAAGATGAGAAAACTTGAGTCCCAGAGAGGTTAGTTAACTTTCCAGAGTCATACAGCTGAGAAAAGACCAGCTCTATAATTCCCTGACTTGGACTCCTGCCTCAGCCACACTGTCCTGCCCCTTCATAGTGACAGACTTCTCCTACTCTGCCTTCCATCAGCTGCCCACTCAGCCCTGGTGTAGAAGCACAAAATGCCATCCTTGAGGGCCATTCTCTTGTTCAGAAGGAACAGAGAGGCCTTTAAAAGGCTCAGGACCCAAACATTTAAGGAAGCCCCAAAGAATACTGGAATGAGAAGAGAATGGATTTGTCCAGATCATACTCAACTGTGCAACCCTAGACCCGTAGGTTAGCCTTTGGGCCTGTATTTTCCTCCTGATCAAAGAGTGTTCACCTGGAGTCTGTGAATAAGTTTTGGGGTCCACAAGTTCCTTACAAATCCTGAGTAAGGCATATATGCAGGGGGATTGCAAAGATGCACAAACCTGGTAAAATACCTAGTGATTTCCAGTAGGTGCACAAAGGGGTCTGTGAGCATAGAAAGTTTGAGATCAAAGACACTAGATAACTTCCGAGTTATGTCCAGTTGACATAACTGGGATGGATGAGTGGCTTTCTTATAAGTAATGTTAGGGCTCTGGTAGGTATCTGAGTGCCCTGATACTCAGGTGGGTAACATTTCAGGCCAGTATTTTGACACAGATTTGTGTTGTTCAGTTCCAGAGAAAAAGTCTACCCAATGCAGACACTGGAAAATAGAGGCACTATACCCTTCCTCACCTTCCCTTTCCTCCCCAAGACAGTAACTCATGGTTCATGTAAGCAACATGTCA
This sequence comes from Megascapheus bottae, assembly GCF_031878675.1. Taxonomy (NCBI): domain Eukaryota; kingdom Metazoa; phylum Chordata; class Mammalia; order Rodentia; family Geomyidae; genus Megascapheus; species Megascapheus bottae. The sequence continues at coordinate 34,802,413 of NC_143528.1, forward strand.
TTCCAGGGACTTCCCAGTCTCATCTGGACTTGATTTCCTGTAGCAACATCCCTAGAGATTATTAAAATGTCCTTTATTACACCTGTAGGCTCTCCTAGCAGAGCGTTATAATAGTTAAAACACATGTACATGAGGTCATATAGAATGAGACTAAATGCAAGGCTCTCTAGGATATGGAAACAAGAGCTTTATCTTGTGTGATTGTTGGTCTTAATGTACTATGTGATTTCTCTCCTTTTTTGTCTTTATGGTTAATCTCATGTTGTTGCTGTATCTGACTTTGTTACCTGCTTTATCATATATATGTTTATTTGTTTATTTGAAATAAGGAAGGGACGGAAGAAAACAAGATGATTGGGAGGGGGTGGGGAGAGGAAAATGGGGACAAAAATAGGAGAAGGGGTAGCTATGTGCGAGAAGTAATGTAACTACTACCTGTAACCCCTCTATACATTACCCTGACAATAAAATTTTTAAAATAAATAATTTTTTTTTCAAAAAAGTTCTAGAGAGTACTGGAAAATGAGCCATGCATTGTTGGGTTGGGAGGAAAGAAAATCATACGCATTCTTGTCCCTGTGGTCTCTGAAGCTCTGTTCCAAAATCAGATAAAATAAACACCCTGACATAGTGATCCACCACATCCCTTCTGCAAAGGGAGAAAGTCTTACTGTCACCAAGTAATGCCAAAAGAAGTTTAAATAAGGCAGTGAGAAGTGGGCACAGGAGGAGAAGGTGGTGCTTTCTGTTTTGCCTTGTGACATTTAAGATGTTAGGTATTGGTCACATATCTGACAGCCTCAGTTGTTTCTGTCTCTGGGTGACAGAAAACTATAACCTTCGCATTCCTAGTCACTGTCAGAAACCAAGTGATTGAACACCACAGCCAGATGGCCCAACTAGCCTCTTCTGCCTTCTTCCTGCCTCTGGCCTGCTTGAACTCTTTAGGGTTGATGAGGTATAGAACTGTACCATGTGTTGTCTGTGCAGAAACGATGCTGGAGATGGATCCAGATATCAGACAGGTCTTCTAGGCAGGCTGGAGCAATGTCTGGACCCAAAGAAATGACTTCGTCCTATGCTGAGTCCATAATAGAAGCTAATAGGATATCATTTCAAAATGACTTGATTTTTTTCTATTACCTTGCAAATACTGGTGGAATATGAAGTTTGCTCAAGTTTCCCTAAAATTATGTTCTTGGATCACTTGGGATTTGAAATTTAAATTCTTAATAGGGTTCCAAATCAGCCACTTTCCTGCCAGTGCAGGGTCCTTTCTGGCTGTGGTCTGAAAACTTCTTTATTGACAGAAGATGCGAACAGACTGAAGTTGAGAACAGGAGAATGTGTGATCTGTAGACAAGGTACAACTCGGGAAAGCAGGAAGGGTTTGATTCTGAAGGGTGGCATGAAAGGCAAGGACAGTGCAGAGAGACAATGCCATGGGCAATGGCGTGGAGAGAAGTTGAGATGTGTGCAATAGGATTCAAAGGCTGGGGATGGAAGAATACAGGTGTAAATAGATCTGTTACCATTGACTCCAAAGATGGATAAAGAGAAAGGTAATGGAGAGGATGAGTGAGGATGAATATGGTATAAGTATTTTGTAGAAAATAGAACAACAAAACTGTTCAAATTGTTTTGAGCTAGGAAGGGGATGTAGATAAGAGTGATAGAGGGGAAGGATTTGATGAGGATACTTTGTATGCAGATATGGAGCTATCACAATGAAATCTCCCTGTATAATTAGTATGTCTTGAATTTCTTTTAAAGAAAAGATGAGTAAAGAAAGCAAGAGAAGTTCAATCCTAAGACAATGAAGGATTCACAAAAACTAATGTTTCAAGGGAAGGTGAAAACCCAGGACCACAGTGACTGCTTGTATACCTGTGAAGGTGTAGCCTTAGAAACCAGGATATCAAGTCAATGTAATGCTTGTAGCAGGACAATGGCAAGCAGCATCTCAAGATGAAAGCAAAAGAAACACACAGTTGCTTGATGCAGACCATTCTGATGCCTCCATGGTCCGAGCTTGACAAAGGTACCCTCACCATGATATTCTACATGCCATGTGTCATAGAAGAGACTCAAAATCCACAGGGAAGGTGGAGGAGCCTTTTCAGTCCCTGATGGGGCCGGGGGATGGAGGAAGCACCTGCTGCTGAGTGGTAGATGGGTGTGACTAAGGATGATGCTCAGACGTGATTGTGCTCTGGCTTCTCTGAGAATTTCCTTGTCCAGTTATCTGGTAATAGCCTCCTCGTAAAGATGTTTCCAAAGGCCCTGATTGCACAAAGGAATAACGACAGGCAGACAAGCAACTCTCCTGGCACCTGGACCACCAAAGGGCCCTTAGGCAAGACCCAAATACCTTTGTGCTCACCTTGCAGAGAATAGGGTTCAAATGCCAGCTTACTGTAATCTAGTTGTAAAACCTTGGAATAATAAGGAAATTTCTTTGAGCTTCAGTCTATTATATAATGAGGATAACAAAACTTACCTTATCAAGTTTTAATGAAGATTCAGCAACAGCAACAACATTTATTGAGTACTTAGCATGTTCCAGACACTTGCTAAGGGAATTAACATAAATTACCTCATCTACGCGCATTATAAGATTCATTTCCATCTCCTCTGTTTCCCTTGCCTGACACTTGGGCTCAGAAGGCAATACCTACATAATTGCAGGTCCTGTGCCCTTCAGGAAATAAACTGACTTTGTATAAGTCCATCTCTTGTTGCTATAACAAACTACTGGAGACTGCGTAATGTATATAGGAAAGAGATTAGTTTAATTTTGGCTGAAATTGTAAAATCTGGCATCCATATAGGTCTGGCACTGCTAAGAGCCCCATTGGCTATATCCCATCATTGTCAGCAGAACCCTGTGCAGAAGGTGATATCACTGGGCATGCAGAAAGATTTCTTCTTTTGTACCAACCCACTCTGAAGAGAATAAATCAATTTATGAGACCAGCATTACTTCCTACCAAGGTCAATGCACTTTCCACGAGTCCCACTGTGTTCTGGCACCATACATTACCATAGCAGAGATTGGCCTCCCTCCAATCCATGGTAGGGGTGGGTGGACGGGGAAATATGCAAGCCATATCCAAACCATCGCAGTCCATATGAGGTTAGACTGAAAAACAGGGTTTTGTTCTTTGAAGTCAGGTGATACAGTAAAGTATTGTCAAGTTCTTACTCTGGATTTCAGAAAGCATGGGTACTCAACAGTACTGTGAAAGACCATTCTTCATCGCCATGCAAAGTCCTCTGGGATTATCTTCAGGTGTATTTTATTTTTTTGGTCAGTTGTAGGACTTGAATTCTGGGCCTGGGTGTTGTTCCTGAGCTCTTCAACAAAAGGTTACCGCACTACCCCTTGAGCCACAGCACCACTCCAGGTTTTCTGGTGGTTAATTAGAGATAAGAGTCTCCAATATACTTTTATTTGATTGTTTGAAAGAGGAAAGAGGAAAGGGGAGGGGGGAAGACAAGATGATTGGGAGAGAGTGGGAGGAGGAAAATGGGGACAAAAACAGGAGAAGGGGTATCAATGTGCAAGAAGTAATGCACCTACTATCTGGCAGATGTAACTGTAACCCTTCTATACATTACCCTGACAATAAAAAATAAAATTAATCTAAAAAGTGGGAAAAAGGAATTAATATATATATATGTATGTATGTATACGAGTCTCACAGACTTTAGTGCTCGAGCTGGCTTTGAACCATGATCCACAGGTCTCAGCCTCCTGAGTAGCTAGGATTACAGTGGTGAGCCATGGTGCTGGGCTTCTCCAACTGTCCTTTTAGCCCTTGTGCCACTAAGCTCAAGAACACATACATACTGCTGTCTCCTCTCATTCTCCATTCCCAATATTTCCCAAACCCAAGGATCTTTCCTATCTGGAAATCTCCCTTATCAGTGAGGCTTGGCTTGTCCAATCCACATCCACCAGAGTTCGGTTAACCCCTCTTTCTCTTTTGATCTCTCTCATTTTAAACTTATGTCTTAGTCTTTGTCCAGTATTGTATCATTCTGACCATTCATAAATAAATGTTCCCCACACAGAGAAGTAGCTCCTTTATCATTCTTCCTTTCTCTGCTCTTCAGAGAAGAACCTACCTGGATAACATAAATTTTATACAGTTGAGGGAGTTGAAAGCCAGGCACTGATGGCTCACGAATATAATCTCAACTACTGAGGTGGCTAAGAGCTGAGGATCATGTATTGAAGCCAACCCAGACAGGGAGATCTGTGAAACTTATCTCAACTAAACTACCCTCCAAAACTGGAAGTAGAGCTATGGCTCAAGTGATAGAGCACTAGCCTTAAGTCAAAAGAATCTTAGTGACAGCATCCAGGCCCTAAGTTCAAGTCCCAGGAATGGAACAGAAAAAACAAAGATTAAAAAAAAGAAAACTAGTTGATATTGGCTGACATGTTCCAGATATGTTGCAGTCTTGGAGCTAGATAAGAGAACACTTTTTAAGGAGATCAGCTGGAAGGATGAGGGTCTGGAAGGCCTCACCATCCTCACTAAGCACTGGGAATCTTAGTGTATCCTCTTCTGGGATAAGGTCCAGAGATGCTTTCTGCTTCATTGGCTTTGGGAGATGAGTGAAGTAGGCCTATTATTGGCAAGCTTTCTTCTTTATGGCTCTACAGCCCATGACATCCTCTAATTTCCTATACCAATTCCATAAAAATTCCCCTGTGCTTCCTATTTACTCATAAGACTCACTTATCCCGAGTAGCACCTTCTGAGCGATATATTTTATGCACACAAATCTGATGTGTGAGGCATCAGGTGGCATGAATCAGCGGTGGAACATTTATGCTCCTTGCTTTCCTTGCCTGACTTCCCTTCATTTCTAAGAGCCTCTTTGAGGAGGCAGAGTAACTGTTGGATTGGAAGAACAAGAGAAGAAGGGCCACACCCAGAATGGCAGAACCTTCATTTTTGTGTTGCCTAAAACGCTCACCTGACTTGACAGCATGCTCTGTTCCTCACATTCCCAGCAAGCAGCTGGCTCAGAGCCTGATGACAGAAGAAGGATTATTGGCCTATGGGTTGTTCCTTTCACCCCTGACTGGGATGAAACACTGAGGTCTCCTATGGATTGGGCAGAACTTCCATTTCTATTACCATTTCTCCTATGTGTCTGATATAACAGAAGGAAGTTGGTTCTGAATCCCATTCATTCTCCACTGACAATGACAAAGTGAACACGAGCCTCTAAATAAACGGGTAGCTGCCATGTATATGAGCTCCATGACTAACACCACTCCCTCATCCCTCCATGCGTACTGCTCTCCCAAGTCTCTGCAGCAGAGACTTCTCAGGCCACCAGCTGCTGCAACCAATCTGTGGCTCTCATGATTAAACCACAGGAGTGAACAGTGTGAAAATGTCTAAGCTTAGCTAAGACAGGCCCAGCAATGAAAGAGACAGAGGGTTATCGAAACCTCTTCTCAGAAGAGATGGAATGCTCAAGGAAATGGAAACGTCTGTGGAGATGAGAAACTTGGCCTCTGAGAGATGGCCTAGATCTGCCTTGGCAAACTCTGTGGCTCCAGTCACCAGGCTGGTCAGCCTCTCACCGGAGCCTCCAGTGCTCCAGGAGGCTGGGCCGCAGCCCCCACCCCCCACTGCCCTGCCCCCTCATCTTCCCATAGCTCATTTGCTTTCAGAAGCCTCTCATTTCCTGGTGTTGGTTTAGTCTCAGGCCCAGACCCAGTTCAATATTTGTCTCCCCAGCTCCACTGTTTGCTTTCATTTCCATATGTTTAACATACATATTATCTTCCTCATACCTGGTCCCATAACTTGGACTGGCTTCTTCAGCCTCAATCTGGGTACTGGAGCCACTGGACAAACACCGCAAATTCTAGTGCTCCAGTCTCATCCTTCTAGGATAGTGCTGGAAAGCTACAGCTTAGAGCTCCAGGACTTGTTATATTTCCCATTTCCCACCCCCCCAAAAAACATACATAGACACACATAGACACACAGACATAACACACACACACACACACACACACACACACACACACACACACACACACACACACACACACACACACACCAGAACAGGGCTCAGGTGTGGTCAGCAGGGCCATGAATCTCTCCATTATGTTTCACCTGATCTTACCACCTGTCCTTTCTTCCTTCTGGGAACATAACACAGGTGCTTCCCAACTTCTATCAAAAGCTGAAAATACGAAGGCAAAATATATTTAATGTACCCACCCTACTAAGCCTCACAATGGCCTCACATGCCTTGAACAAGCTCAGAATACTTATGTTTTCCAATAGTGGATCATCATGCTTTGTATCACCATTCTGATGATCTTCAGATCAAAATTCAGAATTTGAAATGCAGTTTCTCCCGAATTCATTTTATTCTGGCATCAATGTGAAGTCATGCATCGAGAAGCTGAATCTGTAAGCTGGGACTGTGTATGTCGTTGGATGTTCTAGGATCATCATTCTAACTTGATGCGAAGTCAGGATAAGAATATAATAAAAAAAATCTTAAAAATTAACTCAGAACTATTCTGATTGTCCCTTGCCTTATCATGGCCATCTTCTCCAGCTGGGTCTGCTTCATACTCCCCACACTGTCTTCCTCATAGGATTCCAGAATCACTGATGTTTTGAGATGAGCCTGACAGGATATTTTTTTAAAAAGAAGATGAAGAGAAACCTACTAAACTTCTCATTCTTAAAAGGGCTATTTCTCTGCCTAGCAGTTTTGCCATCTAAAGAAAGAAGAGGCTTGAGCACAGTGATTTCTAGGTTTTTCAGATCTTCATGGTGACTGTCACACTGGCTTCTCCTCCCATCTTCTCCATGCACCTCCCAGCGAGCTGCCGTAAAATCCTGGGAACCACATCTTCCTGAGTCTCCACGGCCTCTAGATAAAATGATCACATCTTGATTCCAGATACAAGCAGAGTCTTTTATATAACAACCTGGTTCCATTATGCCTTCCTTTCTCCTGTGTGCTACCATGACACAACAGTCCACTCTAGACCACATACCCATAGAATACTTCCATGTGACTGGAAGTCATTTTTCATCAAGGATCCACCTCTTCCTTTTATTCAAGACTAGTTCAAGGCCCAGGAAAACTAGGTAGCTGTCCCTTCTTTTCCTGAAATAATTGTTCATGATTCCTTAGTGGTGTTGGAAGCCTTGTCTGGTCCTGTCTACACTGAGCAAAACTGTCTTGTACAACCAACAGGACAGTGCATGACGTCTGATGCTAGATTAGAGAATGGTGTGACCTCTTCCTGGGCTCCTCTGATGGCTCATTCCCACTGTGGGAAAGCCAGCAACCATGTGGAGAGACACACAAGGGCAGGGACCAAAGTCTCCTACAACAACCTTTCCACCTTGCCACAGGCAAGAAAGCCATTCTCTCAAGAGCATTACCCACAGTCAAATCTTCAGATGATGTAACTGCCAGTCAACAGCCACTCCGTGCCAGGATTGCATAGCCAAGCAGCTCCAGCCTCATGCATAGAGCCACTAAATGTTCACTGTGTTTTTCAACTCTGGGATTGTGGGTCATTGTGTCTCATGGCAGTAGGTAACAAATACAACAGCTTCCCACTATTGAACTAAAATGTATCCTCCTTTAGACTTCTCTTTTCAATCTGTCAGCATCTTTGAGAACATAGTCCTATGTATTTCATCTCAGGATCTACTAGTAATTAATTTCTTAAAACCCTAAAGGTCTAACCTACATTTCTCCCAATTCAACATCACGACATAAGGCTGGCTTCCTTTCAACTTGGCTTTTGTTCAAGGTCACTGTGTCCCCTACTTCCACCTCTACCCTGCAGGGTTATAAAGCCTATACAAACTTTGAAAAAGACCTTTACTTGCTGATTCTTTCCTACATTGCCTTCCTGAGGCAGACAGAGCTCAGGCACATGGTATATAAAATATGTCAAGTTGCTCAAGTCGCTCTCCCAGTTTTTCAGGGATACCAACTTAGTTTTACTAACTGTGAGCCAAGCTCGAGGTCCGTTCACCTCCATCCCTTCACTGTGCAAGAATACTGACTGAATGTGTCCCAGTTTCTTGATCTTTATAGCACCTCTGGGGACTTCCAAAAGAACCCACACTCCTTCGTCAAAGAAGGGACATAAATGATCATTGCCAGTTAGAATGTTTCCTGCATGGCCATGCTTCCTAAATCTGGAAGCTCAGCCACTCTGGGTTGGGTTTGAGCACAGCCTAGGGCTGGAGCTACATGCCTTGCTGTGCTGGCTTTTCATTAGCACCAGCTAAAGCTGCTCAAGCCCTGTTAGCTATACACACTGCAGGCTGCCTGCAAGGACAGATGTTCTACTTGCTTAGAAAGATTATCTGGAAGAATAACCTCTCTCCCTAGCATCTAGAAATAGCTCTTGATGTTATCTTAAAGAAAGCAATTTTGGAACCAAAATTTAGACTACAGACAAATGCCAGTAAATGCCCACGTGGCTACTTCTAAGTGATACCAGGAAAGAGCCCCAGAGAAGTCAAAGCCATATGTTATCATAGGAATAATTGACAAGACATTAGCCTGAGTGCCTGAAAACCTTATTTTTTTCCTGTTTAGGCTTTAGTCACAGTAGCAGTGTGACAATACACGAAGACTTGTGATTCTCTGGGGCTGGATCTCCTGTATAGTATTATTTCAAGTTGGAGAATGAATAACAATAATACCTACCCTGTACCAAGATCCCAATATAAGTCGTACACTACATTAGACACTTGCATCCCTTTAAGTCATTCAAGTTTTTGTATGGAGCTATGAAGTAGATATTTCCTCTACTTAAATAACACTGAACCTAAACCTAGATTGGTCAAGTGGATTGTTCACTGCACAAAAAATCAGAAGCAAGGCACAGTGTTCTTCCTTTCACCTTGGCACCAAATAAATACTTCTTAAAAAAAAAAACTTGAAGCTGTCTTTTTAAACTAACATGACATAAAACAAAAGGAGTAGCAAGCCAGCACTGAAGGTAAGTGATAACACCATTGTGACACATGGTGTTCTCATTCAACATCGCAAGCAGAGATGACATTCTGGGGACCTCGAGGTCAAAACCTTATTTCTGAGCTTCCTCAGATTGTATAGAAAGAGGGCATTTCACATCCTCCTTAGACCAGCAAGAGCTCTCTCTCACCTGCCACTCTGCAATTCTACCTAAACCTTCACTGCATATGGAACAACCAAGATTCATAAACTCGCTGGGAGGCTACAGATGGGTCCTTTTTGCATTTTTTCCCATTTCTTAAAAGTAATGCCTATGAATTTTTTAAAGTAAAATTGATTTAAATTGATTCTATTTAAATTTTCTTTTATTTTGGAAGCTTCACAATGCCTCTTAGGATAACTGCTGCCTCTGTGTATATTAAAAACAAAACAAAAACAGAATTGGAATCCTGTATTGAACTCACGTACAACTCCTCATAGGTTATAGTTTGTTCTTTCTAATATTCTTTATCCTGTCAACTCTCATTGTCTTATGAACTTCATGGGTAGCACAGAGGCCCAAACCAGTCATTTCATGACTAGGACAAGCAGACTTTGACTTTCCACCTGTCTGACATTTTTCTCCCAACTTAGATTCAAAGCTCATTTGCCATCTTCAATTGTTTGATATCAGTGAGCCATCTTTCTTTCCAGGGACGGGGAGGGGTATGGATATTGAAGGCAAGGCCTAGAGCTCCCTAGGCAAGTTCTCTAGCTACCGCTTTAGCCATACCCTAGACTTTTTCTTTCTTTCTTTTCTTTTATCTCCTTCCATGTTTCCCAGGATGACCTCTAAACACCATTTTCTTACCTCTGCCTCCCGGAACACCTGGGATTATAAGCACACGTTGCCACAGCTTCAGTTTCCTCTTGATGATACCTGCCATCTATTCTTTCCACAGGCAATGTGACGATGACAGTATAGACTCAACATTGTGCATCAGGCAGTCTTTTTAAAGCCTTGTGGTCATTTGATTAAAACCCTTGTGGTCACTTTGATTAGAAGCATTCAGGACTAGATTCTGCTTTGTCCCTCACAAGTTAAGTGTTTCAAAACAAAATGGACCTCTTCAACTCCCTTTGCCTATTTTACCAGGCCCCATGCTGAGTCCAGGCCCACCCATCACGTTTAATCCCATGGCAGATCTCACATCATCTAGGAAACTTCTCTGCATGTTCCTGGTCTGGGTTCAGTGCCATCCTTAAGATACTGTGTAGCTTATAACTGGAACCATCACTCTTTGGGTTAATTATTTCTCTCTCTCTTTTACCCACAAGCCCTTGGTGCTCTAGGGTCAGGATAACACTCATCTTGCTCATCTACTGCTCAGAGCCTAATGGAACAGATGGCACAAAGTAGGTTTAGACCTCACCAAGTACTCCTGCCTGTTCAGCCACCATTTCTGGAGAAAAGGAGTTTTTCTTTGAGCATGCCACTTTGTGTCTCTTGGCTTCAGTTTTCTTATCTGCAAAAGAAAAAACTAAAAACCACAGTCTGCACGAGATGTTCTCTACCATTCTTTTGTGCACAATAATCTATAATTCTGTGATGCTAAATAAAGTTATGCATTGAAACAACAGGGAAAATGGTAACACTTTAAGAGGAGTACAACATAAAGACTGTGTTGGATCGTTACTATGTTTATTCTATGTGGTTTTTGGAGATGTGCATCCTACTTTGATGATATCAGCCACTCTCCCCCCCACCACCACCCCACCCCAGCTCAGAGATTGACTCCAGACAACTACAATAGTCCCTGCTTCCCTCTGTCCTTTGCTCTTTTTATCCCAAGGGCTTTAGGAAATACCCAGTGATTTGCTTGTCTCTGATATCTGACTACCACCAGAGCTCTGTGCATCCCACTTCACTTTTTCAACCTGACTCTGATGACCTTAGTGAATTTTTGCACCTGCCTATTGGTTCTGGGTTCTTTCTCTTTATCAAAAAGAAAGAATCAAAAATCAATAACTTGAGGAAACAAAAACGCAGAAAGGAGAAGACAAACCAGACAGTCAGTGTGCCTGAAGTTTAAATTAGAATACAACGGTTTAATGCTCCCAAAGACCAGACTATTGTTTCTTATCAGATTTCCCCTTGAACGAGCAATTGTGAAGCCAGCCTGTCCAGAGGAATGAGCTGTCATTCCGCCAGATGAGCAAACACCATCGATTTTAATGTGTGTGATGGAAACAAACATCACAAAGCTCTCCCCCCACATGCCTAACGTGGACATCAACATTCAGTGGAAAACAATGTCCCTGTTTTGTTAAATGTCCAGGCAAAAGCATTAAGGAAGGAGTAGGAGAGGGTCCACTCACAGATGGGAGGTTATTATCATCCTGGCACCTTCCAGGTAAGATGAAAGGCTGAGTCATACAACATGGACATCCAAAGGTAGGAAGAACTGGCGAAAATGAATCCTACTCACTGTAGGAAAAGGAAGAATCTAGAAATCTGCAGACAGCTGTTAATCAGGAGGTGTGCAATAGTCAGAGCAAGCACCAAGGACAAATAGAGCCCACAACAATGGCAAAGAAAATCCAACCTCCCCAACTTGTCTTAGTCTGAGTGCTTTGGAAACAGGCTGCAAAATCTGTTGAAAGGAATTCATAGATCAGCCCTTACTCTGGAACTAAACCGGCTTGCCCATTCACATATTATCAGCTTGTGTGGGCTCCTGAAGGAGGGTGTTTATGAGCATGTTAGGTTTAGAATGCTGCAGATATGGATAGGGGTTTTCCATCCATCCTTGTGCCCACACACATCTATCTGGCTGTTGCTTATAACAACGTGATCCATTGTCAGAGGTAAGAGGCCTACTGAGTGGAGAAGACCTTGATAGACCCAAACAGAAATTCTGTTCCACTCGTCCCTTCTGATTTACCTCACTAATGACAGGAATCAAATACATATTTATACAATTCACTGGTGTCTGTTTTGTACCAACTAAGAGGATATTTAAGATAAACCCACTATAATAATACCGGAGCAACTAATAATGAACAGGTTTCGAGAGATGGGTTACGTAAAGATTTCATGAAACAGGCAGGATGAGACATTGATGACCAAGTAGGGGTGACCTGCACTTCCCAAAGTAGATTACTGATCCTCCACCGTAGAGAGTGAAGAGAAATCTTCCAGGTCCCAGCCTGGAAGCGGAGCTCCAGGCCTAGTTATTAACAATGCACAATGATGACCCATAAAGATGGCCATGAATAACCCTTGGGAGTTCTGGCAGCTTTCATATCCACAGTGGATGCTGCTTGCCTGAGAAGTGAGTGATGAGGGAATACAATTGTCCCTGGAGAATTAAACCTAGTGAAAAATCTCTACACAATAGAAATGATTAAGCAACCATGAGGTAAATGCAGAGATTATCTGTAATTGTGTGACTGAAGTGTTTGAGAACACCCAAAACTCAGTCAAGGCGATCTAGGAGCAATCTCAGAGAGAAAAACTTGAAGTGAGACTGTAATTGGTAAGGAGAAACCTAATCAGTCATATTGTGCCTTCTTAGGAGAGAGATCTACTCAAAGACTACCCTGTCAGCCTGGAATGAGTGTCTGTACTTCTGACAGGCAACTACACACTGCAGACACGGATGCATGAGGCTATCAAAGCTAGTAAAGACTTGAGCCAAAAATTATTTTCTCTGGTTCTGATTCAGTGATTCTCACACATCATGCGGAGATGGTTCTCCTCCTCCCCCACACAGCTTGCTTGCACAGAAAGAATGGGTTGTAGGGGCCAAAGCAATATGTATCCAGTCCATCTGTACTGGTGATGTTTCTCCATTTGTCTCCCCAGACTCTTATTAATGTGAGGTACTTGCTTTAAGTTTAGTTAACAGGACAAGACCGATAACCACACAGTGCAGAGGTCTGGGGCTGCAAAAGGTAGGAATTTGTTGAAGAAAAATGATGACCAGAGACAAGATATTCAGATTTCACCAACCATTCTTCTAAGGCAGATAGATGTTCAATTGACCTTTTCTTCCAGAAAGGTGGCATTCATGGGTTTAACACCCCCCATATGTATGATGTTGATTGGTTATATTATTACTTCTCCTTAAGTTCAAAGTCATGTAGCATCTGCATTTTGATTTCATGTGGCCTTGAAGCTTCTAAAGCCAAAGCTTCTCTTTACTCTCTAACAAGAGCTATAGATTTTTCTGAAAACCCTTAAATGTAAGAAAAATGTTCTTTTTTGTTGTTGATTATTGTTATTATTGGTGGTGGTGGTATTGTACTGAAGTTTGAGTAGAGAGCCTCAGATATACCAGTCAAGCACTCTATCACCCGAGCCATGTCCTCAGCCCAAGAAGATGTTATTTGTAAACATAGTTCACATTTTTGAACTAGATATGGTAGCACAAGCTTGTGAGTTCAGCACTCAGAAGCCTGAGAAAGGATGCTCATAAGTTCAAGGCCAGCCTGGATTATTTAGTAGGAATCTGTTTCAAAATTAAAACAATGAAAGTACTTTTTAAATAGGCATGATTAGTTGTGTATAAACACCACATTTTCTTGTTGTCGCCTGTTGTATGTTCTGGATACCTGGCCTCTGGCTCTTTTCTTGATCCTCAGTTTCACTCCTAAGATCTCTAGTTTCCCCTTGCTGAGGGTACGGGGTGTGCTAGTAAGGGCTTTGTCACCTCTTTCTGAGGTAGCTCCTCAGTATTTATTTCCATTGCAAACTTGGAGTCTTTCCAGTAGAAACAGCACCCAGGCTGGCCCCTGGACCACGGAGGGAAGAGTGAGTAGCTAGTGACCTCCGGGTACTTGGAAGTGGTCATAAAGACAGGCTTACTCTCCTCTTCCGGCCAATTTTTCCTAGTCCTTGTTGAAAACTGCCAGTGATTCATTGGCTGAGAAACTTCCAGAGAGATATAGCTTTGGATCATATATTTTAAGAATCTTTGGAACTCTACCATTGAACTATTTGCCTCTCATCATACCCAATGTCCCAAAGATTTTTTCCAGATCAAAGGATTGGTTAATGAGGTCACACGCAGCATGAGAGTGATCCTGGGGTCTTACTTGCAGATCAGATTCAGGGTTGTGCCTTTATTCCCTTCTGGGTTAGGATTCTAGCCAGACCCTAAATTTACTCTCTGTGCAACCAGGATTATTGTTCCAAATACTTATCCTCTCTTCTCCAATCTCAGCAACTTTTTCAATCTATCATTTCCATAATCTCCACCCTCGTGGGCAGTTTCCCTTTTGTATTGAATGGCAACATTACCTCTGTTTCTTTAAAGCCACAAGCAGATCCAGATTCTTTAACAATGTCCCTGTTGCCTCACATCCTCTCATCTCCTTGTCTCCTTCCTGGCCTTAGCATCGCTCCATCGCCTCTTAAAGCATCTATACTTGGCTTGTGGAAAAGTTTCCCTATGATTTATTTATTTATTTGTTTGTGAAAAATGAGGTTCCAATTATGGCATATCCATACAACCGAATGCTATGTAGCCATTTAAAATAATGGTGTAGAAAAAAACTTAATGAGGTAGAAAAATGTTCACCACAATACATTCAGAGGAGGGAAAAAAAAAGGCAACAAAACAGTGTGCACCGAACGTTTGCATTTTTATATGAAATGCTCTCATTTTAATGTAAAAATGTCTGCATTTCAATCGAGGTGGCTGAAAGCATGCACTCCTGTATTTGTTCTCAGTGGTCATGTAGTCTTTGGACAGTTTTGATGATTGCAAATGATACCTTTTTCTTTGTGCTTTTCTCTGACTCCAAATTTGGTTTACAATGAGGAAATTTTACTTCTGCAATGAGAGAAAAACATAAGGAATATTGGGGGGGGGTTTGTTGTTGCTGCTGTTGTTTTGCTTGAGATGTCAGTAAGATTCCTTTTCCATTCTCTCCCCCACCCTCGCCAACCCCCTCCCATGGCCTTTCCATGTTTATCCACACTGGTGCATGTAGTTGTTATTCTCAGCAAATGAGCCAATTGAAATAAGACTCGATTTGTGAGCACAGAAAATGGCTGTTCGGAATCCAGACAATAGTTAACTCCTAGCAATGTTTCCTTTAATAGTCCAAAGGACATTGTTTTTCCTATTTTAGCCGGAGCCATGTTTAGGGCTACCTAGTTGGTTCCCATGGTGAATAAGATGCTACCAGAATCCTTTCCCATAGCTATACTTTTCTCTTTGCCTTGGAGAGTCAGCTCCACAATGTTCACTGTTGTTCATTATTTTCTGCCCAGGCTGACAACTTGGATTTGAGTGGCAGGCCCTCCACTTACTATGACTATTGACTTTCTGAGTCTTGATTTCCCATCTGGAAATTGAGAGTAATGACAACATTCACTTAGAGAATTGTTTTGAGGACTAAATGACTAAATATAATCAAGTGCTAATCACAGTGCTTGGCACATAGCAAGGATTTAACTGATAGGCATCATTATTAACCCCTCATGCCTTACAGGAACAACATTCTGAATAATTTTTAGGCTTATGTCCTGACTTTGCATAATGGTCATAAGAACAGGTTTGACAGTTCACAGAGGACAGAGGGAGGATGGGTTGAAGAGTAATTGTCTCTGCTCTGTGGCTTTCATCTCAGAAATATTTACAGATGCAGACATAGCACCTGAACACAGTTCATCTCTTTTCAAAAGAGCCTTCTTTTTTAAATATATTTTTATTGTAATTAATAGAAGCATTATATTCGCCAGATAGAGGTGCATGACTTCACAAACATTGATACCCTTTCTCATGTTATTGTCTCCAATTCCCTCCCCTCATCTTGTTTTCCCCCCTTCCCTATCCTATTTCAAATAAACAAATAAACATATATACAATATATCAGATAACGAGGTAAGATACTATAACAATATGAAATAACCAAGGGACAGCAAAAGAGCTGAGAAATAAGATAGTACATTAAGGACAACAATCACACATTATATGGCTAAAAGAGCCCTGTTTTAAAGGTTTGGCCTTTTAGTCTAGGTTGGCTGTATCCTGAGCAGGAGATCATAGTACAATGGCAGCCTACTTAAAATCAACCCAGGTTCTGGCTTTTCATTTATTAAAAAAGATATTAGACTTGAAAATATCCTTAATCTCTATTCAATTAAATCTCCAAGGTGATGAGTGTTTGCATCCTCCTTAAACAGAACTATTATGTCATTATTAAATCTATACTTGATTTCTCCAGTGAAAAGGAACTCTTCTCCCCCAGGACAACTCCCACCAGGACAGAATCCTCAAAATAAACTGAATAAAAGTTCTTCTAGACACCAAGCCTATGTGGCTTTTAACTCATAATCCTACTGCTAACCCTGGGAAGGAATATAAAAGTCAAACCATGTCTCCCAGGATATTCTTTCAAGTACCTGCAGTCAGGGGCTTTGCATTCATTCCTCTCAGTTTGTCTTTTCCATGTTAGACATAAGGAACTTCCGAAACCATTTCCTCTCTGTCAAGTTTTTGAACATCCTCGTGACTTCTGTGGAAATGATCTTACGCTGTGTGAGTCAGAATATATTGTGCACAGGTTATTATAAAATGATCACGTCCATTACTATAGTCATTGCAGTTTTCTTCCCATAGCCAAGTGTCTATTTGCTTTTGAATGACCACCACCGATTTACTCTCTATTAAATCACAGATTGCATATATGTATTCCCTGCACAAGTGCTAGTTCTACATTACAGCGATCTCATTCTGCAAATGCATAGTTGGCTTTTCTCAACTCACTACAGGATGCTACATTCTCCCAGGTTAAATCTTCTTACTTCAGATTCAAGTTATTCTTTCAGCCTGCTTAAAACTTTTAGGGACCTGATTCTGTCACCCAAAATATATGTTAAACATTCCAAATTCATGTCACCTACAAATTTGATGACTGTGGCTTCTGTCTTCATAGAAGTCATTGATTAAAATTGTGACTAGCACTGAGAACTTAAATTAGAGCCTTGGGAAAGTTCACTAAGAGCATCTCCCTAATTCATCACTGATCTAAATCTTCATATCCTATGGTAAGTTACTAGCTGCCTAAGAATTCTTTTGCCATTTCTTAATGCATCTTAGGGTGTGCTATGATATTGTATTTGATATGATTTAATAAGATTTTTTTCAAATGTGCTAATAAAATCCAGAGACACATTTTCCTAATACACCCATCTGCGGTCTTTACTTGCAAAATAAAGTTAAAAAGTTTGACAGAACTCACTCTGAGTTTTAGAATCTCTGATTCTTTTTCTGCACAGTTTCAAGGTATCCTTTTTATTATCCATTTTGGGATTCAGCTTTTATTTCTTATTTTACTTTTTGAACATTGGCTTGACAGTTTCCCTAGATTCTTGACAATTCTTTGTGCTCCAAAGTTCCTTGGAAATCCTCTGAGCCACCTGAGAATTTCAAGTAGAATAATTGTGATGTCCAAGATGCTGAATCTAAGAGGCCTTATTAGGTTTGGATAAATCAGATATTGTGCCACTGTTTATTTATAATGAGCTGACTCATAAAAGGCTGAGAGAAGTAAACAAATAAATGAATAGATGAAAATGTTGAAAATAAATTTGCTACCTTTGACTAGGGATAATTTCTTGCAATAACAAAGACTCAAAAAGCAAAAGGTGAATTCTGATGGATGAAACTAATTTGGGATAGCTTCCAAGGGCCAGCTTAGTTAGATGTCCTTGTAAACACCACTGAGGCTTCAGCGACACTGGGGTATAGTTTAACATGTTTCATAGCCCAGTCCTTCATCCCTCATAACTTTACAGGAGATCTAATAAACCTCCTGCAAATCTTCCTCTTAAAGTCTGTCTTCAGGGAAGTTGGCCCAAGACAATGTCAAGAATCAATATATAAGAAAGATTCTGGAGCTGTATTACTCTCCATCTAGAATCAGCTGTAAAGAAGAATCCATGATTGGTGGCTCCTGGCTCCCCAGTCTCTGACATTTTGGCTTGGCATCATTTCTAAAACCTTAATTGGTAATGAACTGAGATTAGACTGAACACATGCCAGAAATGACAAATGAGTATTCCTGGATGGCGCTGTTGGACTGGAGCATGATGATAAAGGGCAAAAGGGACCAAGAACCAGGTTAAAGCACAGTCCTCCCAGGTACTGTACAAAGAAAACAGCAGAAACGGAAAGGATGAAGATAAGGCAAAAGCTTTACTGCAAAGCTAGCAAAGGGTTAGTGGAGTTTGACTTCTCTACCCCAGAAGTGTGACTGGAAAGGAGTGACAAAAGTATTTGGAGGAGATGTTTATTAAGCTTACCAATCTTGAAAATTTCAATTTCACTCAGCTATCTACAAAAATGTCTTACTCCTCTTTATTGGAGGTAGATGATCCTCCTACTCTTGTTTTAAAGTGTTGTAGAAGACTCTGATTTAAAAAAACGAGCAATAAGTTTGGATAAATTCAGCAAAAACCCACAGGAAGTAACTCAGGGTCAGGCACAAGCAGAATTATAGCATTCAATAAGCCATTTATAAAGTGAGTAGACCCAATTCCTGTGTTCTGTATCCATGTCATACTGTCCCCAATCTAGTAACCAGCAGATACAGAGATATAAGGTCCAACCTTCTGGCCTTATTCTGGAGGAGCAGTTCTGAAGAACTGCTTCAATCCCACTTCTTCCTGTGAGTTTTGGCTTACACTTGTATCACAGCAAATTCTCCTCTGCTCACTCTTGATCTCTTTCCATTAAAGATGGTATATATTCAGTTCTCATTTTAGTAATAATTCTATACACAAATCATCTCTGAATCAGCATCCAGGAAACTTGACCTAAGATATCAGTCATTGGTATATAGCTAAATCAAGTTACTTACTTCTGTGACTTATTTTACTACTACACTCAGTTGATCAGCTACAGAAAGTATTTTTTTTCTATCCGTATTGATGCTTTCCAAGGTCAAAAATGAAAACAGTAAGCAACGGTTAATTTCAGATTATTTGAAGCTAACTTGACTCAAGTCATATGCTATGGAAGTTAAGTTGGATCAAACTGTTAAGGTAGATGACGTGAAGGCGGGAGGTGATTGACAGATGGAAAGAGGACTACGAATTAGAAGGTTTAGATCAATACCGACATGCAGTGGAAGCATTTGGGCTGTGGAGGTAGAGGATGACAGGTTTCGTTATCAAAGTGGGTATCACTTAAATTCATAATGGAGCTGGGGAGGGTTCTATGATTGATGTGGCAAGGCAGCTCACCATGGCGGAATGTGCCTCAGATGAAATGGAAAAGTTCACTAGCCATGAGACATTCAAGGAACCAGTATCCTACAAATGACTAAGAAACTAGTCCTTCTACATGCTGACTCTGCCCAGGACAGACATAGGAGTCAAAATGCCAAGTGTTCATAAACAACAGCACATGGAAAGGAGCTCCTGAAATGACTACTAAATGAAAGGGAAGATAGCACTAGGTCATTTCGTTCATCATCTACAAGTTTTACCAAACCGGGGAAGTGGGCTGGACGTGGCGACAGGTGTTGGAAAGAATGCTTTTCCTATCTCCAACTCCTAGATACAAGGAGTATAAGAAAAAAACACCTCAATTTGATCAAACCCCAAGTTTGCTTAGAGCAGACATAAGAACGGAAGAGTATAGGCTGACATTATTTGTCTATAATCACTGAGACTGTAAGGGACTGAATCAGTATTTAAATCCAAGCCATCTGACTCTGGAGTCCATACACTTAACCTTGAAGCCAGGGTGATGCCTACAAGATTGTCACAGAAGGAAAACATGGTTTATGCTGGTTGATTAATTCTATGAAGTTAGGTATACTTTTATAAGTGCTTGATGGTCAAATAAGTTTGAGAAGAGCTGATACAGGCCACTGTGCTGCAGAATCAGTAAAAGACTACATCTACTAATATAGATGTTGGAGAGCTCAATATTATAGAGAGGATTGATGACATGCTATTCAAAATACTAATGCCCTTAAAGGCTCTGATCTCAAAAATGATTTATGCATTCACTGTTGTCAATCGCAGACTTCCTTTTATATTTTTTATCTGTACTCTCAAAGGGCTGGAAACCCTCGCACTGTCTTCACAGTCTTCCACTAACTGACCTCCAGTCCAACGACACCTCCTCCTTACAGAACACTGCAGTGTGAATCTTACTTTTCCTCTATTCTATCAACACATCAGTAGAAAGCCCACATTAAGAGAGGACACTGCAAGTAAATCAGCTCGCTAATACTATATGCTCTCAATTCTTCATGATCATCTCTTTAACAGTCTTCCTTAATATTTGAGAAAAAGTATATTATACAGGAATTATAACACATACATGGTTAATGAATCTTTAAGAAGAGTATGTTTTTATTGTATTTTATTGTTAGCGTGATGTAAAGAGGGGCTGCAGTTACATTCAGCAGGTAGTGGGTACATTACTTCTTGAAAGTTAATACCCTTTCCTATGTTTTTCTCCCACTTTCCCTCCCCAGATCCCCTTCCAATCACCTTGTTATTCTCCTTCCCTTCCCTATTTCAAATAAACAAATAAATGCATTTATAATATACCAGGTACCAAAATCAGATACAGTAACCACATGAGATAAACCATAAGGGAAAAAAAGGAAAAGAAATAACTTCACGTAGTACACTAAGAACAACAATCACAAAGATAAAGCTCTTCTTTCCACATCCTTGAGTCCATCCTCATCCTATGTGGCCATATGCACTTAGCTTTTGAGCTATTGTGATCACCCACTAGGAGAATGCTAGACATACAAATGGGATTGTGTTAAACTGCAGAGCTTCAATATGGCAAAGGACATGGCCAGCAAAGTAAATAGAAAGCCCATAGAGTGGGAGAAGATTTTCACTAGCCATATAACAGACAAGGACCTCATATCTAAAGTATACCTATGACTCAAAAACAAATCCTCCAAGAAACAGCTATTCCATTAAAAGGTGGGCCACAGACTTAAAGAGTAGTTTTATTTGATGAAATAAAATATGGTATTTAATGAACTTAATGTTTCCTTAAAGAATGACTATTATGTTGATATTTTTATCATTGTTTTTTTTCAGGTTTTTTTTTGCCAGTCCTGAGGCTTGAACTCAGGGCCTGAGCACTGTCCTTGGGCTTTCCTCAAGGTCAGTTCTCTACCACTTGAGCCACAGCACCACTTCTTTTTTTTTTTCAGTGTATGCAGTACCAAGGAATCGAACCCAGAGCATCGTGCATGTTAGGCAAGCACTCTACCACTAGGCCAAGCTCCTGGTCCTGTATCATTGTTTCAATATTAAAATGATGATGTGGTTATAACAGGTAATATTGACATTATTAATGATTAGCAGACTAGAAAGAATATGTAGAGAATATTTTATGCTAAGGAAGTTGAAAAGAAAGAGGATACTTGCTAACCTAGTGGTCAAAAATATAATTTCTTAGTACAATGGATGAGTGATAGTGGAAATATTAGGCTCCACTTAAGATTAGTAAGGGTTTATGCTTGAGAAGATGGGATAATTATTGTTGCCTTGAAATCGCAGCATCTCTGTCTACATTTGAGGCCTGCCTAGCCTCTTGCTTCCCCCCAACTACTCCCTTAAGAGGGAGAAATATCTAGCTCACTGACCGTATAAAAAGCACACAGTTCTAGCAATGACATTAGAGGTGAGTTAATTAAATATATGACCCAACGTAGCAGGCTAATTTTAATTTTTAAATCGATAGGTTTATATGGCCCATGAATGATATTAGTACAGTCCAAGTGGCCCTTGGCAGAAGAAATCTTTCCACACCTTCAGGATGATAAAAGGCTGCCTCGGGCTGCAGAAATTAGGTTCAACCCAGAGTCACTGTTGTTGCATGTTTATTTATTCTCATGCCAGATACTGTCCTGAGGAGGAAGCCACTGTCTAAGCACCCATCAGTCTGTGTTATCTTTTGATGGGCAGAAGCTGAAGTAGTGCATCTTGGCTTCCTCTTGCCCAGCCAGCTGTGGCCTTCCTAGACCATCTTGCAGAGAAGTCTGCAGCTGGGGAGAAGGGCTGTAGGAATTGAAGGGCTGTTAATGCACTGAGACAGTTACATTGTCTCATCCTGACAATGCTGGCTTTTAACATCCTCATGGGCAGGCACCATAACCCAACCTCATAGCTAATGAGGCTTAGCACGCCCAGCTCAGCCTTATTCCAATTCTCACTTAACTTCCATGTTTGTGAGCACAGACATTCTGCCAGCTCACGGTGGTGAGGAATGTAGCACACTGGCTCTTGCACAGAGAAGTAGGACCAGTAGAACCTTCAGATGTTTGGAGAAAAATCAGTGCTGCAGCTTGGTGACCAGGAGAAGCGGAGAAAAGAGTTTCATCTCTCACCCCTCTGACCTCTTACCTCTTGGAATACACAATGAAACTTTTGCTTGTACAGTAGGCACTTAGAAACTGAAATCTGTGTGCTTTTAAACGATTGGTAAGTTGCTTGGGAAAGAGATTTTGTCTCTGCTTGGATGTCACAAATAGAGGGATAGATCACAATGTAAGCTTCATACATTCAGTTATGTTGCAAGCAAAGTTTAGGTATGTGGCACCTTTGGGTAAGCATTTATTGACATCTTCCTATGCAGTCTGAAAGTAGCCCTGACAATATAGAAAATATCCTATAATGCTTTCTTTTTCTCTTTATTCAACCCTCAATTTATTATATATAATTGGTAACTATAACAATAATACTAAAATATAAAACATGATGATTTGATATACATATGCATTATGGATTGATTTATATTACTGAGTTAATTTGCAAAGGAAAACATCCATCACCTCAAAATAGTTTAACTTTTAAAAATAAGATTATTCAGTAAGAATGTTTAATCAGCCCCTACAGAAAACTTTAAGCATGTAAAGTATACTATTAAGATCCTCAGAACTTGTACATGTTAATAACATCTGTTAGATATAAACAGAAGATCAAAATGTAGGTTACATAAATGCACTTGAATTTCTTTTTTTATAATTGGATTTAAATTGATGTTCCTCTTACTATTTAGAAGTTTATAACATTTTTGCTTTAATAGAGTTTGATGCACCTTCTAAAAAATTCATATGGTATGTTAAGAAGGAAAAATTACTTCAAACTAAACGATACAACTCATGTTTAAGGAACACACTTTTCCAATTAACATCCAATAATTCCTAAAGCCAGCTGTAGGTACCAAGTACCCATTAGGCATAAACAATTTAAAGCCCCTTATTTAAACAATATACAATGTAATCTAAATCTAAAGAATCAAGATAATTCTCTGGAAGTTAACATAATACAGTATGATGTACATGCGAAAATCACTTTGAATTTTGTTCTAGTCTGGTGTATAAATAATCAGAGCTCTGTTTTGTGCTAAGGTATATAAACTTGCTAAATTTCACTTTCTGTTTTTATTATCTTAAAGTAATTGTACAAAGGAGTTTCCATTTGACAAAGGCGTTTATGAATATAGTATAACTTCATCAATGTCACCTCTTTCAGCATTCTCACATATATTTCTCCTACCTGTCCCTCTCCCACTCTTCTTAATTTTATAGTATGTGCACTGGATTTTTCCCCTCTTTTCCTCTTGCCTACCCCAGTCCCTGTGATTCCATCCCTCCCCTTTTAAGTACCTACTTACTAGTGTTCTTTTTTTGCCAGGCCTGGGCTTAAGCTCAGGGCCAGAGGACTGTCCTTGGATTTTTCTCAAGGCCAAAACTCTGCCACTTGAGCCTCAGTACTACTTCTGGCTTTTTTCTAAGTATGTGGTACCAAGGAATCAAACCCAGGTCTTCGTGCATGCTAGGCAAGCACTCTACCACTAGGCCAAACTCCAGGCCTTCTTTCTAGTGTTCTAATTTTGCTAAAATTTGACTTTGCCTTACTAAGGAACTCCACTATTTGAGTTCTCCTTTGAATCTACTATACTTCAGTTATTACCCAGAGAGACAAAGGATCCATGTTTTCTCCTGTATGTGGAAGCTACACTTAGCTTATAAACTCCACTTTCATTTGTTGTAAGATTTACTATTACCTTGCTTTTAATGGAGAGGAGGATGGATTATGCTGGAATGTGTGAATGTGCTTAGTGTGATATTTGCGACACGTTAGGCACTCATTACATATTTAGTTTTTTCCTTGTAATTAGGCATCTCTCAGAAATAATTCTATGAACTGTCAGCCAGTGTCTGCTCTGTATTTTATCATGGGACCAAGGGTGAGAATAAGTACTAGCGCCTTTTTCACAGGGACAGAAATGTTTACTAGCTTGAAAATGTTTTCTTTGTTTCAGGACAAGTTACGTTCTAATGAAAATGCTCTTTCTTCATCTTCATATCGCTATACCTCCCCTATTCTACCAAACTCAGGGTAACCATCTTTCAGCCACTGACAGCCCAGATACCTGTAGGTGTGTCTGTGAGCACTTGCCTTTCTGCTGCAGAGTTTGGGTTGCAGCTCCTAGAGCTAGCAGGAGTTAAAACAGTCATCCTGCCAGGCAGGCCTTCCCCTGGGTCTCTTTGAAAGCAGAACTCTATGCACACACAGAATGGACCATACCCACAATGTACTGTTAATTTTGGGCTTAGCCATAAAGCAATCCCTAGAATGAAAAAAGAAAAATTACTGGATATGGGCAGTTTAGAGAGCCCAAGGGAAGAAAAGTTAAAAGGAAAAGAAAATGTGTTATTTTTTTTTTACCTCAAACCAGCAAAGAAATAGGATTGTCAATATGGTTGTCCACGTCTTGAAAGGTTTGTAGAATGATTCTCTTCCTCAATTCTGTGAGTAATAAAAGGGGTCACACAGCCTCACCTGGAATATTCACTACCATTGCAGTGAACACATCACAGATTTCCTCCTTTCTGCAAGAAATGTGACGTTTCCATGTTGTCAACCTTTTTCTTGAGCTGTGCCCTAGCTATGATAAGTGACAAAGTTAGGGTTCCCCTCCAGTGGGGCATTACAATGAGGCCTTCTCCAGATAAACCAAAGGATCTGATGAGAAGGAAAAGACCTAGGGGAAACTGTGTCACTAACATGTTCTTCCAGATAAGCTTAGTTAAGAGAATTATAAATCAAAGCAGAGCATTTAACTCATCTGGGCCAAGTTATAACAGTCCAAGGTATAGAACTCTAGAATACAGTCAAAGCCAATGGCTCTCTCTTCCCCACCAGATGCTCATAATGCATCAGCACTCACTGCTGTGTAAGGCACAGACCTCTGGGTCGTTGCTTGTGTCTACTGTCGTGAGTACATGTGAACTTACCAGTTCATGTAAATAATGTTCTTCATCTGTCTATCTTGACATGAGCGTCTCGAGATAAACAGACTGCATGCTTAAGCACAGGATTTTACTCAGCAAGCGAAACTACATCACTACAATCAGTGGTTGAGGATAAAAGATTAGGACAGAAGGAAAAATCATATTAATTGGAGATGCCTAATCATGGAGCTAAATGTCCAACAAGGTGATGAGGTCACAATTAGTGGTCGATGAAGGAACTAGTAGGGTCATTCCTGCAGTATTCCTCATTAGGATGATGAGAGACTGGGCTAAGTGGTCTTGAGTTTTAAGCATCCCTCACACTTATCTTCTATAGGAAAATGTCCAGTAATGATAGATATGAAAGTAGCAGAGCTTGTATGCATTTCCTGCACTCAGCTCTGTAGCCAATTAGCCTAGGGCTTTGTATCAGAGGCTGTGTGGTAGAACTTACTCTTCTCCTGTCTTCTCTGGTCTTCTTGGTTGGTTGTAGACCAGTCTATATTCCTTCCCTTCTTAGAGGAGAATGTCAAATGCTAATGACATCTTTAGTATCTTCTGTGGTTACTTAGAATACATCGTTTCGCTTGAAATAAAGTAAAGATGTCCAATTTTGCTGACTTCAGCCTCTTGATTTTTGTTTTATTCCTGGAGTCTCATTGATCTTTGGAAAGAGACAGAGCTATTTTCCCAGAGACACTTCCTGAAAGACAATGGGCCCATCCCCCTCTGTGCAACAGAGAACAGCGATTGCTATGGTGTGCTTGTTAGCAGGATACAGGCTTGGTTGTTAGATGCCAGCTGAGGTATGAACTGGAATGAGTTATTTCTGCTCTCTCAGCCTCAGTTTCTCTGTAAGTAAAAGGGGTTTGGATGGAAGAAAGTACTTCCTAGGGATCTTTTTTTGTCACTACTATACATTAAGAATTAACTTACTCCTCTATCGGATCACAAAATAGGCAATTATAACTGAGTGACTTATAAAGAAGTTTGTTTGGATGGAAGTACAAGAGCATGATGCTGGCATGTGATGAGAGATTGGTTCTATGTCATGTCACGGCTGACAAGCAGAAAGGCAAGGGCTCTCACACGACTGGCATTCATTCCCTTTATAAACCTAATCGAATCTTAAAAACTCCAATTCTACCAATGGGAAACTAAAGTTCCAAACTTGAGCAGCCACACGCAGATCACAGCAAGTGCTGTACTCTAGGAGCTCATTCTAGATGTGTAATAAACAGCTATTATTATATTGTCACATTCTTCCCATCAGCAGTAAGTTTTTGTAGTCTAACCCAATCCCAAACTCTATTCTCACCGAATTCAGCTCTGCACTCACATTCAGTCCTCCTGTGAAAGACAATACTTCTGCAACTCTGAAACCCCCTTTCATATTGACTCATTTTCATTCTCCTCTTCAACAGTTCCATCAATATGCAAAAATATTACTCTATTGCTATTTTTGCCTATCAAAAACAATCCCAAAACTTGTGGTTCCCATTTTCCTGACAGCTATTATGAACCCACACTTTTGCCCTTTTCTGCATACAAAATTATTGAAAGGAGATGTCTCTACTCACTCTCCCTATTTCTCTCCTTAGCATTTTCTCCTAAACCTACTTTGATCAATCCCTAGGCTACACCATTGTGCTGAAACTACTCCCATCAATGTCACCAATGACCTCTGCATAGCTGAATCAATTCTTTCCTCATCAAACAATGACCCCTCAATAGGCTCTGGCTGGTAATACCTTCTTGTCCTAGTTGTTAGAATTCTCTCTCTCTCTCTCTCTCTCTCTCTCTCTCTCTCTCTCTCTCTCTCTCTCTCTCTCTCTCTCTCTCTGTTCTTTCTGCATCACAGTCCACACTTTCTGTGATTCCCTTGCTATCCACCAATAATGCGAGGCTATAAAAAGATGTAATTGGTCAGTTTTACTATTTCTGTGACAAAGACCTAAAGAAAAAAAAAGGCAATAAAAGAACAAGGTTTATTTTAGGGGGGGGTTGTAACTCATGCTTGAGAAGTTTCAGTTCATGACCAGTGGTCTCCATTATTTCTAGGCCTGGAGTAAGACAGAGTACCATGATAGAAAGTGTAGGGGAGAAGAGCTGCTAATCTCATGGCAATCAAGAACAGAGAAAGTCGTGGGGCATGAGCAGAAAACCCTTCAACTGCTTGCTCCTTTGGTCTATTTCCTTGAGCTAGTCCCCGCCTCCTAAAGCTTCTACGCCCTCCCACATTGGCAGCTCCACGCGGAGATCTTCTTCATCTGTATCTGCTGTCATTGTTTATAGCCTCTAGGCTTATTATGACTTTAATTAATGTTTACCTTGCTATGACTCCAATGTTTTCATTTTCACTCCTGACCTCCCTCATTAACTGGAAGGCAAACATGGCAGTCTCCACTTGGGTATCTAATAAACAAATGGAAACTGTTCAGCCCAAGACTAAACTCCTTATGTATTCTCTCAAACTGGTATCTTTCATATTCTTCTCCAGCTTAGTGAACAGCAACTCCACCCTTTCCTTAATATAGTTTAAAAAAAATCTTTTGAATTAGCTGGCCTCAGTGGTTCCTACATGTAATCCTAGTTACTTGAGAGGCTGAGATCTGAAAATGGCAGTTAGAAGCCAGCCAGGGCAGAAAAATCTGTGAGGCTCTTATCTCCAACAAACTATTCAGAAAAAGGGAGACATGGATGAAGAGGTAGAGTGCTAGCCTTGAGCACAAAGAGGTTCAAAAAAATACTTTTGCATTATGTAACATCTTCTATACATGCCATTGTTCCACTGTGTGTGTGTGTGTGTGTGTGTGTGTGTGTGTGTGTGTGTGTGTGTGTGTGTGTGTTCTTGTATATGTGTGTGTGTATGATGGACCTGGAGCTGAACTTAGGGCCTGTTCACTGTCCCTGAATCTTTTTGCTCAAGGCTAGCACTCTAGTATTTGAGCCACAGTTCTACTTCTAGCTCTTTTGGTGTTTAATTGAAGATATGAGTCTCATGACTTTTCTGCCCAGACTTTGAACTTTAATCCTATAGTTCAAATGGCTTTTAACTGTGATCTTCATATCTCAGCCTCCTTACAAGCTAGGATTACAAGGCAGAAGCCACCAGCACCTAACTCATTGGTTCCATCTTTAAAACAATGATTTTTTTTATCATACAGCTGTTCTCCCATCTCCCCTTCTATGTATAATCAACCAAACAATGGAGTAAACTTCTAAGAAGTAAATTGGATCAAGTCTCTCCTCCATTTCCACAGTTAGCCTCCAGTCCTGGTAGGAGTAAATCCAAAGCTTGCCATAATCTACAGAGTCACTGCTAGTCTGCAGTCCAACCAGCACCCAGGTCTCTGTTCTCACTATCTTCTCTTTTGTAGTGCCTACTCCCATTGCTTACACCTTGGCCTTCTTATTCTTCGGCTGCTCTAGGAATGTTTCTCCTTAAGGGCCTTGACACACAGGTTACTTTCTCATCTCCATTGCTGAGACATCTCTTCTCAGTGAAACCTTCTACTACTCTTTTTGCAATTTTACTACCCTGTCTTCATAAAGTGCTTCCTAACCTCCAAGCTCTGATCTTGTGTCTAATTTTTAGTTTTCCTATGACACTTGTCCCTTTTTAATTATTACGATTGGGTTGATATATTGTGTTTGATATCTTCACTAACTTACCCACACATACTTCCTGCTTAAAAGCACAATCAGGGCATGAGTCTTTAATTTGGTTCACTGGTATATTATAGAAGTATGAGATAGAGTAAACAATCAGTAAATCTCTGACAAATGAAGGAGTTTATATTCATCATCTATTATTACAAATTTTCAGTTTTCCACAGAGCAACACAGCTAGACACAAAACCCAGCACATAGAAATATGTGCCTGCATCCACTAAAGATAAATCAGGCACTCTATGGTGCTTTGTGACAAGTAGGTCTACAGTGGTTGTCTGCACCAGATAGTGTATTTGAAGGGGCCCAGATTATCTATCTGTATATAGATAGATTCTTTGTTAATCAATGCACTGAACCACTGTACTCCTTGCTGTGAGAAGACAGGAGAAGTTAACACAAGGTACTTGTCCAAAAGGCAACACTTAGCTACATAAAACAATAAGCAGACAATACCCGGCAGTATATCATCAAGTGGTAAATTGGGTGTTATTGACTCTAAGTGCTGTTAGAGTTCAAAGAGGAGAGAAATCAATGAGCATAAAGGCCAGGCACAGAGCTCTGAGCCATCATTCTTCAAGTTCCTTGAGGGCAGGGGCTATATCATCTTTTGATTTTCTTCTATTTCTTCCTCTTTCTTCCTTCCTTGCCTCTCTTCTTTATCTTCCTTTCCAGATACCCACCACAGTGAAGTTCCCAGCATGAATATATAACAGCTTATTGCATTTCTCCTAACTCTTGTTAAAATGGACTTGGAGCAGCTTGTGGGGGTGGGGGCGCAAAAGAAACCAAACAAGCAAATAAACACGCTTTACAGAAGTTAACAAAAAATTAAAACAAAACAAGAATAGAGGCAGATAATAAAAGTAGGAATAAGGAAAACAGAACATTAAAAGCCATTGTTGCCATTGCAACTGATGAGTCACAGATTTGGTTCTAAGCTTTCAGTGGATAAGTTAAAAAGGAAAAAGTCGTGATTAACTTTGCAATTTTTGCTGTCCTTGTGACACATAGAAACCAATTGTTTAGCAGAGAAAAAACAATTCTAGATACTTCAGCCATGTGTGCATTCCTCTCTAGGGTGTTCAAATTATAATACAATGAACGACACCCTAATAGAGCTTTATAAAGCCCACTCAAAGTGGGCTTCAGGAGGCTGTTTGTTCTTTGCCTATTTTCCACTATCTCCTATTCTTATTTCACTTATTGTGGGTATTATATATGAGACAACTTTACCAATTATCTGTAGCCTGAATCAACTGCTTTGTTAAAAGGCAACTCCTTTGTACAACTACCTAAAGCTAACTTAAAAAAAAAGAGTATGATAAGTTTGAGTAGAGAACAGCTCTTGGGAATTTATAGGATGTAAACCAATAGACCCTACTACACACTTATACGCTGTCAAAATGGAAATATAATCTTGTTATCTCCTGTGCAAGCCATGATGTATTTATTTTTATTGACATACAATAATTGTACATATTTGAGGAGTCAGTACATTTTCATATATATATATATATTGAATGTATAATGAGCAAATCGTAGTTACTGATTTATCAGTCACCTCAAACATGCATTAATTATATATTAATTATATCCAGCACTGGTAATATCTAATACCCTTTCTATAATGCATTTTGAATTGTATGTTTAACTATTGTCAACCATAGTTATCCTACTGTGCAAAAGAACATAAGATCAAGATGCACTGTGTATGTAAACTGCTTTGCTAAATGACAAAAGGAATATCAATACATGTTTTATAAAATAAAGAAAAGTGAGGGAAGGGGTGGGATGGGAAGGGTAGGTGAGAATGTTGAAATGGTGACATTGGTAAGGAAACACTGTATTTACAAACTTCTTTGTTGCATGACAATTCTTTTGTTCAACTACTTAAAGAGAATACAAATATTTAATGTTTATAAAAGAAGAAGTTACTTCTCTAACTGTACCTTGGACCAGTTCAACACCCTCTCTTCATCTTCCCCATTACCGGGGATCTGGAGACCCATGCCCTATCCTTTTTTTCTATGAGGTCATATGTTTTATCTTTCACATATAACTGAGAACATTTGGTTCTTGTCTTTCTGTGCATGACTTGCTTCACTTATCATGTCATCCTCTCCCATCCATATTCTCACCAATAACGAGATTCTATTCTTTTCCAAATTTCCCATTTTATGGCTGACTACCTTTTTTGCCTACCATTGAAGTGCTGGCTGGGCTTTACTGGCTTCTCTTGCTAGAGTTGTGCTTATTATAGGTAAGTCCAAAATGGAATGCATTTATTTGTTTCTCATTGTGTCTCTTGTGTCATAAATGTTTATCTCTCAACGAATGTTTGTTGAACATGTACTTAGTATGAAACATTTTCTAGCAATAAACAAAAATGATATGTAACTCTTCACCCTCAGAGGAATTTACTATCAAGGAAAAGATGAGTATATGGCAGAAAATAAACAAGAAGTAAATTGTAAAGAAGTTAAAATTTAATGTGGAGCATTGTAATTATAGTGTACTGAGAATGACTGGTAGAGACAGGAAAAGAGACAGAAGAGGGAGAATATGTAGGTATACTTGATAGAGTTGTTTTTAGGAGGTTGTGCTTGAGTTTGAACTCAGGGCCTTGCACTTATTAGGTAGACATTGAATGATTAGTATATTGACTGTTTGATGTGTTTATGCATCTGTTTATTTATCTATTTATGTATCTACCTATTTATTCATTTACTTAGAAATACTTGAGTTTGAACTTAGAGTCTACTAGTGCCTAGGGAGTCACTTTACCACTTGAAACCCATCTCTGTCCCTTTTTGGTTGAGTTAGATAGCTGGGAGAATAGGTATGGTTCACCATGCTTCGATTTTATTAACTGAAATGATCATTTTGCATAAGTTATTTTTGAACTGCAGTCCTCTGTGGTGCCTGAATACCTAAGATCATAGATAGGAGCCACTATGTCTGGCCCAAATTGGTGGCTTTAATAACTACAGTAGTCACTCCAGACTTCATTGAGGGGGGTGGGAAGTTTGGCTTTGACAAGAGTTCAAAATAACAGATTTAGGAAGTAGATTTCTAGGAAAAGACTATTTTAGCTGGAAGAAAAAGTAAGTTTCTGAGATCAGTGACAGATACAGATATATGCTCATTAAACATTCTTTAACTTTGAAATGACTGTGACTTGTTATATTGTATTGAGTATAACAGTGCAGACATAACAAAAACATACACAAAGCCAACTTTGGCATAATTAAAAAAATTCTGTACTGTATCCTCATAACAATGAATTGTGTTAGAAGGTAGAATTATGCGAAAAAAGGATACTCTATCTGGTGGGGAAAGGTATCAGTAAAGGTCTTAGGCTAGGTAAGGCTGCAGTAACAAATAGATGCAGAAATCGCATTGCTTTGATGCATGAAACATTGTTTTCTTCATGCAAAAGAATACTTCGATCTCTTCAAGATATCAACTTTCAGTTAATGCCTCACCAATCCAGGATATGTCTGTCTCCCCATGGCTTTGTCATATAGTTTGTGTTTCCATGATGAGCAGAGCAGGGGAAGAGATAACAGGCAGAAAATTCATACCACACCAATCCTATACCTTTAGCTCAGAAGGAGTCATGTCACATAGACTAAAGCTCTTGGCCAGAATAGTCACATGTTCCTACCTAACTACAAAGGATACTGAGAAATGCAGGCTTTCTATAAGCTAAGGAAAAGGGAAAGGAATTCATAAGCTATCATTGCTTTTGACACAGAAGAGAGTAATTCAGACTGTATTTAAGTGTGGCACTCTGACAGGTTAGCTTTGATTTAGATCCCATTCTGAAATGAGTGTGTATTATAACTGCAATTCTTGGAAATGAGGGGAAAAACTCGGTCAAGGTCACAATCAATAACAATATCTGATGGCTTGTTTTATGCTCTGGGTCTTAAAAAGTTAATAAAGTGATGATTGGAGAATGATTAAACCCACACTCTGTAGTAAGATCTATGCATACATTATCTTGCCATTTATTTAACAAAATGGCATAAAACAAACTAAACATATCCTATACATTCTGTACATTCTGGTGTTGGAGATACGCTGATATGGATTTTAAATTATTCATACACAAAAAATCATGAAAAATGTTTTATCAATAGAGACCTGAGAGAAAAATCTCTACTCTATGGAACTATTTCTCGTAATTCTGATGTTTTTGTGATCTTCTGGTTATTGTCTCATGCTGATTTGATTCTGTATATTTAATTATTTTTGTCATATTCCTTTTTCTAATGTCAGATATTTCTCAGTCTCTATCCTTCATTGATCAATGAGTGTGCATTAAATAATAGAGTAAAATTATGTATTTGAAATAAATTATGCCAAGATGCCTTGCTCTAAGTTTACTTTCTTTTCCCTTATTACCCAATAATAACTTCACATCCTGCTTGTGCAGATTTCAAACTTTCTCTATTTGTTTACTCTGTTTGTTTCTTCTGGTTCCTAATTCTGTATTGAAGGCAGAATTAGGTTTATTTTAAGCTTTGGCAAAGTAAATTCTAGATTGGTGTATTTAAGACAAGGTTTGGGCTATAAGAGCTGGTGATCTTTTCTCTCCATCTTTCAAGTAATTCTTTGGAGCTGTAGATTTATGTTACAAATACTGTATACCTTACGCAGATGAGACAAATTCAGGACTGTGTTCTATCATAATCTAGGTTTTTGAAAAGCATGCTAGTCCTTTCTAGAAAAGGATTAGGCTTCAGATGATGGGGAATGGCTCAAATTGATGAACTCCTACAAGTTGAGAATTAGATAAATAAGAAAGACATTATTTCAAGTTAGAAATAACAAAAACAAGAGGAATAATTCAGTGTAAGAATGTTGTTCACATGCAATGCAACTGGTTTCTGAAAGCAATTTAAATTCTTGTAATCATTTTTCTTTCTGGGCTCCTTTTAGTCAACATATTTTATATAAAGACATTCAATGACTTGAGATTTTTTGAAGGAAATAACATAAATTTGAAAATTACAGACTTTTTGAGTTTAAGGAATGTTAGACTTTTATGGTATAGGGATATATTTATGTTAGATGCATTTTCATTATTCCTTATACCAATTACATTGTTTCTAAATGGATCTTGGATTTTAATTTCCAATTTCATTCCCACTTTTATTTCTAATTTCCTTTTTCTTTTCCTGTTGATATTTTTGCTTTGTTTTCCTAGCTTCTGAATTCTTTAAGTTTTATTTTTTGTTGCTATTCATATTTATTTTATCAAAGCAATTGAGATTTAAATTTGCATTTATCATTTGATAATCAGAAAATATTATAATGCAATCTAACTTGTTGAAATTCATTGCAATTTCTTTATAACCTTGGATATGATCAATTTTTTATAAGCATGTCCTGGATATTTGAGAAAAATTCATTCCCTTAGGTTACACATGTTGATACCTATATGTAAAATTAATCTTGCTTGTTATGATGCTCATTCATCACTTTCCCCAATTATTTGAGTCAATTTGCTCTATTCAAAACCAAGAGTACTATAATAAAGTTCTCTTCTTTGTGTGATGCCATTATTCATGTACTCAAAAGTCATTTTTATGATATTTACAACAGAAACATTAATGCTCATTATACCTTTATCATGAAGAATGACCTCATTAACCTGCTAACTGCTTTCTGTCTTGAATTCTCCTTTGCTTTTATTAATAATGACTCTTTCTCATTTGTATTGACTTGATGTATCATTACACAAGAACTTTCATTCTAAAATTTTATATGTAATTTTGTTGTGGCCTATTTTATAAATGGCAAATGACTGGGCTCTCTACATTGGCATTCTGTAGTGTTTTAACAATCCAAGGATCATATTTAGTGTATTTTAATCCTCATGTTTATATTTATGTTGATGCATTTAGAACATAAATTTTGCATTTCAAATTAGTTTCAAGTTTACAGAAAAGTTTCAAAGACAGTAAAGGGACAAATTTGCTCATACATTAGTATGTTTGTCATAGCTAATGAATCAATATCAATAGTAAATTAATAACTAACATGATCATTTTTCTCAGAGCTCCTTAATTTTTCTCTTAATTTCCTTATCCATGAAACATCATTCAGAATACCCCATTACAGGATGCTGTCTCTCAGTTCTTCTTGGTTGTGGCAAAGGTGTCTCAGACCCTTGTTTTCAATGACCATAACAGCTTGAAGAAATTCTGGTCAGGTGTTGGTAGACAGTGCTTCACTGAAATTTGCTTGAAGCTTTTATTGAGCTTAGGTTTTCTCTTGGGGGTGAAAGAAGGCATAGAGATTAAACTTTAACCTCCTCACATCAGGGCAAGAAGGCATCTTGACAACATGACATAATTTTTGACATTACCTGACTGGCTAAGTGTTCTTCAGACTTGGCTCCTATTAAGTTATCCTGCTATATTTCTTTTTTTTTTAATTTATGGTGCGGTGATATTGAGAGGTTACAGTTGCATTCATCAGGTAATGGGTACTCCTTCTGTATTTCTTCCCACACACGTCTTCACACTTAGAGATTGACTCAAATGCAGCTAACCCTTTAGGAGTGGGGAAATGTTCTTGCTTTTGGATGGAATATCTATTTTGAATTACTTGGAATTCTTCTCAGAGGTGATTTGTCTAAGCTTTTCCCTTTATTTGTTTGACAAATTATTTATTTATAGTAGAACTGACTCATGGGTTATTTATTGTAGACTTTGGATTAAGTCTACTATTATTTATTTATTTCATTCCTCTGATTTTTGCAGCTTTCCCTATTTAGGCTCCTTCAATTCATTTCTGAGTCCCTTTGACATAACACGTGGCTTTCTTTCTTAGTTAGTTTGATATTGCTTTACTTTTCTGTCATGACCCAGCCTCATCTTGAATGGTTTCTTCATCAGTCCCAGCTCAATGGGTTTCTTCAGATTTCTTGGGTTCATTTTAGTGAAGAATAGTATTTGAATCTACGATCTCTACATGACGTATGCATCTTAATATTGACTGGGTACCAAACATTGACAAATGTAAGAAAAGATATGTCATTTATTGCTTGTAACTTTTAAAAAGAAATAGGAAATCATTGTGAACACACAGGAACTTGTTTGTGTTTTGTCAGTTTTCTTCGATGGTGACAAAATCAACAACCAGAAGATGACTTACTCTGGGCAGGGCTTCTTTATTTAAACAGTGAACTTCACAGTTTATTCAAGTTTTGCAATGCATTTAGTTTTGAAAGGCCACGTGCCTCTGTGTGTGTGTGTGTGTGTGTGTTTGACACACACTTTTGTGCCATTTAATTGCCTACATAGATCTGTGAAATTCCAACTCTCGCTCTCGTCAAGATACAAAATAATCACCACAAAGGAACTTTATCATGTGACCTATGACAGATAGGCCCACACTTGCAGCAGCCCAATGTTACTTCTGAAAACCACTCAGTTTCCTTCCACCTCAGCAGTTTTGTCACTGAAAATGTTATAATAATAGAAGCATACACACACACACAATATATATATATATACCGGCATTTGTTCAACAAATCACCTATGGAAGGGCCTACTTTTGAAAAGCCTCGCTATAGATTCATGAGAGTTTTGATATAAATGTAAGTTTTTATTCCTCTTAGATAAATACCCAACAGTATCATTGCTACATTGATTATAAATACATTTTAACTTTATGAGCAACTGATAAACCATGTTACAGTCCCATCATCAATTCTCATTAAATCTATCTTTACTGTACCATTCCCAACATTTGACTTATTTATTCCTTTTTAATTTTAGCCATAGTCATAGGAGTGTCCAGATATCCAACAGTCTTAAATCATGTTTTAATGTTTTAGAAGCAGTTAGTGCGATTGTACTTGTTATTATATCTACTATAACATTCATGCCAACCAGTGAATTTTGACATATTCTTGTGTAGTCTAGATACAGGTGTATGAAATGAGTGGTTTGGTAACATTTTCTCCCATCCCATGTCCTTCACAGGGCATTTCATCCAGCAAAAATTTTGATCTGAGGAAATACCAATCACCATTTTCATGGCTTATTTTCTAGTATTATATCTAGTAACTTTTTATATCTTAGAACTCCAAGGTTTTAAGAAATTGTTCCTATGTTCTATTTAGTAGGTTCCTTTATAAATCCATGATTGCTAACCATTCTTTTCAAAACTAATTTATCTGTGTTCTGTTATCTAGCTTTATGCTTTATCATGTTTGTTTCTTTGGCATTCCTTTGATTTTTTCCTATTTCCCCCTTCCTATGATTTGGCTGATACCCTATTTTCATTTAGGCTATGTAATTGCAATGTTTAAAATAAGTTACTAAAGTTTTCCTAAGTATCAATATTAATTGTGAAACTAAATCTATTCGTGTTGTTCTAGGTGAAATTTAAACTCTCCTGTTTTACCTCTACCCTTAAGATGAGAATCCCTAAATAATTTTTTTTAAAAAAGCAAGAGTTGAAAACAGAAAACTCAATCAATAATGAAATGTTGCCACCAGGGTTAAGTAGGTTGATCACGAAGAAGTTATTGGATTTTTAATTAGAAAATAATTGTTACCTCTGAAAGAGCAATTCAGGGATAAGAGCTAAGGTAAAACTCTGTTTATCAGATCATCGAAGCTACTAAGAGAAGACCCAGTGTGAAGACTTTATTCTCTTTTCCAGGATGTAAGTGAAGTGACTTTCCCAAGGCCATAAAGCTATTTCATGATGCCACTAATAAATACCATATGTCTACAGCAATAGGCAATCCTGCTTCCTATTTTTCCTGTCTTTGATATGAGCAGAAACAGAGAGAGAGAGAGAGAGAGAGAAAGAGAGAGAGAGAGAGAGAGAGAGAGAGACAAAATGGCGGGGGGGGGGAGCAGAGGAAGAGCACTGATTGATAAGGAGTATCCTACCCATATGTGTCTTTGAAGAGTGAGGGAGGCAAAAATGAGACAGTAGAGAAGTGGAATATATAGAGGGGGCAAGAGAATCTGAGGAGCTAAGCATAGTATTTTCAGTTCAGAGACACATAGAAAAAATAATGGTGTCCAATGATCCTACCACCGTTAGAAATAACTGTATTCTTGCAAGGCAAAAAAATGGAGGTTAATTGTTATTTCTGGCCACAATTGCATTTCTGTGACTGGAAATCAACAGAAGAACATAAAAACTGACTGTGAGAAGCAACTTAGCAGTTTATATTTCTGCCTTTACCTGTGAAAGCAGTGGTGACACAAAAAAAGTATAGGCAGAGCTAAGCTAATGTATATTATATTCATTGCATTCTTTGATTTCATATGGCCTATTTCATGAGAGTCTTCTCCTACATCAAAACCAAGCTATGAACCTGGACTGTGAGTTGAACCATCCCAAGACATACGAAGCAAGGAAAAGCAGGGCACTAATGGATCGAGAAACAACCTTCAGTAGACTCTATATATTTTAGACACAATAAAACACAGAACTAAACTCACCGCCAGTGAAGATAACATATCATAGATATTTGGCAATGTCTATTTCACTGTTGCCTTTGATATTTTACTGTGTAATTTCCCCATTTTATATCATACTTAATTTTATAGAATATCTGTAATCTTCCTGAAAGGAGAAAAGCTATAACCTCACCCTCCCCTGCAACACACTCACACAAATAAAAGTAACAGTCAAAAAGCACTTCAAAGTAAAGGAGCCTTGATTCTAACTGTTGCAGGCCTTTGACAGTGATGGATCTGGTATTATCCCACAGGCCACAAAGGACCCAGGGTCAGTGATCTTCTCTGCTGCCTTTCCAATCCTTCTGGGTTTGACTTGCCTGAAGCTAGCAGGTAAGAAAACTGGGATTGCCATCCATTAACATTTTCCAATCTTTTGCAGTGTCCTCTAATTTATCCCTGTCATTTAGACCCAGGCAGTGGTCTTTAGCTTATTTCTGAGATCTTATTACATTTTTTATTCATAGAGGAGTAAGATTTAGATATCGAGGATCAATAGCAACCACCATCATGCTTACATTATTAATAAGAAAGATGTCGTATGAAGACAGACTGGTCTATTGGATTTGCTCAGCAGTGGGGCTCTCTGCAGACAGGTAAGGCACTTGGCTTGCATTTTGCTCTAACTGTTCTTCTCTCCTCCAGTCTTTGTACACCACTTGTCCCTTCTGGGAGTGTGGTCTTTGGCAATAGCACAACACTTCACACTTGGGTTTGGTACAAGTAGACCTCAAGGGGGAGAAGCAGTTAAATTATTGGAAGAGTTCCTGCAGAACAAGAGATGTATGCTTTCTTTGGGGCTCTAGACTCTTGGCATTTTGTTGGCAGCTTTAGCCCAGTCAACATGAGCAACTCTGGCTTATTGCTCCTCTGCAAAGCATTAGTGGTAAGATTTCTTCTTCTAAACTTCAAATGGTGATCACCAATAGTTATAGCTTT
Organism: Megascapheus bottae; assembly: GCF_031878675.1. NCBI lineage: Eukaryota > Metazoa > Chordata > Mammalia > Rodentia > Geomyidae > Megascapheus > Megascapheus bottae. The sequence goes on from NC_143528.1 coordinate 34,841,820, forward strand.
GAAAGCATGTCATTTTTAGACCTGCTGTTGTTTTAAAGCACAAATTATACTACTGTTCTGTTCCACCCAAAGCCAGATTTTGGTTCTGTCTTCTCCCTTAGCACTTTCCAAAAGGAACAGAGAAAACCCTTCAGAGTCTCAGAACAGTCAGTGATTTGGGGGTAAGAAAGGCTAAGAAGAGTGTCATGAATCCTATATTTGCAGCTTCTTTGTCAAGACGCAGGAACTCGTCCATTACTGTCTATAGTGACCTGGCTCGACAGCTTCATGAAATTCTTCAGTGGTTCACAGCTCTTTAGTGGCCTAAGACCAGACCAAGCCAGTGGTAACTTACTTAATCCTTTGAGTAAATTACTTGTGTGGCATTTGACACTATTGATCATAGACTCCATGACACCAGCTCCTTCTTGGATGGCTTCTTCAATCACTCTCTGTTGTATCTTCCTTCCCTTCTTTGAGTAGCTTTCCCCCCCCTCACCCAGCCCAAGTCCTGGGACTTGAACTATGGGTCTGGGCTCTGGGAGCTGTCCCTGAGCTCCTTTGGCTCAAGGTGAACCATAGCTCCACTTTCAGCTTTTTTGAGTAGTTTTAATTGTAGATAAGAGTCTAACAGAGTTTTCCTGCCTGGGATGGCTTCAAACCATGATCCTCAGAACTCTAGTCCTCATTTTCTATTTTATCTATCATACTAATACCAACTTTTCCCCAGATGACTCTCAGCATTTTTTGTGCATATTTGTTTGTCCTATTATAAGAGTCCCAGACTTTAATTTGTCTTCAGCATTTCTATCAGAACTTCCTGGGGTTATTGGACCAGAACACAATTATGAATTTAGGATGACCACAATCAAATCCCTTTAATGTCTCCATTGTGCTGATGGAAAACTCAGAGCCCCGCTCAGTGAGAAACAGGCCTCTCCCCAGTTTCCACAGATTATCTTTTCACTCGTCTAAACTGTTCCCAGCACCATATCTTGAGTTTCATTCATGACAAGCATTTGAAATTCTTAACTCTCTTGATGTTTGATGCCCTGAAGACTTTGCTTTCACCTTTTCTTCTTCATCTGTTGATCATAGTCTCCCTCTGGCTATCATTCCCTCTTTTTGTGCACCTGAAAAATATCCCTTCACTTTCAAGAGCTACTTCTCCCCATGTGAAGTAATGATTTCTTAAGATGGGCCCAGCCCATCCCACATAGGCTATTACAATTCTTATAGCATTTTATAACTGTTTTTTGTTTATAGAATCACATATTAAATCTCTCTGCTTCTGTAGAAATAATGATAATGATGATAATAATAGAAAAGATTTATCAAGCTCTGCACCCCAGGTTCTGTTGAAACCAATTTACTTCAATTCTTTCCCATAATAACCCTTTAAGATAGTTATCACATTGCTCAGATTTTTAAAGTGAGGGAACAGAGATGTAGCATCTTTAGAGAACTTATTTCAATGTCACATCAGCAGGAGATGGCAGAGATAGATTATGTATGTATTTGGTCTGATTTCCAAGAATCTATGAATGTATTTTACTACCAATGTATCTATAAAATGAATATTTAGTAATGCTTACTGGGTGAATTAATAAGATCAGATGCTTAGAGAAGTGTGAACTGGATGCTAAAACTTTCAAGGGGAAGCAAAAGTTAAGTGCTAACCAGGTTTAAATAACCTATAGGGAACATTCGTCTAAGCTGGACAATCAGCCTGCAGGCATATTCTGAGACTCAGACTGGAAGTGACTGGTCAGAAGGTGAGTCTCGTGTCCTATGACTATCCCTTAGCTGAGGAGATGGCCTCATGAAGTCCAGATCTCTACAGTCAATGTTCCCCTGAAGCCCTTGCACCAGGTTGTGCTTATCTCAGAGACAAAGACATCTGACTGACCATGAGTCTGAGGTGGATAGGGAAGCACCATATAGATTGTCCTTGCCTATGACTATGTATAACAAAAACCTGAGTTCTCCCTAGGCCTTAATCTCAGGAGGACAGTGACTTGAATATTTCTAGTCTAAGACATGATAGTCAATAGGCATTCATTAAGTATTTGTCAAATGATCTGTAATTAAGCAAGAAAAAAAGTCCAGGACGGAAAACCAACCACCCTATCCTTCTATTACTTCTTCCATAAAATACTTCACAATGTCATGAGCACAAAGAGAAAGTAAATTATAATTCTCTTTTTTATTTTTTGCCAGTTCTAGGGCTTGAACTCAAGGCCTGGGCACTGTCCTTGGGCTTTCACAACAACACTTCTGGCTTTTTCTGCCACTGTGGTACAAAGGAGTCGAACCCAAGTCTTCGTGCATGCTAGGCAAGTACTTTACTGCTAGGCCACACTCCTAGCCCTATATTACAATTCTTAACTATTCTTAATTCTGTCAGTTTTGCTCACAGTATGCTTATAAGGGAACTTTGGTTTCTGTTGTTATCTCTTTTTGCCTTTCTAGTACAAATCCATGAACAGAAAGCAAAAAGAATCTGATAGCTTCATGGTTGTCAGATGCTAGCCTTAGCTAAGACTTTCCAGCCAATTCAATTTATTCTAACTGCAGAATAGCTCTTTTCTCCCAAGTAGGTGCTGATAATAACCATTCGGATGAAGTACAGTTGCACAATTTCTATTTTATTTTTTTCCTGGCTGTATATTTTTTTCATATATTTTATTGTAATTAATAGAAGGGTTACGTTATATTCACCAGATAGAAGGTGCATTACTTCACACGCATTGATACCCTTTCTCATGTCTTGGGCCCCATTTCCCTCCCCCCACTTCCACCCCTCATCTTGTTTTCCTTCCTTCCCTATCCTATTTCAAATAACCAAATAAGCATATATACAATGTATCAGAAAACAAGGTGAAATACTGGTTGCACAATTTTTAAAAGTCATGATATAACAATGCCTATCTTGCAATGCCCATGTTTTATTTTTCTGTTCCAACTCTGCCCATCTGTAAAGTTATTTTCTCTAAAAGTTTCTCAAAGATGAAAATCTAGAATGTTTGCTCTTCAATGAATCACCTAGGGTTTATAAAGCGTAATCTATGCTCTCAGTATTGAGAAAAATTAGAAGAGTCTCCAGACCTGAGTCTTGCTCTCAGCTTCTCTTGTAGATCATATTACTGTTTTAACGGTACAAAGATGAAAAAGCAGGCTTGCAAAGTAAAGTAACTGCCTAACATCAAACAACTATCAATAGCAGAATTGGGATCCAAGGCAGGTTTTGTTAACTCTAAATCCTATGTTCTTAACAAAGCTACTCTACTGCAATAACAATAGAATTCAAAGTCAGACAGTTACTAGCTGGAATTAGAGTGGGGAAGGTTGCATAAGGATGCTTTAAATTTGAATCTTGAAAGTCACCCAAAGGCTTGGTCACCAGTTTATGCTGCTGCTGGAACATAAGGTGGGTGACCTATAAAAGGTGAGGTGAGGTTTAATGAAAGAAAGATTATTGGAAGTGTATTTTCAAAGAGTATAGAGAAAGTCAAAGTCTTCCTCTTCCTCTTTTTATTTATTTGTTTACTTTTGTTTCTCAGCCACCATGAACTGAGCAGCCTCTGCTACCTTTCACTGGTTTCCTAATATTCTTCCTCACTACCAAACAACCATGCACTAAAACCTCCAAAAGGTTGAGCCCTAATAGAATTTCCTTTCTTGTCAGCAGTCACCTCAGTGTAATCTGTCACAGGGATGGAATGCTGACTGACGCAGCAAAGGTGGAAAACCAACTGGGCCTTTGTCACAAATTGAGGAGAATATTTGGGGGGAAAGAGACATGGTAAACAAATGCATAGAGAAAAGAATTCACAGTGTATCAGTGGGGTAAAAGGAAAGGAATACAAAAATAGGAGGAGAAGCGGCTCCTGCAGAAGGAGAATGTGACCAGAGGTTCTCCTCCTTCTGTGGGTAAGCCTGAGTAACTGTCATGTTAGTGCTTAACCCCTTCAGACAGGTGAAATCTCTGCTGTTGCTTTATTTCTTTTTTACCCAGGCCCCCCTGGGGCCACCAACCAGTGGACAGCCCAAATGTATTTCTCCAAGTCCAATTAGCATCAACAATTGTTCAAGCTAATCGCCATAATTAATGGAAAGACAGGCAATGACTGGGAGAATTATAAATGTGCATAATCACATGTGATTGAGTCTGGAGCAGCCTCTATTCAGGAGAGCTGGAGGGGGAATCAGCTGCCTGCCTCATCCTTTTTTCCTTTCATTCCTCCCAACTGGGGTCCCTTGACACCCCAGCCCCCCATCAGGCAACATGAATGCAAGAAGACAGTCTTATCAAATCAAATTCCCTCCACAATTCAGGCAATGACCTCTCACAGTGAATTACTGTTATTAAACTTAATTATATAATAATAGTTGACCGGTGGCCTGGACCCCTCCTCTTCTCTGACAGTGCATTCAGACCCACAGCCACAGTGTGTTATTCTGAAGGAGCCAGGTTTTCTCTGCGCCTAATCCACAACCATCACATCCCTTTTGATATGCCTCCCTTGGCTTTTCTCATTTCTCTTTCCCCTCCCCGCTTGCCTCTTCTTTTGCCCAACCTCCTTCTCAGTCTTTAAGTTTTTCTCCTTTCCATTAACCTCCTATTTTTTTTTCAGTTATTTGGCAAGTATAAGGCTTACAAATATCTTCACTGGACTTCTGTATTATTTCTTTCTCTTTTAACAAAAGGTTTTTCTTTACTCTGTACTCTCTTGGTGTTTGTGCAGGACTTTCTTGTCCTAATCAGGAGGACTTCTTGCTTTTCAACACTGCAGCCAGTGCCTCACTGTTTTTACTGGAAATGAAGTTCTCCAAGTCGGTGTTCCTACTGTTTCTACCCTTCTCTTCCCTGTTTCCTCCCTTCCTTTCTTCCTTCCTTCCTTCTTTCCTTCTTTCCTTCCTCCTTTCTCTCTGTGATGTCAGGGATCAAACCCAGAACTAGGTAAGCTCTGAACCACTGATCCATATGTCCAATGAGGTCCTTATTTTTTTATCCTTCGTTATTTCCAAAATGGAAATCGCCAATTTTGTGTGTTTCCCACATGAAAACCTTGTGAAACCACAATCATCTTTGGTTTTACCACTACTCACCAAGTCTGTCTCATCCACTTCAGATGAATATTTGAACAACAGGTTTCTACAGACCAGAAACCCAAAAACCTGCAATGGTTTAATGGTCAAGGCTGAGGGTAGGATGCTAAGAATCTGAGAGTGAGATATCTTTGTGACTAATGAGGTAATCCAAATGGTGGTTGCTGTTCTTCCCTTCATTTTGAAGAAAAGCACAGAAATGGCCACTTGGAATTCTGCAAAGCCAAATAGCATACTTTTAAATACAGTCTATTCTTATTTACCAAAACAACAGAGACAATGGCATCTACAACATGGTTCCCCCATGTGTGAACTTAAACCCAGACCTGCCATGGGAACCCAAGGAGGAGAACATTAGGAGTGTGAGAATAGTAGTTGCTGGCCAAAAAAGATTAAAAACAAAATGAAAATAAATCATTGAGAAGGAAGGGTTAGACATCACTTCCATGTAAAAAATGTCAATTCTGTAAAACAACATAGGAAAAGAGGACGTGTGGGAAGTCTAACCCACGAAGGGTTGACCTACCTGGCCTTGTTGGCATTTCATTAAGATTAGTAAACATTTGAATTCCAGAGCTTTTATGGCAGAAAGGATGATGTATTTCCCCTCTCATTTATATCTGCAACCCAGAGGTCAGTAATCTTTTTTGGAATTCATGCAACATACAGTTCTAGATATTTCAGCAATGATCTTTGAACACACAGCTTCACTTGCATATATTTGTAGGAAGCAGAATAGAGTTGTGAAAAGAATACGAGATTCAGCTATATGTGGCTCGTGGATTCTTTTCATAAACTGAAGATTATAACAAAGAAGGTTAAAATAATATGAAAGATTATCTTTGTGCTAATAACTATCATTTGCTTGACCCTGCAGGTTTGTTATGGGTTGCATAATAAATATGTGCTAAAATGTTCCATAACTGTTCATTACTGTACACATAGACTATCATGTTGAATCCCCTATGGCCCTCAGCTTTTCAAGAGCTAGTTTATGTATGACAGGTATATAATACGTAATGGACAGATTAGCATTTGCTTCTCACTTCATATAAAAGATAATAACTACAGATAAGTTATTGCTTTAATAGTTGTGAAGGTCATATGACATAGAGAATGATGTACAGATCTCTCTCCTCCTTAAAGCCCCAAAGAGGGTGGGTGGGTGGAGAGGAGGTGATAAAAAATTCAAGGCCAGAGCTGGTGTGAAGTATACCTCTGCTCATATCACTCCTGCACATGATAGAGCTCATGTAGCTGACACTTCCTCTCCATCTCCAGAGAGGCAGCCTAGCTGTTAGGCCAGCTCCTGGGGCTTGATGTTCAGCTCTCATGCAGAGCTCACCTGTTCCTTCAGTGTCCAGCCGCTCCTGCAGCCCCTGAAATGTACATGTTACATAGTGGGCCAGAATCTTCTTCATGTTTTACTTCATTCTATATCTGACCTAGCATCTGACCCCACTACCCAAGAACCGTTTCATAAATACCAATTGGATTTGCAGAAGCCCATCTTGGAATTGAGGTTTGCTAAATAAGCTATTAAAAGAAACAAAAACTTCTTCCATTGAGAACTATACTACTTTGCTCATATGTATTTCCACAGCCCTCTAGTACCACCTCTATATCATAGATGCCTTCTTCAGTGCCTCACAATGCATTTCAGGAAGGAGGCTGTGATGTTCCACTGATGACCCCAACATTCTTACTGTATGAGACTTTTCCCTACCAATGGCCACCCAATCCTGGCATCTGTTTCCAGTAGAGTTCAGAACTCCACATGCTACTGGGACAATAGCTGTCCTCAAAGCTCAGGGGCAATTTCAATGTTACCTAAGAGATCTTCTTGCCTCCAAGATCTCCCCAGAGCCACCTAGCATTCTCCTTTGCAGGACACCTTCCCTTAGGAATAGCATTGCCTCTTCTTGCATTCCAAAAAGGGAAGGAGAGGAAAGTAGAATTGTAGAACAAAGTATATAAAAGCATTGAGCTCTGGTCACACACCATGCAATCAATTACCTATTACATCTCATCAAATTCTCATCACAAACCTCTGTGGCTGATTGTCAGCCATGGAATCAGAGTTTGCAAACTTCTAGACACCTGTTCTTTGTGTCACCCTGTTGGCCTCCCACACAGAAGACACCCCAGAGTACAATGAGAATGGAATAACCCCACAACATTAGCCTCTTGCTACCCAGGCCCGAAAATTACAGGCAAAAGCACAGGAGATGTATAGTTCTGTCTGTTTTAGGATTAGATTTTACCTCAAAAAGAATGCTGTGCCTGGTCCTAACTCTTCTGTATCAGCAGGACAGCAAACCCCCACTCTGTTCTAATTGTCTCTCAGATATATATATATATATATATATATATATATATATATATATATATAAACTGAGTTCCTGATGGGAATGAAAGAAAGAACTGAAAAGTGTTAAGTACTTGAAAATACACTATTGATTATACCATGAATTGTGCATTTTGTTTCTGAGATTCTTCTGTCATTGTGAGATTGTGAAGAGGATTGGATCCTCTTTCTTTAACATATGTTTTTTTTCCCCTCCTGTTCTCCGGGGAGCTTGTCGTACTTAAAACTGTGTTGTATAATAGATACCATAATCACCATAAATGAAGTGTGTCTCTGCCGAGTTGTGTTTTATGTTAATGTGTGGTAGCAGCTGCTTGGGAAGGAAGCTATAGATTGACAAGAGGACATGAGCTTCCAGCCTTGCCAAGGATTCTCGGTCACAGGTTCTGGCTACAGATGGCACATTACACTAGGTCTGAACGTTACTTTAGAACGGGGCTAATAAACAGGCTAGGGAAATGGTCGCATTGCACAGCTGGGCTGGGAAAGACCAACAGCGAGATCTCTCCTAAGGAAAGCAGTGTCAGGAAAAGATCCAGGTCAAGTTCAGACCCATGTCACAAGAGGAAAAGGGCTTTCGTTGTGTGGAACGTGATGCTTGTCTCGTGGCAGGACAAAGGAAGGTGCACAGACCTCCCCTAGGCTGGAGAAGAGACCCAGCCAGTCAGATGATCACAGAAGATGAAAGACACTTCCAGTGGAGACCATATTCCAGCGGGTATAAAATAACTTCTAAAAATGGAGCGCCAGCCTCTGCTGCTACTCACCTCATTTAGATTATTCCTACAACGTGGACAATTATTCCCGTCTTCTGTGAACATAGAAATCAAGTCTTTCTTGCAGAGAGTGACTTGGTAAAATCACATACCTACTAATGTGTTGATTATTGCTTGCTGAGTCCATGTGTTCATTCCAGGGAAAAGTTGAGAAAAGCTGGAAACAGAAGGCAAACGAAAGCCTTTAAGCAAAGGAAGATCTGATCTAAAGGCCTGTGAGTACCATTATATTGTAGAGCTGTCAGCACCTGGCATTTTTGTGTGTGTTTATGCTGGAGATGGGTATGATCTAATATAAGAAGTGGGGGAAAAGGATCATGATTCTGTTCAGAGTATGTGTGTTAGTTACCTTGGGCTGCTGCAACATGACTTGCTAAATTCAATTATATTTATTTTCCAGATCAAGGAGTCAGTCAGCCTATCAGGTTTCCAGTCAGGGCTTTCTCCTGCCTAGAATATGGTCACCTTCTACCATGATCACATGACTTAGAAATAGAGAAACAATAACTCCAGAGCCTCTTATTATGAGGACATTAATCCTATCTGGTCAGGGTCCTGTCAGTCTTAGTATCAGCATAAACCATTTGGTCACACTGTGTGGTAGGATTTCACTCAGGGATCTGACCAAGGTATTACAATAGGATTTTATTCTTCTTTATTCTTTATTATTCTGTATTCTCTTTTAATGAAAAATTATATTTGCCCTTGGAAGACAAGCAAAATGTGATGAGTAGAAAATTTTAGAAAAATTTTTCCACTCTCTCTTCTTTAAGTTTCTGCAGTATGCTTTAGTGGACAAAGAGAGAACTAAGTTGAAAATCATCTTAGTCTCTTTGCCTCAGGCCTCCAGTGTCTCGCAAAGGCTGTGTGCACAGAAACTCTGCTTAGAACTATCCAGTGGGATCCTCCATTTAGTATTAAGATGTGGGGGAAAACATTTTAGGAGCCGGCTAATACCCTTCTTTTGTCTAATGGTTTTCCTGCTTCTACTAGTGGCCCCTTGAGTTGGGGGCCACATACTAACTTCCCTGTCCTCCTCAGACTCTGCTGGGGAGAGCTGGTGTCCCATAAATAGGGGTAGCTACCCACAAGACCGAACTGAGATAAGCAACAGGCTGCCTCACTATTGATATGCAAGCAAGAGCAGTGGCAGCCTTTGTATCAGAACCTCACAAAAGCAATTCTCTGAGTTGACATAAAAAGGTGTCAGTTGTGGTATAAGTACTGTATTACCAGCAAAGATTTATCTGCCTCAAAGGCTGGCCTCACCCACTGTGGGAATAAACAGCTCTTCTGCTTATCTGTCTCACAATATTTCTCAGGTCATTTCTACCTCCAAAATGATTTTTTTCTTTGCTTTCCCTGGTTTGTCTCTAGCAATGCAGAGCACAACTGACTCACACCAATGATGGTGATTGGGGTGATGAGGGGAAATGTACCAACCATGACACTTCTTCACCTAGTCTCTAGGGAGCTCGTACAAAGAGAACAAAGACAATCTTCTAAACTGCAAACAAGTAGGAATATTGAATTCTAAAGTTGAGAAATTGAAGAATACAGTGGAGCAAGAAAACTCCCTTTGTAATAAAGGGTTGGTTAGGGATTCGCAGACGAGGTAGAAAAATGTCTATGCAATTAGATAACCATTGTAACTAAAGCCGCTCCAAGTGTATTATATGAAAAAGGTAGACGAGCATGGGTGTCTGTGAACGTAGATTTGCCCCGATGTCAGTCCTGGCTGGAGGATTTACCATGCAATGGCCATGGGACTGTTTTTCCTGATAGGATCCTTTTCCCTTTGATCAGATTCACAAAACAACCAAATGCCTAAGCTAGAATTGTAAGGCTCCTGGCTAAGTTCCCTCTGTGACTTAGACAAAGCACTTGGCCTCTCTGATTCTTGTGTTCATTCTACATTCAAAAAAGATGCTAAGAATGAAGGGGGTGGCTCAGTGCTAGAACACATGCCTGCCATGCACACGTCTCTGAGTTCAATCCCCAGCAGTGTCAAAGAAAACTTTCTCTCATGCAGGTGTTGTGAGGATGAAGACTACAAAGCACCCGCATTTAATGGTGAGATACAAAGGAATGCTCATAAGGTGCCTTTACTGACAGACACCTGAAATCTGAGCAAGGAGAAACATCTGGCATTCCAAAAGTGGTAGCTGACTTAACTGGTGAGGATTTCCCCAAAGATGACGATAACATGGTTCCAGTTCACACTCAGACAAGAATCACAAGGGTCAGGACTCATCTTGCATACAGTGTGCTGGCTGAGATAGCTGAACGCCCCCCAGAAGGGAAGAAGAAAGGGAGGCTCATGAAAGACCAAAATATACAGAAATGGCAGGTGTGGGAAGGGTCCTCTCAACACAAAATCCCCGACCTCTATACTTCCTTACTTCTCCTGAGCTGATGCTCACATTTCTGAATCAGCCAAGGACAGTGTACCGGAAAGCTGGAGGACAGAATGTGAGGTGTTCGCCTTAAAATACCCCACCAGGGACACAGGAAAGTCTAAAGGAGAAGGTGGTCCCAGTGGTTCTTTCTATATCAGCTGTAAAGGTTGCTGTGATTTATTTGCGTAAACAATTGTGCCATGGCCGACTGGCCTAAGGACAGCATGTAAACTGAAGACAGTCACCCAAGAGCAAAGTGGGTGGGCAACAGGGGAGAGAGGGGACAAAAAGTCCCAGAGGCCTTTGGCTTCACTTGCAGGATCCCTCAGCTTACATAAGTGGGGACAGATAAATAAGAGGGGAGGGGAAGGGGACTGCAGAGCTCCTGAGTCACTCCTACCCTGCTTCCTATTCTCATGCCAGCTCTGCTGGGAGCACCAGGGCCCACATTCAGTTAGCAGCTCAACTTGAGGGCAGCCATGAGCCATATAGACAGGTACACACAGAGATGCTTCCGTACCCAGACACGGGGGCCCAGTCCAGCCCTACATCAAAGCAGTGCCTAGTCTGAATTATCCAAAATTATATCGCTCAGGTTCTGTGGAAGGAAAATTTCATTATTGCCAAAGTTGACTGCCACCGTCAGTGGGATTTCTCTGATGGTTCACGACCTCAAATAATATTGGAAGGTTTGATCTTTGTGGGCAATAAAAATAACTTTTCTCAGTTCATCCCTACACTACTGTTCACTGATAAGTTTCCTTCCAAATGTTATCTTGCATCATTTTGTGAGGCAGGCTTCAAAGAAGTTGAACTTCTTCCCTGAACACTTTCGAAGTATCACAGAAGAACTTGTGCGTGCATGCGTGCATGCATGCGTGCAGGCGTGCATATGTTGAGTGTGTGAAGTGGTCTCACTCCTAGCACTGGAGGCATCCCCTATCCAGATCCAGCTATGTATCTAAGCCCATTCACTCTTTCTCCAGCCCCACCTACACTGTTTGAAGCTCATGATATGCTGACACCATTCAAGCACTGGGCGTACAGAAGAGAATCTGCAGACTGAGTGCCCTCGAAGAAAGCACAGCCCACACAAAGAATAGGAATGAAGGCAACAGAGCCTCACTATGAGGACGTGCAGGGTAGAGCAGGGATAGGGAGGAGATCATGCACAACACCATTTATGTTCCTGCTCCTCCAACTCCTGTCGACATCTAGCTTTAGTCCCTGATGAAATGTCAGCACATCATAAAAAGAAAGTAACAGATCTCACGTTTGGAGAACACTGGAAGACCAGAGACAAGGTATTGTCTGTCAACATCAGGAAACAGAAACGATATTGTGCAACTGGAATAGAAAAGAGGAACGTATGAGCTAAGCCTGCTGGCTCAAGTCTGTAATCCTTAAAGTTTGGGAGGCTGAGTTCAGGGGAATCTGTGAAACTCTTCTCTCAACCAATGATTGGGCACTGTGGTGCTTACCTGTCATCTCTGATGACATCGGGAAGCACAAGAAGGAAGATGGCACAAAAGAAAATTTGTGATGCTGCCTCAGAAACAATATATGCCAGAAGAGGCTGGAGATATGCTCAAGTGATTGAGCAACTGCCTAGAAAGCATGAAGCCTGGAGGTTAATTCTGATACCACAGAAGAAAAGAGGAAGCAAGAGCTAGACAAGGTGTAGAGTGGGGTTGTAGGGAACACCGGTGAGTCACCGATGCCATTACAGGGCTTCTCCTTGTGTCTTCATCTGATCCTAATTGCCTCCCAGAAGCCCACCTCTAAATACAATTCCTCTAAATAAACTTGAGGATTATACTTCTATCTTATGAACTTGAGAACTCAAACAGCAGCCAGTAGGAACTATAAATCTGCTGTTGAAAGCTCTCTGCTTTAGGGAGTCATTCTTTTAGAGAATTAAAAGAACCCACAAGCACTGATTTCTAAAAGAGTATGACTCTGCTGCCTTTAAATCTCTGCATAGGTTTCTGTGTTTGTGGTTTGTCTGACTGGTTTGTAGAAGAAGTAGAGGAGGAGAAGGCAAGAAAAGAGAAAGCAGGACTATCCATCCCTTCATGCACCTTTACTCCGTTACTCTGCGTGACTAATCTTATCCCCAGAGAACAAAGGTTCTTCCTCCTTCAACACTCATTCCAAAATTGCTTCTCCATTGAATTCCCTTTAAACAAACAGTGGCGCACAAGATAGGAATATTCAGAAGATAGAGCATCTAACAGAGGCCACCAGGTACCTGGAACTAGCCACAAATTCTCCCTGCTAGAAGATAGCTGTAAACTTGCCCTAACTAGTCACAGGGCCACATCCAACAAGAGAACCTTGAGGGCTAGGACTAGAATGACACAACACACATGACCAGGAATGTACAATTGTTGCATGTGACTCAAGCTAAATGTCATGAGCAGAAACTCAGCTAGCCAAACCAAATCCTGAAAAACTCTAAGGGACAGGTGTCCTTGATTCCCAAGTTTTAGTAAGGTGTAAATAAGTGCTATCTCCACCAGTCAAAAGCAGAACCACAGAAGGTCAGTCAGAAACAGTTGTATATGGAGTATTTTTTTTTGCCAGTCTTGGGCTTGAGCTCAGGGCCTGAGCACTGTCCTTGGGCTTTCTCAAGGCTAGAGCTCTACCACTTGCGCCTCAGCACCACTTCCAGCTTTTTTTCTATGTATGTGGGACCGAGGAATCAAACCCGAGTCTTTGTGCATGCTAGACAAGCACTCTACCACTAGGCCAAACTCCTGGATCCTGTATATGGCATATTTGTCGTCGTTATTTATCATCATTATTATTTATTCCTACTTTCATCTATCATAAAAAAAATCCAACTCAAGAGCTTTGATAGGGGGCTTCTTTGTGGTTGCTGTCTGCATTCTGAAATCACAAGAAGGAAAGGAAGTTCTTCATTCCCATGTCTGCCAGCCCCACAGCATAAAGAATACAGCGCTGCACCTTTCTGCACCTCATATGTCTGCCCAGTCCCATATATTTTACATGCCTGCCCAATGCGTTTTATGAGGCATATAAAAGCCAGTTGGGAATTATTTCCTTCCCTTGTATAGGCTGTCTCTTTTTGAGGGAGAGATAACAGAGACCTATTTCATTTTGCTGCTTGTGACTGGATGCTCTGCCATAAATTGAGAAAAGAAGCTCTTTTTGAAAAATGCTTTCTTTGACCCCATTGTCACTGGGAAACCGCAGTGAGAGAAATTCCATTCTCTGTAGGATCTCAGTTTAGAGCAGAACAAGGTGGAGGGGAAGAGCTCTCTTTATCTCTTTTGCTCTCTCCCCATCCCCCCACTCTTGCCTTTGCTTAGGGAACAAGGCAAGAAAAAGAACAAGAGCTCTCATTTGAAGGAAGGGATGCCCAGTGGACACAAAGATTTCTGAAAGCACAATCCTACTTTTTGCCAACTCTCACCCACTCCCTTGGTCTAGACAGTCTGGGGTGCAGACCTTGATGAGAATGCATTCACTCCATCCAGGTTGTGTCCAGGCATGCTTAGCAAGCTATCAAATATGCACCACTAATATTTCATTATCAGGTCTTATGCAGCCCAGTGCACGCCTGGGTGAGTCCAGAAATTAAACTGTACTTTCACCTCTAAAGAATGCTGTCCCTGCCAGTGCTAAAGGGGAGATATTGCCAGGCCATCGGGCTATCGAGTGATGAAAGGGGAGGGTAGTAACATGGGGAGGTAGAAGCAGGCTTTGCTAAAGAGGTCTTTCACAGGCTCTTCCTGAGGTTGAACAGGAAAAAACAGGGGTTACACATACCTGCATGGTGTGAATAGAAGATGAAGAATCACAGAGTGGAAGCTGGTACCTGAAGTATCTTCTTATAAAATGCATTTTTTGTGTTGTTTATGTCTGCCCATACTGGAACTTGAACTCAGGGTCTTGGGCTCTTGCTTAGCTTTTGTGCTCAAAACTGGCACTTTACCATTTAAGCCATACCTCTAATCCCACGGTGTGTTCTTGTTGTTTGATTGGAGATAAGAGTCTCATGGGTTTGTCTGCCTGAGCTGGCTCCAAATATCATCCTCTGATCTCAGCCTCCTGAGTAGCTAGAATTACAAGCAAGGGCCACTCATTCCTGCCTAAAATGCATTCCTTTAACTTTTCTCTACCTTCTCCAGGCTGTTTCTGTATGCTCCCCACCCATCCAGTTGTTTATCCATGTGTGTGTAGTAACAAGGTGTAGATGGACCTGTCCACAATCACAGACTCTGCACACGTAAAGGGAATCGTCAAACGCTCACATTAACAGAAGAATGCATATGTAAAAACAAACCAAAGCCTGGCATGGTGGCTCATGCCTGTAATCCTAGCTCCTCAGGAGGCTGAGATCTGAGGATCATGGTCCAAAGCCAGCCCAGGAACTAAACACTGTGAAACACTTATTTCCACTTAACCACTAGAAAATGAGAAGCAGCACTGTGGCTCAAGAGCTAGGATGGTAGCCTTGAGCTGAAGAACTCAGGGACAGTGCACAGGCCCAGAGATCAAGTCCCATGACGACATAAAAAACAATGAAGATGTGATAGATCTATCAGAGTGACATCATAGTTTGATTTGTTCTCACTTTTGTGTCTCGTGAAGGGAGAGAAATGGGAAGTAAAGGGCCATAGAGTGATGAGTGTATTACCCTATGTGAAACAGGAGAGCAGGGGCCCTAAGAGCTCCGCAAAATCAGACACTTCTGCTCAAAATCCTCTAGAGGTTTCCACCAGTGAGAGTCCAATCTCAAGAATACCATGGCCTTGGGCCAGGAGTTTGGTCTAGTGGTAGAGTGTTTGCTTAGCATGCAGGAAGACCCAGATTCGATTCATTGGTACCACACACATAGAAAAGTCGGAAGTGGTGCTGTGGTTCAACTAGCAGAGAACTATCCTTGAGGAAAGACAAAAGACAATGCTCAGGCCCTGAGTTCAGTCCCCAGGACTGGGGAAAAAAGAATATTATGGCCTGTTTCTAGCCAGCATCATCCATTGCTCAATCCCATTCTCTGCTCACCAACCTTGGTGGCCTCTTTGATTTTACTGGAGACCTCCAAGCCAGGTCTACCTCAGAGGTGTGGCTGAGACAAGCACCACTCTGAAGACAAACACACTGATGTTCATTTCATCCTCGATGGTGTCACCCATGCAAGAAGATGTATGCCACAGAATACCATGACCTTCCTGAGAACAAAGGGGCTTGCTTGATAAGGTCAGACATCTGATAATTCGGGTATAGTGTCAGAACCACACCCACTAGTATGTACTTCTGGAGCGTTCATCCGTCCCATATTTAGTTCTGATAGAAGAGTCTGGGGAAGAGCCGGGAGTTTGGCTTAGTGGTTAAAGTGCTTGCCTAGCATGCACGAAGACCCGGGTTCAATTCCTCAGTACCACATAGATAGAAAAAAACTGGAAGTGGTGCTGAGGCTCAAGTGGTAGAGCTCTATCCTTGAGGAAGTCCAAGGACAGTGACCAGGCCCTGAGCTCAAGCCCAGGGCTGGAAAAGAAAGAAGAGTCTGGGGAAGGTGACATTAATAAAAATGTAATCAGGGACTGACTGTATGCTGGACTATTAAACATAGGAAACTTCAAGAGAGAAACAAAATATATACAACATATCCTGGAACAGATAAGGGAGTAACATAAGAATAAAATAAACTTAATTTTGCCTGAGGGATTAATGGGAGATTGATACCTATAGATATATTAATTATGGGAAGGATGTAGAGAGAAAGAGAAGTATCAAGAATTTGCTTGATATGGTTGCCCCATATCATACTTTTCAAAAAGGATATCAGTTTGCTAGACACACTACAAAGAATGCTCATGGCCCAGAAATCTGTGGATTCTGCATCTTGTCTTTTGTAGGGGATCTTTTTTTCCTGCTTCATTCTAAGGAAGAACTTCTCACATGCGAACCCCACATGCTCTTGTTTGATTTGTTTGCTTTTCTTTTCTTCTTCTCTAGCTTACAGTTGAGAGCAGAACAGGTCTCCATGCTTAGCTCCCAGAGGCAGTAGTAACAGAACTTGAAACTTCCTGGGATGGAGAAATAAAGGTAGAATTGTTGATTTTAAGAAATGGCCTACTATGAGGGAGCAAGGTTCTGAGATCACCTGTTGTCCCCACACATTAGAAAGCTGAATATCCCATTCTTTCTGGATGAGCTGTGATTGGCTGTTGTGTGAGAACACTGGGTGCAGGCACTCAAAGCTATGGAGGCCCCTCACCTCTTATCACAAAAGCCTTGCAAGCACAAGGGGATGAGGGTGGGCATGTTTAACCTTTTACTCTGGGAATGCTAATGCAATGCTTTAGCAGACTATGTCCTACAGTAGGCTGAAGGCTCTTAGGGAGTAATCTGTATGTGTAGTATTTATTCCTGCCTTTATTATCAAGTTATCTTAAGGAAGAAGTGAATGTGGTTAATCATAAGTTTCCATTTGACCAGGCTCTGTAATGAGATTTTGATGATGGACTTTGTATTGTGTATGTTAATAGACAAATACAAATCTAGACAATAAATATTGGTATAAAGATGATAGATAGTAGAGATAGGTAAATGGATTGATGATAGATACACTGATGGACTGCTGAGAGATAGATATAGATAGATAAATAGTTAATAGGTAGATAGGAAGAAGTAGATGGATAGTAGAAAGATAATAGTAGTTAGGTAGCTGGATAAAGAGAAGTAAGATGGATGAGTCTTAGCCATATTTATGCATCCAGCATCCAAACCCAGTTTAATAGAAGCCAGTCTGTGTTTTTGAGCAATTATACATGCAGACACAAACACTGCAGTGGATGCCGGAAGGACACTGTGTCCCACTTGAATGCATATAAGTCTGGCATCCATAGAAATCCCAGTTGTCTGCATCCACAGAGGACAGCCGGCCACTGTTGCATCCTTGGATATAGAGCTTTGGGCCAAAAAAAATCTAAGTACGTTGAGCTTCTTAGAGGCTGTGGTGCTGAGGGCCGAAATCTCATTAAACAGCTCTTGCCAACTGTCTTAACAGGCAGAACTCGGTGGCCTCCAGCCTTAAGGGAAGCTGTAATTCTGCGTGTCTATTGACATAAGCCAGGTATCGTTGCTGACATTTACCCCAGTTCCTCAAATCTCCTCCCTGGTCTCCACCAGCCAGAAGGAAACAGCTCATTTTCAAAGCTTAGGAAAGCCACAGAGAGGAAAAATAAATAAATAAATAACAAGACCCAAGTCTTCCTCAAAGTTGGCTGGTATCTGCCTTTCCACAAACCCAAGAAACACCAGGGAAGGAGACTGCACGGATGGCTAATTCCTGGGCCAGCTGACGAATTTGGCTAGTGGCTAGTAAAGAGAAGAATGGGCCTGAGGAAGGGGGGCGGGATTTATTCACGGACACCTGTCAGAGGCTGTCATTCCTCCGGCTGAACTATAGACTGCATTTTACTATGGCATAAATCAGTTCCTCCTGGATTTAATAACTCTTCTTTATAGGTTTCTTCCCACTCATAAATAAACCTCATTCCATATGTATATTCTGCAAAAGGCCTACTTGATTTGCAGCACTGTTCATCAGGAGAGGTAAGTGTCAATCCCATATTACAAAGGAACTGTGATCACCCCTCTTCAAGGAGAGCCCTCCCTTCCATGGGACAATGTCACCCTCAAGGAAAGGTCTCTTCTAAAATACCTTCACTGAGACATGGGGCAAGAACGATGTTTGATAACAATGAAGAAGACCATAGTGGAGAAAATGGCGATTTCTCTCAAAGAACCAAAAATGAGTTTGAGGCTTGGTCCTGTTGTGGCAGCAGAGCTGGATGTCAGATGTAAAGGAATTTGTGGCTCTTCTAGCCAGGGGAGAGAAGGGGTTCCAGGCCTGGGTACCATACTGGCAGATTTATGAGGTTGCAGATTCTGGAGAGATGGGCCAGCTAATTGTTGCCAGTGCCTGAGGAAGAACTAACTGGAACACTCCATTGATTTGGAGAATCCGGCTGGGAGAGCCACGAATACTTTCTTGGCCCAAACCCTCCACAGAGCTATGCTCTTCAGTTGCTCTGACTCGGAGTTTTGGAAGATAGCTCCTATTCTCTGCGAACATGGCAAGATAGCAAACCAAAAAATAAATGGTTATGGATAACAATATTCTTACGGTTTGTACATTCTGAGGAAGGCCTCTGTCAATACTCAAATTCTAATTTTAAAAGTTGAATTGGAAAGGATGTTAGCAACCATCTTGTCCAACACCCACCCGAGGAAGTAAATCCTCCTCTTCTGCCCTCACAGATGGGCGTTTGGGCCTTTCTAGTTCCCTTCCATTTGAACACAGATTAGATTGTGATTCAGCTGTCATTTCAAATACAATCTTTAACCTTTATGTCTCAACTAACGTTTTAAAAACAATACTTCAACATTGTATTGCCAGCACGATCTGCGCACACACTCCGTTGCAATTCACGTTTTCAAGAAGAAATACAGCAATAATGAATTTAATGGTATGGATTACGTGCCTCGAACTATGACTGGTACTGCAATTACAGAAAGTTCAAAAAAGGGTAAAAAAAAGAAAGCATGACTAATGTTGCTACCTCCTAAGAGGTAACTGAAAATCAAAAACCTGTGCTCACCAAGAAATAAAAAATTGCAAATATTGCAAAGCTGTGGAGACATTGGAGCTCTCACACATGGAATCTAAAATGGTTCATTCTCTGGTGGAAGGTGAGGATATCCTCAAGTAGTTAAACAGAGAATCACCATATGGTTTTAAATTACCCAGCTTTGAAAGAAAAAAAATTACTCAGCTAGAATATGTCTAGCATAATTGAAAACAAAGGCTTAGACAGATATTACATCTATGTACACTTTCACAGCAGCATCCTGAAAAGGCAGATACAGTCCAAATGTCCGTGAACAAATAAACCAACAGTGTGATATATGTACACACAAAATGAAGCACTGGCACTTGTGATTTTGGGGATGGATGATCGGATATAGAAAACAAAATAATATACAAAGTAAAAAAGACAAAAAGTTATGTATCGTATAATTCCGTTAATATGCAATATCCAGAATAGGTAAAGCTATTGGAACAGGAATCAAATTAGTGTGTTCAAGGGTTGGAGTGAGGGGGAAGGGTGAAGACAGGAAAAGACTTCCTCAGTTCACAATTTCTTGTTGGAGTGATTTAGTGTTTGAACTAAATAGACCTGATACTTGAACAACATTGAAAATATATAAAATACCCACATGGGTGAATTTCAAAATGCATTATCTTAGAGAGAGGAATGGTGAGCAAATCCAGTCATATACACAATGTATATATGTGGAAATGGAACTGGAAAACTTGAGGGATGGTTAGGGTTGGGAGAGGTAGAAGAGGAGAACGATGGAAGAGTAAACATAAACATCTACAAAAACTGACATATTTAATTGAAATCCTTTTGTGTGAGCATCTATAAAACTAATACAAATTTAAACATTAAAGATGCATAATCTTCAGCTTTTTGAACCTTACTTTTAATTAAAAAAACAAACAAAACATTTTGTTTGCAGAGACAGGGACTGAATTTAGGGCCTTGCACTTGCCAGGCAAGTACTCTCCCACAGAGCTAAATCCTCAACCCCTATAAAAAATATTTTTTAAAGGTCTATACTTTGGTTCCAGCTCCAAGATTAATCTTCTGTGTGTCTTTGAAGGAAGTCACTCCACGTCTTTGGACTTACGTTTTTCTATCCAGAGCTCAATCTACACTGGTCTGCCCAGAAGCCAGCCTCAGATAGTGCCAAAAACAATGTAACTGCAAGACTGATAGCCCCAAAAGAACTGAAAAATAATTTGGTAATTCGGAAACAATCAATTGAAACTGAATCTGTGAATTTCTACTATTTTTCATCAATTATTTTTTAAAGAAAAATAGCCTTCTTCTCCTTACAAAAATATTGGTAATGCTAAATAAGAGAAAAAAGTGACCTTATACTCACTTTTATAAATAAAGTCTTATGGAAGCCAGTGTACTCTATTTATTGATGTATACTCTGCAGCTGTTGACAAGTGATAATGGCAAAATTGAGCTCTTTGGAATCTGGACTTTTTAATAACTGGCCACTTACATGAAAAGTTTATTAAGCCCCTGGTACAGAATAACCATTAAGATATCGTCAGTAAACAAGAACTTATCGGGGGCTGGGAGAGTAGCCTATTGGTAGAATGCTTGCCTAGCATGCAGGAAGCCCTGGTTCAATTCCTCGGTACCACATACTCAGAAAAAGCTGAAAGTGGTGCTCTGCCTCAAGTAGCAAAGTGCTAGCCTTGAGAAAAAAGTGTCCAAAGACAGTGCCCAGGCCTCAGTTCAAGCCCCAGGACTGGAAAAAAAATTATCCATAAGGAAACAACAAACTAATATAAAAATGAGACTCAAGAAACAAATTGTGAATTGGTTGTTTGACAGTTTGTAAACATTATATAACTGAAAAGCACAAACTTCGGAAACTTTTCTGGAATCAAATTCTGCCATTAAAATAAAATAGGCAAAATGAACTCTAAGATATGGAATCAAGAGGTTGTTATTTTTTAATGTACTTTGTGATGTACTTTATTTTTTCTTGTTTTTTTTTAATTTTTTATTTTTGGCCAGTTGTGGAGCTTGAACTCTGGGCCTGAATACCGTCATTGAACTTTTCTCAAGGCTAGAGCTCTACCACTTGAGCCACAGCACCACTTCTAGCTTATTTCCACGTATGTGGTACCGAGGAATCAAACCCGGGTCTTCTTGCATGCTAGACAAGCACTCTACCACTAGGCCAAACTCCAGCCCCTTTTCTGTTCTTTCTCTTTCTTTCTTTCTTTCTTTCTTTCTTTCTCTCTCTCTCTTTCTTTCTTTCTCTTTCTTTCTTTTGTTCTTTCTTTCTTCCTTCCTTCCTTCCTTTCTTTCTTTTTTCTCCTTTGGTTTATCCCCTTTTGTCACTGTATTTGATTTTAGTACCCCATGTCTGAATTGGGGAAAGGAAAGGGAACAACAAAATGATAAGACAAAGATCA
This sequence comes from Megascapheus bottae, assembly GCF_031878675.1. NCBI lineage: Eukaryota > Metazoa > Chordata > Mammalia > Rodentia > Geomyidae > Megascapheus > Megascapheus bottae. Next base: position 34,863,504 of record NC_143528.1, read on the forward strand.
AAGTTTGAACCAATGCAACAATGATACTCACAAGACAATATGTTAGAAATGATCTTTACAACTTGGGAGTGGGGTGAATGGGAGAAAAACAGAGGGGCAACAATTTTTTATAAGAAATGAACTGATTGCCTCACTTATGTAACTGTAACCCCTCTGTACATCATCTTGACAATAAGACTTAATTTAAAAATATATAGAACATTGAAAATGAATAGTAGGCATGAAAAAATAGCCTATACAATCAGGTTAAAAATCTTTTAACCTCTTAATGATTGTGAATATAGATACCTAAAGAGATCAAATGGACAAATAGCAAGTAATACAAATAATAGCTCTCACCTCTTAATATATTTTAATCTTTTAAAAAAAATCACTTAATTTTCAAGAACAACTCCCTTCCTTGCTGTCAAGACAATTATTTTCAAATAATTCAAATTGTTACAGGTTAACATTAGGTTGACCCAATGCTATGGACATGGTATTGGAAATATAAATACAACTACATAGACATAAAATTCATGACTGTATAGACATAACGTTTTATTACATAGATTAATATGTATCTATGACATACAAAACCTCAGCCTAATTTTAATTATGTCCTAAAGTCTCAGTGCCAGTGAGATCCCCTTCTTGAATATTTGTTTGTTAAACATGTCATTTGAAATATGATGTAAAAATCAATGCTAATAAATTCTTTAATAAAAAAGTTTGAAGTGAAAAAACATTAGATTGTATTTCAATTCAAGTAAAATTAAATGGTTATTTTAATGTAAGAATGTATGGGTGTATGTCTATATGTATTTATGTATGTATGTATTTTACTGGTTCTGGGGCATGAACTCAGGGACTGGGGCTAGAATTTTCCACTCAAGGCTAGCGTTCTAACTCTTGAGGCAGTCTTACTTCCTCCTTCCGGCCTTTGGTGGTTTAATGGAGATGAGTCTCATGGACTTTCCTGCCTATGTTGGCTTCAAACATCAGTTCTCAAATCTCAATCTCCTAAGTATCGGGGTTTATAGGCATGAGTACCAGTGCTCAGTTGTGGACTTTATTTTTATAATTGGGTTGTCCTAAAAGTACAACCCAATTGGCCCCTTCTATCTATAGAATTCTATTAATTTGGTCAGGATGATTATTTCTGGGTGGTATAATTTGAAGATGATTTTTTGTCACCTTAGTGCTTTTCTGTATTATTTAAAACCTTCATAGTTTTTCTTTAGATAAAATGTCTCTTAAATTAGACAGGGCAAATATACTAAAGTTTGGGCAGCAGTATCAGAATGAATGATGGTCAACTTCTTCCTTTGTATATTTTTTAATGTCTTTTAAACAAAACTTTAAATAATATTTTTATTGATTTAGTGATGGTGTTTTTTTTTTAAATTGCCCACAGTACTAGCATAAGCAAGGCATATAATCCATGTTCATTAAAAAACATATTGATTTTTGTTTGCTAAAATGTCCCAGGGATTGCTCACTCCTCAATGACACTAAGAGTTTGAAATGTTTCTGGCACAAAGTTACATATAATTTATTTTCTACCTTATTAATTGCAATAGAAACACAAGCATATCACTTTATAAAATAACAACAAAAGCAAAAGCAATTTAATGAGTGTAGAGATGCTGCCCCAGTGCTTCCATGATGTGAACATACTGCCAGATCCAAGCCATCTTGCCGCCTTCCTCCACACAGCAGTGCAGATTCCTGCCTTCCCCAGAAGCCTCAAAACCTCTCACCAACTATCATCTTAGCAGTTGAGATTCCTTCCACTCATCATTTCCTTTCTTTCTCTCAAGTCGCACATATGTCTTTTTCTCAAGTTGCATTTTTCTAACGAAAACATCCTAAACCTTATAAGACTTTACCATTCTTCCTTCTACCAATGACCAGCACCGCAAGACAGGAATGGTAGTTCAGGGGAAAGAGGACTGTGGACACGATGATGTAAGAACTGTGGATCCCGTCGTTTAGAGGGTCTTGCAGTTTGGAATTCAGTTACAACTACACTCTTCCCCAAGGAGATGACAATTTATTGAAAGCATTAAGAAGAGCAATGCAGGAGATACATAATTGTATTCAGAAGAGTGTGTTATTCATTCCTTGAACAAGGCAATTGATTCAGTGGGCTAGAATAATTGAAGAAGGCAGGATGAAGAAGCTATACAGGTTCACACCCCAAAAGAGAGAAATAGGATGTTCCTGGTGGGAGAATTACCATTAGCAATGTACAGAGATGGACACGAGTCATCAGGCTTCAGATCCAGAAGGTAAAAAACCCACAAATGGAGGCAAAGAGGAATGGAAATGGTGTGCTGATGCTGCTAGAACAAGTAGGGAAAAAAATACAGCATGGTATATATCATCTTGATGGTCTCACTGTCTTAACAAAAAAATTACTATTCAGAAATATGAACTAATAGAAAGCTTCAAAAACACCCCGTCACAGATAGTTCTCCATCAGAGATCATTGTTTTCTCTTCTCTCCCTGCCTTGGTGTCCCCGCCCAGCACATCTATGCTTTATCAATCCCTCCCCTCCCATGTTTCATTACCTGACTGTAGGAAGAGCTGTCAGGCATGGGAATAAGGATGGATTTGAATGGCCTAGGTCAAGAAGCACTGAAGAGCAGGAATTATAGGCCACCCAGGAAAGGGAGAAGGGAAAGGGAAGGCATTGTGCATCTCAACTTAATTCCTATGACCTGGAGCTTCTGAGCATTGACAGAAGCCTAGCGCTTATAGAGAGGGCCAGGTAGAAGTACAGCCCTCCATTCTGAAGCCTAGCTAGTCTCCCGGGCTCCAGACTGGTCTTCCTAATTGTCTGCTTCAAGAGAGCTTCCTTGAATATCTCAGAGGATTGAATGTCAAACTCAGCATGGCCACAAATCCAACACATCTTGCTCCTTACCACCAGTTCCTGCTGTTCTGCTCTACCATACTCCTGAATCATTCCTATGACGTCTCCTTACCCCAGCTCTTCCAGGTCCACCATCTCCCTGGCAACTGGATTATGACAATTCTACCTCCAGAGCATGTCATGTAATTTAACCCCATTCCATTGCCTTCCTGCTGCTACCCACCATCTCTGGCCCTTGATAAGCCAGTGACATCTGTCATTTCCTAACTATTCTCCCTGCTTTTCCCCCTTTTCTCCCTCCTTCACCTTTGCTTTGATGTTCTAAGTAGGACTGATTTTAAATGCCCCCACTCTGATTGTTACATCTCAGCTTTGAAAACAAAGATAGACACCTACTATATGGAGAAAGTATCTAGATCTCTAAGTCCATTATCCTGTCAGGTCCTCTGAATTCTAATTCTATCCACATTTTGGCCTCATATCTTACTGTTCCCCTCATTTTCCTTGTTTATGTGCTAATACCACTTCATCTATGTGCTTAGGTTTCACTAGTTTTGTTTCTTTAGCTCAATGTGTGTCCAACACTCTTTTTTTCATGTTCCTCCCACAGTATTTTTCTTTCAGGCTCAGATCAAATGTTAGTGGATCAACTTGGCTGGAATAGACTAGAACACAGTAAATCACAAGGCATTTTGGTGTGAGAATGAATGATTGAACCAATCAATGAATGAAGAGATTAATAAAAAAAATGGAGCTCCTATCTGTCTCTGTGGGATTTTCTTCCATCCTCAGCCATTTCTTCTGGTCCTGGCCAGACTTCCCTAGGGCATATGTGTTCTGATCAATTCATAAGTCTGATGAAGGATGAATGATGCACCATTAAAATATAGAATCCAGATAGCTTTCTTGTGGGTAGTTTGACATAGGACATGTAAAACAATAATTAGGTTTGGCTTCAATGTTGCATTCTGAACCTTCAGTTGAACATCCCGGGTATAAGAAAGCACTAGCAAGTTCCACAGCAGACCAATCTTGAATTCAGTCCTTAGAAGGCTGCTCTGAGACTATGCTCTGGAACAAAAATGTGCAATGTACCTCGTGATTTCCACAGTGGTAGGGAGCTAGAGTGCTAGGGCTATGCCTCAGCATAGAATGGGCTTTGTAAAGCCTTGGGCTATCTGTTTCCTCCTTCCTAAACTGACTTTTAGACTGGAGGGCTGAACGACTCTGAGTTCAGAGCCTCTTGTCTCAAATTCTCAAATTTACAAATTCATTCTTTCATAGAAATACACACTGTGAAATATTACTCTAACCATTGCAACACTATTGCCTTTCTCTGAGCGGTGGAGGACTCAAACACCCTTAGAGAAATGAAGGGAAACGAAGGGATTTGGGCATGGAGAATAAAAACAGAGAAAGAGGCTTCCTCCTTAAGGCACTCTAGGAATAACCTAAGTAGATGGCACGATGGCTCCAGGTAGCAAAAGGACAGAAAGGGAAGGAGAAAAGGGAGGTAAGAGCTCATTTTTTTTGTCTCATATGTGCAAAATCATTTAACAGCATATAAAGTAACCTCAAATGTGTGATGCCTTTTCATCCCTCCACCACCCCTGTGGAGTACAAAGAACAGTAATTATATACATTGCAGGGTTGGAGAAATGGAGGCTTGATGGGGTCTACTAATTCATGAGAGTCCAAGAGCTAGTCAAGGGTTAAGCTTGGATTTCACACCAGTTTCTGATCTCAGTTGAGGGGTCTTAGTAAAATAGTGCCCTGTCTTTGAAGTCTTTTTTAGTAGAAAACCTCCTTGTCAACCTGAAATGTAGCCTGTGACTTTAGCAGACCCCGTCTTTTTATACTAGTTACCAACCCTGGAGACGTAAGGATCTGGGAACCCATATCCTAATTCATTCCCTGGCTTCCCCAATACTACAGGCTCAAACATATACAAGCTATGATTACTTTTCCTAATCCTTTCGTCAAATTGTTTTCTGGTGTTCATATGCCAAGTACATCATGCCAAAATCAGCCCTGGGTGGTGATTGTAATGCCCCCGAGAGGTCTGTTCAGCTGCTCCAGTAGCCATGTTCAACTCTCCAGAATGACCACCCAGTCTATGGTGATAATCCAAGTGACACAGGGCCATCCCTCACAGAGGGGTGGGACCAGCCTCCAGAGCTCTTCTGTCTTTTGCCAGAGCTAGCATTTCTTCTCCAAGCCCTCACTCATCTGCCGCACAATTTATTTCTCCAGAACGCCCTTCATGCACATCAAACTGCTCACTTCGCCCAGAGTCAATCACCAGATGCCAAGAGAAGGAGGTTTCCTTGAGGGAGATTTAAAGACAGACGTAGACTCAAGGTTGAGGGTTGTGAGAGTAGAGAGAGGAATTCAATACTGGGGTGCAGAGAAGACTGAGAGACCTCGATAACTCCAAGCACATGATCCCCCAGTGCCTAATGTGCTCAGAACTGTTCAGATAATAAAAACACTACAGTACATTTGGAAGAAGGGGTCTCTTATCCACCTGTCAGTGACTCACAGTTTGATTTTTATACTCACTTTTCCAAGAAGAAAACAAGATATTCAACATTTTCATCATCCAATAAGGCCATGGTCGAACTAGAAACCAGAGTAGCTGACAAGGGATGGAATCGGGTTTCTGAAAATATAATCAACAGTTCAGGTAAGAAGCTTTGGGGGCTTTTGAAGTTGGCGATGTCTGCAGATGAGGGGACCTGCAAATTGGGTAAATTGGTGCAGGTAGAGGAAGGTAATAAACAGCCTTCCATTTACCAAATAATTTCTGGGTAACTATTGGAGTCTGAATACTGTGCTGTATGCTAGCATTGCAGTTTGGACAGTTCAAACAGGGACTCCTCCTTTAAAGAGCTGACATGGAACAGGCAGTGGCTGAAATTCAAGAATATCATTGAAAGAGAAGCAGTGTAAAAAGTAAAAAATGTACAGCCTTAGACCCACAGAAGTTCCACTGGGCTCCTCCTAAGAGGTGACTCAAGACCATCACTGACTTCAAGTTATCACTGGATGTGGGGTTTGAGAGGTCAGGCCTGGGCTTGAGGTCCAATGCAATTGATGAAGGAGCTGAACCAGGATACAGTCGATGTAGCTTGAATCCAGAAGGATAGAGTTCCGTGCCCTGTTACCTCACGATTCCTTTGGGTCTCTGACTTGCCTTGTTTTCCTCTCAGTCCCCTAATGAAATACTTTCTCACAGACTTGGAACATTCATAGCATGAAACATAATAAAGGGGACTTACTTGTGTCAAGTGAAAGACTAACGGAAGGCGGAGCAGAACAAAAAGCCAGAGACACAGGAAGGAACAGTGAGCTAGATGAGCAATGTGATAGAACCCAGAGGGAGATCTGGACACATGTCACCTTTGACTTGTATTTGTTTAGATCAAATGGTTACTGTATCTGACTTTGTTACCTGGTATATACATGTATTTGTTTATTTGAAATAGGTAAGGGAAGGGGGGAAACAAAATGATTGGGAAGGGGGAAGGGGAGAAAAATGGGGACAAAATCATGAGAAGGGGTATCAATGTTTGAGAAGTAATGTACCTTCTACCTGAAGAATGTAACTGTAACCCCTCTATACATTATTCCAACAATAAAAAGGAAAAAAAACTCCTTCAGATCTAATACTCACTGACTTACATAAAATAAAATCTGAAATGAATTTGAACCTATGTTCTGAAGACCCTGGTGTTTAAGTACACAAGGAAGTTTCTCTTCCTGGGACTGCAGACGTGACATCCTGTGGCCATCTTTTCTCTGTGGTCGTGGGATATCTGACATTTCAATTTGAGGGTTACTATCAAACATAATGAACTATATGACATTGATTGTCATTTTCTTTTTTTTTTTTTTTGGCCAGTCCTGGTTGTTGAACTCAGGTCCTGGGCACTGTCCTTGGGGTTTCTCAAGGCTAGCGTTCTGCCACTTGAGCCACAGCACCACTTCCAGCTTTTTCTGTATATATGTGGTACCAAGGAATTGAACCCAGGTCTTCGTGCATGCTAGGCAAGCACTCTACCACTAGGCCAAACTCTTGGCCCCTTGATTGTCATTTTCTTAGTTTTCTTTTTAAGGTATCAAAGAAATGGAGAGGCTGGTGAGATTTAGAGTATTTGTTATGCTAACTTAAGTTGTTATAGAACATAAAAATAATAAAGATAGTATAATGGTGTTCATGGAATGAAAAAAATGTCATCTAAATACCAAGCACTTGGAAATATGCTCTTTTTTTCTTTGCCAGTCCTGGGGCTTGAACTCAGGGCCTGGGCACTGTCCTTGAGCTTGAGTGGTAGGCCAGTACGCTACCACTTGAGCCACAGCACCACTTCTGGCATTTTCTGGTTAGGTAGTACCATGAATTGAATGCAGGACTTTGTGCGTGCTAGGCAAGCACTCTACCACAAGGTCACACTCTTGACTCAAAATATGCTCTTCACAGACTAGCCCAGGTCTTTAGGTGAGGAAAAACCATTATTAATGACTGGGGCTTGCCCTCGGACACCTATGACTGGAGACAAGAGTGGTCTTTATCAACGTCTGTCTCTTATACATTGCAGGCTATTCTCTCCATAGATGGTGATTCAGCCTTAGTCTTCAGTGTGGCTTCACCTCAAAAAAGCATAAGTGTGCAATATCCTCCCAGGGGGCTGCAGGTCTTGCTGTACACACTTTACTCTGAATTATGTCCTGTCATCACAGGCTAGATGGAGCAAGCCAGGCGAGGCTCAGGCCATGCTCACTTCAGAAGATTATTTAGAAATATTTGGTGTGTTTTTTTTCTCTTCCCCAGAGATTCAATTTATATGCAATACATGCATCTACTTTAAGGATACATATGAATGACCATTTTAGTATCAATTTTTTTGCTGGTCCTGGGGCTTGAACTCAGGGCCTGAGTGCTATCCTTGGGCTTTCTCAAGACTTAGAGCTGTACCACTTGAGCCACCATTTCTGGCTTTTTCCTCTGTATGTGGTACTGAGGAATTGAACCTGGGTCTTTGTGCATGCTAAGCAAGCACACTACCCCTAGGCCAAACTCTCAGCCCCAATTTAGTGCCATTTTATTACTTAAATATCACACGGAGTGAATCAACAAATGTAGATTCCCTGAATGAGTATCTCTGTAGATGTTTATAATAATTAGTATCTTGTCTATGTTATATATTAATCAAAGCCTATCTATTATTTTATTCTTAATTTATTTGACAGCTTCATTTAGGTATAATTGACATACAATAAACTTCAAGTGAACAATTGGTTAAGATTCGCATGCATTATACTCATGAAGCTGTCACCATAATCATAAATATCATCTTCCCCCAAGTTTCCATATGCCATTTTTCATCTCCCAGGCTTTTCCTCACCCTCCCTGGCCCAACTCACTATCCTCCAGACATACATACCTTCCAGTGATTCTAGATTAGACTGTACATTGTATAATTTATGCAAATGAAATCATACAGAATGTGTCATATCCTCTATATTTTTTACTCAGCATTTACTTTTAGATTCACCCATATTGACTGATAAACATCAGTTCAGTTTTGTAGTTGAGTTGTATTGCACTATATGGATAGACATCGATTCGATTATCTCTTTACCTGTTAAATGTACATTACAAGTTATCAGCTATAACCATTTGTGTCTAAGTCTCTGTGTGGACATAGGATTTACTTTCTCATGGGTAAATGCTTAGAAATGAAGTGGTTAGATCATATGACAGATGGATCTTTAGTTTCCTAAACTTTGTAATTGTTTTCTGAAAAGATTTTACCCTTGTAGACTCTCAACATAAATTTATAAGATATTCTACTACTTCTCCAATATCAAGCTTGTTAATTTTGGCTACTCTAATGTATGTGCAGTTATCTCTTGCTGTAGCTTTAATTTCTACTTAGTACCATGAGTAAGCATGTTAGTGATTTCTTACTGTGATTTTAATTTGCACATGTTAGTGATTAATACGATTAAGCAACTTTTCAGTTGCTGAGTTTGGTATCTAATCTTTTTGGTAAAACATCTGTTTAGGCCTCTTGCCAATTTATTAATTTTGTTTTCTTGTTAAGTTTGGAGAGTGCTTTATAATTCTGAATACAAGGCATTAATCAGATGTATACTTTGCAAATATTCTCGCCCAGTTTGTGGTTTCGTTTTTTATTCTTTTAACATATTCTTTCAAATGAAAGAAGATTTAAATGAAGTCTCTTTTATTAGTTTATTATTTTATGCACCAGACGCTTTGTTTTTACTAAGAAATGTAAGTCACAAAGACTCCCCTCTTGTTTTTAAAGCTATAAATTAAAAACTTGGGGTTTTCACTTGGTTTTATAATACATAAGTGGAAGATCCAGTGTCTTTGAGCTTCATTAACTTGTCCTTGGTTCTTTCCTGGAGTGGTCATTGCTTTGCTCACAGGCACCATTCTGACCTGTCATTTCTGTGCTCAGGATACCACATACTGCTCATAAAGGCTCTCTAACCTCACTGGCAAAGGTTATTGGGTGAGATGAGATCTTTTCAGATCCACGTACCAGGCTTTGCTTCTTGGTACAGGAGTGCTTGTACCCACAGAATAGAAAGCATCTTCCTATTTGTTCTCTGGGCTGCCAGTGGCTCCCTTAATTGCCCTGGTCCAATGCTGGATGGAGATTCCATGGAAGCACAGTTTATCCTTTGTGCCTTCACAGAGCTTCCTCACTTCAGTTCTGCCTCCTGCACTTTGGTCCTCATTTAATGGCCAGATATTTATCCTAGCTAATTGTTCTTTTCTTCTTAAATTCTGTATGCATGCCTGAGCTGCTTTTCCTTCATGCAGTAGCCTTTGTGCCTCTGGGGCTCCAGATTCTGATTTCATCATTCACTGGTTTTCCTTTCCTCAAATGTTTGCCCCCCTCCACGCTGCCCTCTTTATCCCCCTTCACCTCCCCTCATGAGAGGGGGCACACATCAGGTTCCACAATCTCCCATCTTGAAGGACGATCAGTGTTCCACCAGATGTAGCTTCCCATATCCTTGACTTTATCTTAATAAATAATCCACCATATTTAGTGGAAATCATTGCATCTTTGTTTAGGGATTAGGACTGAAGATATATTTAAACGGCACTGAGCACTGGTAATCCTGAAAGGGCTAAAGCAATCCCGATAGTGCAACCGGGACCCAGCAGTTAGTGCTTTCTCTCAGCTGCAGATGTTATTACAGCAGCTGTCTGTGCTGGGCCCTAAGCAGATAAGCAGAGAACAGTATGCACATTCACAGAGGTACCCAGGCTCAGCTTACTCTCAATTGCAGAGATGCATGTAAACACACATGTCTGCACAGTCCAAATGCATCAACTTGTAATGATGCTTATAATTCCATGCAAATTCACATGTTCAAGCATAGAAGGAATATGACTATGGGTGCATATGGAAATATACACACCCAGCTGCACAATTGGAAGTAAATCAAAAGACATGTCTAGTCTATGTACACATACCCATATGTGTCCTTCTGCACTAATGCAAATACAAATGTACAAACAATATGTCACATTTCAACCTTCTGATTAAAGGGTACAAAGTGGAGGATGGGAATCTCAAGACAGAAAATCTGTAAGAGGCTCTGGGTATCTCAAGACTGTTGCTACTTTTGTACACAGTAGTCTGTATTCTGAGAGTTTTTAAACTGAACTTCTTGTCTGGTTTATGATGCTAGGATTTACTTGGCAATCCAAATCAAGTCTAATCAATTAAGCTTCCCTTTGCTCAGGGAGATGGGACACCACTAACAGCATTAAAGCATCTCAGTGATCTGCCCACAGTCTGCCAGAGGGCCACTGCCCTAACCACTAGTGGCCTTGATGTTTCCTTTGTCTTTTCATTCATCGTCTCAGCAGGTATTTCTCAGGTTCCTGCTGGCTGTCTAAGCCTATGCAGTGAGTTTAGTAGGAAACAAGTGTATATATGGCATATTTCAGTTTCTCAGGAGCAGGAAGCCTATATACAGCATTAGTTAAAAAATAGGCAAAGAAGTAAGGCGCAGTGGCTCACACCTATAATCCTAGCTACTCAGGAGGCTGAGATCTGAAGATCAAGGTTCAAAGCCAGCCAGCCTAGGGCACAAGAGGACCTGAGACTCTTATCTCCAATTAACCTTAGAAAAATGGGAAATAGGGCTTGGCTCAAGGGTAGGGTGGTAGCCTGAGCTGAAGAGCTCAGGGACAGTGCCCAGGCCTGGGGTAGGGTGGTAGCCTTGAACTGAAGAGCTCAAAGACACCACTCAGGCCTAATTCAAGCCCCATGACCCACCAAAAAGAATTCGAAAAAAGGAATAGTCAAAGAGAAATACAGCAGCACAAGAATGTCAAGAGCCCAAATGAACACACGTCAAGCGTTCCTAAGACTACAACATGATAGTTTCACCGGAACGGGGTAATATCTCTGCAGCTGAGTAAGGAGGCTGAGGGGGAAAATGTGGAAGATGGAGTCTAGGAAAGTGGTCCAGAAATCCATCCAGTCAAACAAGTTGTTCTCAGTGGTGGGGAAGTAAAATAATGAGGGAAGCAAAGGCAGACAGCCAATGTCAAATGTAGTAGCCAGGCCTCCAACGATAGTTTGGACTTTAGGGTTAGAATTCTATTTTCTGGAGCAGCTGTCAAAAGTGAATTAGTCTTAGTCCTGGAGGCACCAGAGCATCCTCAAGAGCAGAATCTCAGGAACTCCCATCTACACTGAGAATAGGTGAAATTATGGTCCATGAAGATCAAGACATAAAACTGAGGCACAGAGCATGCATTTGTCCCTATAATAAAAACTAAGATGGTTTGTGGGGCCACAGTTGCCGAATCCTACACACCAGAGTCACGTGGTCATGGTTGAAACTATCCAAAGAGAAAAGAAGGAGCAGGAATCCAGAAGCAAATGCCCTCTTCAGGGGAAGAATAGACTCCTCCAGAAACAGCAAGAAGAGGCTGGAATACGGCCCTGGAATAGAAACAGACATGACCGAAGAGAGAGTCATGAAATCAACCTTTCCCAACCTCCCTCCCCCCGACGCAGCCAAACTGCTTTTGTTGAAGCAGGGAGATCAGTAACTCCAGAAGTCTCCAATGCATTTGATTCTTTCTGTTCTCAGCGTATTCAGACTTAAGACAATGGTCTTCATGGGAATCCATTGGCATTCTCTAGGAAGAAAGGTGAGGGAAAAGGACCCAGGTCCCTTCCCTATATCCAATAAAATATCACAGAAGAGCCCTGATTCCCTTGGCATCTCTGTGACCTGACGTGGGCTCATGTCCGTGCCTCTCAGTGACAGCACAGGGATAACACTGTGCAATTTGCATGGACACAGCTCCCCAGCAGATGGTGAATCAGACCTTGATGTCTCCGTGTGTGCTCTGTACATTTTACTTGTTGGTAATGAATTTACAAATCCTTTAAGTATGGAAAGCAGAGCCTTCCCACAAGCTGAACAGATGGGAGAGGAGGCTTTTCAAAGTGTCCTTTTCTCCACCCCATCCTGGCTTAGTCTCTCTCTCTATAGACAAATGTTTTATTAGTTGAAGGTAAAGGAGAGTCTGCCCAGCCTTTTTTCCTTGGAAGCTAAGAGGCAGGCCTGTCCCAGCCAGGAACCCATTAGCAAGATGGCACTGGGCCCTGGCCAAGCACTTTTAACAACCGCATCCTGGAGTGTGACATGACTCATGGGGGAAAGAAGCAAGAAAGCAGAACTTCTTGAAGTACTTCCTCTACTTTACTGGCAGGACTTGAAACCCAGGATTTCCTTCTAAGTGTCTACAGTAGAATGGACTAAATAAGTTCCAGCTGCAAACCCAATAGGTTGCCTTCACAGTTCCAGTGTTTCACTTTCTCCATGTCACTTGGGTAGATTTTAAAGGAGTCATGTCAGGCATGGGCTGACACAACCATGATCATGAGGAAGAAGAAGGAAGGCACTACTCTCTTCATTTTATTCTGGAAACAAATATCATAGAAAAAGCAAGGAGTTCCTTAGTCCTAAATACCTGAAGCTCAAAACACACCAAAATGGTCTGGTGAATAACATTTTTAGAAAAATTCAGGTAAAACTAACTGAACATTCTACCCAGAAAAAAGTTAGCTTTAATGCATATTGGAGGAAATGCACACAATAGGGGCTACAGTATTCCGGGAATCCCACCACTAGCGTAGACCTCCTGGCCTCTTCAACAAGTGGAAACATAGCAAAAATCTCAGAAAGGCCTTGTCCAAACTCTGGAGCTCTGCATTACCAGTTAAGCATCTTCTCCAACATGCTCCCCTCTTTAGCTTACTCCTCAAAAACTCTCGTCTCCCTGATCCAGCTGTGGGATTTTTACTACAGCTCCAGACCCATGAATGCCTCTATAACCAGCAATCAATACACTAACATATAATATGAATGCAAATGTAACAAGTAGAATGCCACAACAGTGGAAATCATCTCTCCTCTAAATCAATAAAATGACAACAGCACTAAACTCCACCTGGTGAGGTGATTGTGTTAAGTGAACACCCAGTTTCAGAAGTGACTCAGGGATTCAGGGCTGCAGCAGCCCATCTCCTCAGGTGACAACAGAACTCATCTTCCTATTTTGAGGAGAAAAAAGTAGAAATTCAAGCTTAGAGGATAGAGAAAGTACAAATACAGTGATGGATGGAGAAGTTGTGCCAATAAAAGAGCAGGGGAGCCTATCATTTCGGAGAGTACTTCTCTGGTGACTCAAGGCTGGCATGGCACTGATCTTAGCTACAGCACTAGCAAAGCCCAGGAGTGTCCTTCTCACTTGAAGAATAGAAGACGGCAAAGGAGCCAAGATCTCCAGGCTTATGGGGCTGCCTCAAGCCCCCTGGAGTACATCATACTTCTAGCTACTTTCCCACCCTGATGGTCACATTCCACAATGATGTCATTATACGTTTCTCCAGTGCAAATTTTGTGTCATATTTGGCTCTTTCTATTGGTTTCTCTTTCCTAAAAGAATCTGACATGAGTAACTCTTAATTCTTTAGTAGAACTGGCAAAGGGATGGACCTCTGGGGATAACAGACGAATGTAACACCTAGCAAGTGACAGACATGGAGTAGGTGTGGTTATGTCACAAGAAAGACAGAAGGAGCATTTCAGCACTCCTGACCTGACAGGGGAAAGAATGACAACCTCATGCATCCGGTTCAGAGGGAAGTACATACAAGGTAAAGCAAAGGAAGAGCAAACAGAGTCAAGGCTATTCCACAGAGGACGAGGAGCACCCAATTGATCTCTAAGGATAGTAGGATTTAATGGAGTGACAAGGGGGAGAGGGAGAGCTAGGAGACTTGACAGGAAAAGTATTTAGCACCTAGAGAACTAGTCAGAATCAATCTGCTAAGAACCAAGTTATTGTCTAATGACAGGTAAACACACTCCGCTCCAGGCCTAGGAAGGGGTTGTTATTCAGTTGATGACAAGAACGGCTCCTATTTAACCCCAATTCATCCTACTCCTCAAAATGCCTTTTTCTTGCCTTTTAAAATCAGTTCTTCCAATCCTTCAAATCCCAGTTTACATCTCTCTTCTCTATGGCACCTTCTTGATTTACCAAGGTCCGGACACTATCCTCTCATCTCTGGAATCTTTACAATAGGGTTACATGCAAGCTTTAGATTTCCCTTATAATATGCCTTAACCAATCATCTAATCATTTATTGTTGAGCATTCCTCCCAGCTTCTCTACTATGATAACAGAATAAGTTGATAAGTATATTTTTGTAAATATATGTACATACATAATATTATATATAATATTACCCATATAAATACTAAATTTAAATACATTAATAAGTCTATCTATATACTCTATATTGTATCTATGTATATAATGCAATGTATATACATATAATAAAAATTGATGTCAGAAAAGATGTTAAGATGGAGTGGTAAACCTATTAATGCATATGTCTTTCCAAATCACCAAGGAGGCATATCCCTAGAGAATCAGAAATCATCTACCAAGTAGTGATTGTTCAACTTGTCCCTGTGAAAAAATTGTGGGGATATGCTGATGTCCTCTGGTTGGGAATTGGAGATTGTGTAGATTTTCCAGGTGGGTTCCTAGAGACATTCACATCTTGAGTGGTTGGATAAACTTAGAAAGACAGTGACATCAGAAGTAGCAGCTCATTACCAAGTCAGCAGGGCTCCAGAACTGGGTGTTTAGTCATCTCTCTTCCATTTCTACCCACTTCTAAAGCTTGCCTTTATTGGTTTCGGTTAGGTTCCTTTGCTGATCAGCTGCTTGGAGACAGAAGCCTGGAACCCAAAGGACGATTAGCCTTCTTTGCCAATGTAAAAGATTCTTAGATCATTTCCTAGAGTTCTCCTGTTCATTTAGGCAAAGATGGGTCTTTCTTCTATTCTGTCTTCCTTCATTCTCCCAGCCTCTATCCATAAAAAGGAATTCCAATATTTGCATTCCCTTCTAACTTGCAACCAAAGTTAAGTTACTAATTAGAACATTATTTATACCCTGGAACAGATGCATGTGTGCTGCTGCTCAGCATGCTGTTTTCATGAGCACCATGATCCATACCCAGTGCTCCTTAAATGTCCTCATCACTCCAGCTCTCTGAACTGATTTTGACAGGCACCCACCCCTTGAATCCTCTGTCTGAACAGCTCTCCTAATCAATGATGCCAGAACCCAGTTACCTTGGCTCCATCCATCTTCCTAAGGATCCTCTGTCACTGGGTGGTTGTGTGCTAGGGGAAATCATAATGGAAACAACTCCCTCCACTCCTCCAGCTGCGGGAGGGCAAACCAGCAAGTGCAAGAGGAGAAGACATGAAGAAGACAATGGGAGGAGCTTCCAGAAGCCATGATAACCTCAAGGTCTCACACACACACACACACACACACACACACACACACACACACACACACACACACAGCCTCATCAGAATAACACAAAAGAAGTTTTAAAAACTATACATGGTGATGTCCATGACTTGACTGACTGGCAAGGATGTAGCCATATATCCTAATGCCCAAGGACCTAGTCTTAGCTCTTGTCTCATTGTTATGTCTTCTGGTTAAAAAGAACAGCATTAATCAGCTGTAAACAAAAGACACAAAGGTGTGTTCGGAGCTTGGAGTAAAGGAGAATGTGTGATAGAGGATGTTGGAACAATTAAGTCTGTTGTTTCTCATCCAAATTACAAATTAGAATCGCATGTTCAGGGTGTGACTGGCCCATTCCTCCCCTTCCTACAGCCTGATTAAGGATTCCATGCAACTGACTGACTAGTGCTCTGAGCATGCAGCAAGTAAACTCCCTGATCTGCAAACCAATTCACATAACAGCTTCCCTAATAAAGCATAAGGTACAGCTGCCTGAGCACATCTGTTTTCTCCTAGATTTCTAGCAAATCCAGAGAAAATAAGAGAAGCTGAGGCAAACCGTGGCCCCAAATGCACCCGTCATGATTCTGTGAAGGGTCTCAACATTCAAGGATTCTCCCCAAACACTACCAAAGTTTAGAGAGCACAGCTGGGTTCAAATAGAGAACTAATTATGAACTTGTTTAATTTATTTCATGAACAAATATTTACTAAGTGTTAACTCTGTGATGGGCATTAGACCAAGTGCTGAGGATTTGGGGAAGGGAGGTCATGGAAAGAGAGCTAATGACCACACCTTGTGGTAGGTATTAGTCCTTATTCCCTTCACGTTCTATGACAATTATTGTGGGAAGATATATAAGAAATGACCCTTTCCATCTAAGAAGAATTGATAAAGAAGGATTCATAGTTGAGCATTTTTGAAGGATAGAGTTTGGGAATTCATAATGAAACTTTAGATAAAAGGTTGATTGAGGTAAATCAATGCATTGCAACTCCCCAGTGCATTTTCAGGGCAGAGTTTTATTCTGAGTGTTCTGGCACCTCACCTGTATTTTTCCCACCCAGCAGTAGATACTGGAACAGTTTTATACCTTCCCTTTTAATATTATTTACCCACTTCTTCAGGCTTTAGAAATAGAATTTGTTCTTAGTCAGCAAGGATGAGCAATCTAAGACTCAGAGTGAAGTTAGAGCTCAGCATTAACAATGACTTTCTAAGCATCTCATACTTTTCCCCACAATGCCTCTTGTTAAGATCAACCCTCGGTTTCTAGAAGATTTTCTGATGAGTAATTGTTATCTCACTTTTAATTTATTATTTTAGGTCATATTGGTACACGCTCCCCCCTTTCTCTCTCTCTCTCTCTCTCTCTCTCTCTCTCTCTCTCTCTCTCTCTCTCTCTCTCTCTCTCTCTCTCTCTCTCTCTCTCTCTCTCTCTCTTTCCTCAGAGCACAGAAGAAAATCACACTTAAATTCAGGAGTATATTCTGTACGTTTCCTCTGGTGAAGTGAGAAGATGAATGTGCTGGGAAGGAAATGTCTCCCCACTCAACAAATCAAGAAAAAGATCCAGCTGTGATTTTCAGAAGGTCCCAATGCATCCTAAGAAAAAGAATTCCCTGGCATTTCACATTTCTCCTATCTAGAAGGAGGCAGAATGGAAGATCAAGAATACAGATATACTTAGTCATCTTGAATTTAGTGGGCATTTCTAGAGGGGAAAAATGAGCCAAATGAAAGGGTTTCTCATACTGATATCTGGGAGATTGTTTGAAGTGCAGTTCCACACCAGCCTGAAACCCTAAAGGACAAGGCATAATGCTAGACTATAAAAGAGAATCTGTTATTCTTAAAAATAAAAAGAGAGATAATCAATGTGAGAGAGATCAGGGAAGACTTCCTTAGCTTATTCTCTAACCATGTACAGATGGAAATGTAGAAATCTACAAGAACTAAGCATCGGTATGTAATGAAAATGTAAGTCTCTGCTTAACCTTAACCCTGGATTTTCACAACTTAGACCTAGGTACATTTTGAAGACATTCTAATATACCTCCCCCATGTCCACCATTTTATAATCATAAAGTTTGTCACCTCAAACCATGTTTTTATCGAATTGAAATTCTTTTATACATAATGTCACTGAATTAATCATATTAAAATATTTCATGAGGTTATTTTATGAAACATATGCCAACCTCATATAGAAGCTAAAGGAATCATAATTTTGATTCAAGAGTAAAAATTTGAAAATCTGAGGGAAATGACTATTTTTCCTACAAAAAATGTAAATTGTCAAAATTGACCACCCAGTGCCAGAACCATGGCCTAGTGCTAGGGTGCTTGCCTAACAGGCACAAAGCTCTGGGTTCAATTCCATAATGCTACATATGCAACAAAAGCCAGAGTTGGTACTGTTGGTCAAGTGGTAGAACACAAGCCTTGAGAAAGGCCAAGGACAGTGCCGAGGCCCTGAGTTTAATCCCCAATACTGACAAAAATAAATAAGCACCATCTATCTGGCAGATATCATGTAACCCTTCTATTAATTACAATAAAAAATATATGAAAATAAATAAATAAATAATCATGGAAACGATAACAAGAATTTGACAACTATCAAAAGAGAAATTTGATGTTCTTAAGAAAAAAATTGGAAAGCTCCTACAATAAAATATAACAGCAAAAGATTTCACAGAATGATTCTAATAAGTAAATAGCATGTCTCTTCATCATAGAAACTTCCAAATTACTTTTACAAAGTTAGAATGGCACTGATAATAAAGCCTGAAAAATTAAGCACAAGCTCAACCTGAAGACTTATTTTGCTAATGAGTATAACATATGCATATTAAATGAAATGTTAAAAACAAGAATCAGATAAAAATTGAAGGAATAATTAACCATGCCTAAGTGATGACTACTCTAAAAATGCAAGGATGGCTTGACTCTAGCAATATATTTAGCTATATAATTGGACTGGAAAAAATGCTCATAAATATTGGAAAATGAACACTCTGACTTTAAAAGGTATTAAATATTTCTGTTAAAACTTTCTTAAATGGGGCCGGGAGTTTGGCCTAGTGGTTAAAGTGCTTGCCTAGCATGCACGAAGACCCGGGTTCGATTCCTCGGTACCACATACATAGAAAAAAGCCAGAAGTGGTGCTGAGCTCAAGTGGTAGAGCTCTAGCCTTGAGAAAGTCCAAGGCCAGTGCTCAGGCCCTGAGCTCAAGCCCAGGACTGGCAAAAAAAAAAAAAAAAAAAAAAAAAAACCTTTCTTAAATGAAAAGCTTCATGTTGAATGAAAAACATATTAGAAATATTCCTGTTAATGTCACTCACCGAATGATGACATTTAATTTGTTAAAACCTACTATTCTAATGTATTATCCAATGAAAGAATAAAAGAGTACACACAGAAAAGAAAAGGATACATTTTGAATTATTGATTATATTACTGTAAGAAACATCCAGAAAATCAAATTCGGTTGCAGAAGATGAAACAATCCAACAACCACATTAAAAAGTCTGTAGTCTTCTCATACAACTGGAAGCTTCAGTGGAAGAGAGATTTGATTTACAGTGCTGTCCCAGCATATAATTCACCAAGTAATGACTTAACAATGGCATATGAAATATATGGAGAAAAATATCCTTTAAGCCTTTGTGTGAAACCATTTCTAAAGAACAAATTCTTTTTACTAAACCTCAACACTCTCTAGGTTATTCTATAGTTTAAATTAATCTCAACAAGCGCACAAAATTTAGATAAGCAAAGTTTTAAAAATTAGCAATAAGAAACATGAGAAAATATTCCATAAAGGAATTGAGGAACCTAACTTTACCAGAAATCAGACATATTACAAGAATACCATAATTGTGGTACAGGGTCAAGAATAGGGATATTAATAAAACAGAATAGAGGATCTAATGTATAGTCAATACAGCTAAATGTGGAATAATATATATCATGAGTAGTGGTTTGCATCTTAGCGTGGAAAAGATGCATTATTCAATAAAGCTTATTGAGACGGTAGCCATTCAACAGAACTATTGTTTAGAATACCTACTCTGCACCCCCAAATTGACTAACATCTTAAATATAAAATATGGTATAGAAAATGCACTGTAAGAAACAAGAGGTATTCTTAATAACTTCAATTTGCAGCGCCATTAAAAAGAAATTTAACTACAATTATAATTCATCATGATAAATTTAGCTAAATAGGTTTCACATTATTCTCAGGAGAAAAAAAGTGCTATAAAATCAGTTCTATTCAACATAGTGGTTAAAGCAATAGTCAATTAGTTAAGAGAAAAAAATTTAAATTATCCAAATGGGAAAGGATGAATTCAAATTGTCCCTGTTTGCAAATGACTTTATCTTACATATAGAAATCCAAATAGATACAAAAAGAATAAAGGGAATTAGTTATATTGTAAGACATGGAATCAACATGCAAGTATTCAATAGCATTTCTATACACTAATATTGTAAAAACTGAAATAGTAAACTATCTGAATAAAAAATCAAGAGGAAAATCCAGTTTCTGATAACGATTCCTGCAATCCTCCTCCAAGTAAATTTAGCCAAAAAAGTGACAAACTTCCACTCTTAAAATGATAAAATGTTGACAAAGGAGATTAAATAGTACAAAGTAAATAGAAGAACGCTCTGATTTCATGGACTGGAAATATATATATCATCAAAATGTCTATAATATTTAAATTCAAAATACTACTGACATTCCACATATAAATAGGGATACAATACAAAAGCAATTATTTTGGAACCACAAAAGAACCCCAATAACAAAACAATCTTGAATAAAAACAACAAAGATGCTACTTGCCTTCAATCTAGTCCAAAGCTATAGTATCCAAAACACATGATACTGAGATTAACACAAATATGTAGACCAGTAGATTACAATAGTCACAAGAAAAAAAATCTCCACACATGAAAAGCAACTAACTCTCTACAAATGTGCCAAGAATACACATTAAGTAAAAGACAGGCTCTTTAATGATTATTGATAGGAAAAATGAATATCCAACAGGACAAAATCTAGACATCTTGTCTGGGTTGTTACTTTTCAGATAAAAGAGCAAAAAGATGATCCATGGAAAAATAATTAATAATCTAGATTTTATTACATTAAAATGTCTACTTTACAAAAGACAGCACCAAGAGAAGGAGAAAACAAAACACACTTTGGGGAAAGGACATCTAAAATTCAGAAATAGGGACACAATCAACTTGATAAGAAAATGCAAAAATACTGTAACAAAAATTATACACAGATAGAAAAGTATATGTGAAATGTCCCACAATTTACATTATCAGTGAAACGAATTAGAATGTCATGGTCTAGAACACAGACACCATCAAATAGTACAAAGGGGGTATAGCAGCAGGAATTCCCAGTCATTGTAAAACAACCACTTTGAAAAATACTAAACCCTCTTCCAATACACGAATGATAACTATACTCTTTCCACCAAAAAGAGTTTAAATCTATACTCACATAATAACATAACAAGGAACATGACAAACAGTGTTATCCATAATGCCAAGAACGGAATCAACCAAGATGCCCCTTGGTAGATGAATGGATAAGTAATGATACACCAGTTCTGGGATACTAAACAGAATACTAAAACAGAATAAGGTACCAAGTTTTGAGAAGATGTGGTGGAAGCTTAAATGCATATTATGAAGTGAAAGAAACCAATCTGAAAAGGCTACATACTTTGTAATTCCAGCTGTATATTTTGTAAAAGAAAATAGCAAGACAGAACGTAGAGAGGAGGAAAAGAAGAAAGGAGGAAGGGAGGAAGGAGGGAGAAAGGAATGATAGGCATCCAGGAGGGCAGTGAGGAAAGATGGAAGGAAAGAGGGAAGGAGGGAAGGAAAGAAAGGAGGGAGGGAAGGAGGGAGAGAGGGAGGGAGGGAGGGAGGGAGAAATGTAGGTAGCTGTGAATGGAGGCAGAGGGGATAAATGAGAAGTCCACAGAGGATTTTTAGGACAGTGAAAATATCTCTCAGATTATATATGGCAATATTCCTTATAACACCAATTTTAGGTGGGGGTTGTTATATATTTCTCCATAAAACACAAAGGTGGAACCCTAGCGTAGACAATGGACTTTCCTTGACAATGACATCCATGTAGATTTGTCACTAGACTCTCATGAATGTCCCACTATGACAGAAGTGATAACAATGGGGAAGTTGTCATATGTTGGTCGGTGTACAGAAAATCTCTGCACCTTCTTCTCTATTTGGCAATGAACCTAGCATTACTTTAAAAACTGCCTCTGAAAATGGAGGCTGCAGAGCGATGTTAAAAGTGCTCCACACAATTGTTGACAAGGTTCTCATATATAACCAGAAATGCTATGAGATATACAAGAAGCACAAATGGATTTCATTGCAAGGTTTGCACATGAGACTCTACATTCTGCGTTCTCTTTCTGCGTATGTTTCTTCTATTGGAAGTGCTAAATGTGTGTAGATGTCCCAGTGCATAACATTTGGTTGTATGATACCTTGTATATCTCTATATCAGCCTTTTAGTTCCAGGGTTGTGCTCCATTCAAGTTCTCTACCCAACACTTCTTTTTCCAACTATATTTTTTCCAAACCTGTGCCTTTTCTGGTGCTTTCTACAGACTTTGGAGACTCCTTTCCCAGCCATACACCTCCATATCCCACCAGGCCTTCAGCTTGGAAACAGTCACGCTATTTCCCAGGCCTGTCCCTAGATTCTGATGCCACATGTACCTCCTCAGCTAGACCTTAATGCCTGAGACTTTCAGCCTGCTGCCAGGGTCCTGCAGGTTGAAATGTAATGATCCCTGAGACAATGTTCATCTGTGGAGGCTATCAGGAGGAGCCGATTCTAGCATGGGGACTCATGAAGGCTGTAGGGGGTCTATGAGGTTATTTCTCATGTGAGTTCTCATCTAAGGTGTCATCACTGAAGAACAGGCTCTCCTCTGCTATCCATTCTGATACACTTTCCAGCCCTCACAACTAGGAGCAGTAAAATTCTGTTGCTTGCAAATGACCCAGTCTAAAGTATTTTATTATAGCAGCCAAACAGACTAAAACACAGGTTATATGTCTCCAGCTTTGCACTGCCTTAAAAGCAGTAGGTCCCAATGACAGGACAAGATTGATGATTTGTTTCTACTCCCTTCATTGGTCATCTCACTCATCCAACAGCGCTGTGAATGGAGACTGCAAAGAGCCACAGAGCTGCTCTTGCACTTCACACTGACAGCAGGCTGGCTGGGCAGGGCCTTGGAACCAACCCACAGTCCAGCCCCAGAGACCCATGTGGGGGTGTGGGGGGAGGGGTTCTCACATTTGTTTATCAGCCAGGAATCCCAGGAGCTCCAGAATGCCAGGCTGTACATTCTCTAAGGCTGGAATTTTTTCTGCTGAATTTGCTCTGTAACCGAGAAGCATCTTGCTCTCAGCGTTCAGCATGCAATGGGATTCTGAGGGGAAAAGAGAGCAAAAAGAAACCTAGGCCCAACAATGTAGCTAACATGGACATGTTAGATTCAAAACCACAGTGAAATTCTGAGTAGATCAGAGATTATGAGGGTGCCAAGGCTTAGATAGTAGAGGCTAGGCTGACAGAGTGGAATCTGGGGGAATATTTATTCTATAATCATTCATTTTTCACCCCAAATGAGATGACCAAACATGAACAAAGCATCAGAGAACAGCTAGAATGAGATAATATTTATAAAGTAATAAGACTGCGGAGACTTCCTTACAGATCAATGCACCAGACTCCCTAGGGGACTGAGTGGCACTTCTGGTGGTGGTCTCCTTCTCTAGATCCTCTATTCTAGGTGGAAAGGGTTAAATTGTTCATTCTAAGGGTGGATCCCTCTTCCTTTTTCTCCCTGCAGCACCTCCTTTTCTTAAAAAACTCTTTTGGTGCAGTGCTGCTGTTCACCAAAAATACAGCATGTCTGAGACAAAGTGTGAGCAATTCCTCCTCCAGAAAGAAGGTCTTTGAAGAAAAGTCAAGTTAGCGGAATGAAGAGAGAGCAGGAGGGAGGGGCCTTGCGAGGTGAAGGGAGGGAGGAAGGCCGGATCTGGGCAAGGAGGGCCTGCTTTGATCTCACACAGCCTTTTGCCTTCTGTGGTTCCTATATTTCCTTGTTGGAGGGCAACCTCTTGCAAGGGGGAGAAGAGGCTGCAAAGGAAGCCCAGGTACATATCACTAAGCCAGTGATCTTTCCCAGCATCCCTAGAGGATGTCCTCTACAGCAAGTGATTGAGGGAGAAGAATTATTTACCAAGTCCAACTCCTTCACACACACACACACAGAGTCACGCATGTGGACAGATACAATATCACATGTAGTTACACACTTACTTGTTCAAACCTCACAAACTCATCCTGAGCCCTCACTAGCATCCATTACATGTTCACTTCCCTATACACTCACTCCGCAATCTGCACACTCAAAATTCACTCTTCCCACACTCACACCCTTGCACTCACACATTCATTCGCACATTTGTATGTTCACACTCCACCTAAAGTGACCCCATCAGAAAATGTTCTAGGTATATTTGGAAGGTTTCTTAGCCCCACTGACCCTAGATATCCAAGATGCATCCTGTCTACCCATCAGTCCATGGAGCAAAATTTTATGACAATGACGGATGGGGCACAGGCCAAGCAAACAGACATCTTTGGATCTTGTACTGCCTTAGGCCACTCACAGACTATATGCATGATCTCAGCGTGAGAAATGATGGAACATGCTGTCTCTACTCCTTTCTGGGCTCATTATGGATTTAAATCTACGCTTAAACCCAACATGGCTTTATATTGTGATTCTGTTCCCATAGCAAGAAGTTTTCTTAGTATATTGTCCATGGCCTGTTGAGCAACAGGTCCCCTCACTCCTGGCTTTCTTTCCATATCATATCTATAGCTATGAATAATGCCTTTGCTTGCTTCCCTCCTTGTTCTTAGGCAGAGACTCAGCTTGATTCCTCATTTTATCCCAGGAAAGAAAAGAGAGCAGCCCTACCGCCTTACCAGACCTGGCAAGTTACTCATCTGCTCTCTCAGGTTCCTTTGCTGGAAAGTGGTGTTTGTGACTTTTATTTATGACACAAAGTGATCCCTGGATCAGTGATAAGCCAAAAGCTTGGATATTTATAATATGGTCATGGGTCACTCAGAATTATCAATACAAGAAGACAGGCTATAGACAACTAATGAAAAGGATACATATTTGTTCTATCGTGTACCAAATGACTTCATGGGCCTTCTCTGACTTATGGGCCAGATGGTTGCCACCCCTGAGGACAGTAGACTGTCAACTGCTGTGTAATAACATCTCTACTTGGATATCTAGTGGAATTGTGATTTGATCTGAAATATACCCCCAAAATCCTGTGCTGAAAGTTTGGTCTCCAGTTAATAGCACTTTAGAAACTCTAGGAGAAGGAACCCAACTGGAGAAAGAAGATCACGGGGTGGGAGATGACTTTAAAGGGAATATTTTGTCCCCAGCCTCAGGTTCTCTCTTTCTTTGCCTCTGTGAGTAGGTCTGCTTTTCCATGTGCTCCCATCATGGTGTTCTGCCTCACCAAAGCCCGGAGTCAAGTGATATTTACTGAAACCTGTGAAACTATGTAAATCTCTCCTCCCTTAAGTTGATTTTATCAGGTATTTTTTCTTAGTGACTGAAATCTAAGGCAAATAAGGAATCTCAAAATCAGCAGATGGTAGACCTTAATGAATTAACTCCTCCATCTTACTCCTGACCCTGTGAAGTAAGTACTTCTAGAATCCCTGTGATGTAAGATCTGGAGGCTGTCAATCATGATCTGCTGGGAAGAACCAATGAGATACTCTAGATAGTGCACAAAGAACAATCCTATAGTAAACAATGAATGGTGACAATCGCTGCAGGGGAGGCTGGCTAGGGTCTAAGGAGGGACCTCCCTGGAGAGGATCACAACACCAGCCTAGGTAGAGGCTTCTGCCCAGGGGAGAGGTCAAGTGTTCAGGATAGCTCTTCTGTGCCCAACTGTGCATGATTCTTCAGTGTAACAGGAAAACCCACTGCGTAGACCTCTAGGAAGAGGCAGCCTTCTTTTTTTTTAATCTTTTTATTTATTTTTTTCATATATTTTTATTGTAATTAATAGAAGGGTTACATGATATTTGTCAGATAGACGGTGCATTAATTCCCATACATTGATACCCTTTCACATGTCTTGGTCCCCATTTCCCTCCCCCCCCACCCCTCATCTTGTTTTCCTCCGTTCCCTATCCAATTTCAAATAACCAAATACAAATATATCCAATATATCAGATAACAAAGTGAGATACTGTAACAATATGAGATAACCAAGGGACAGCAAAAGAGATGAGAGATAACATAGTACATTAAGAACAACAATCATTCATTATATGGCTTATGTTTCTATATCCTAGAGATCCTTTCATTTAGCGTCCTACTATATGGCCTTTTGTATCAAGGTTTTGCTCTATTGCAAATCTCTGCTAGGAGGCAGTTGAGTGGGACCCAAGCTCGCCCGTGCAGGAGGCAGCCTTCTTTTGGAAGACTCCTTGCCCAGCACACATTCCCATCCTACACCCAGCTGTAACCTTCCCCATGAGTCATCAAAGGACGCATCACCCTACCATCAGCTCAGGCACCTGCAAAATGAAAGAGGCCATCCTTCCATATCCTAGTGGTGTTCCCTTCACCACCCCCCTCTAACCCCCCCCCTTACCCCTGCCCTGCGGCTTCCCCTTGTCAGA
Source organism: Megascapheus bottae (assembly GCF_031878675.1). NCBI lineage: Eukaryota > Metazoa > Chordata > Mammalia > Rodentia > Geomyidae > Megascapheus > Megascapheus bottae. The sequence continues at coordinate 34,890,115 of NC_143528.1, forward strand.
GATGCCAGAGTATGCAGAACACACCCACAAAGATGCCTGTCAATGCCTCTCCTTATCTTCTTCTACTTCTGACTGCTGGCAGGGGGCAATCAGAGCTGCCCTGAAGGCCCCCCGCTGCCGGACTCCCCGACGTGCTGACTCATGTGAGTCTCTCTGCTCATTTTCTATGCATTGAACTTCAAACACCAGAGAGGCACTCAGGCAGCAAGATGGGAGTAACCGGTGGGGGATGGATTTGGCCATTACATTCTCTCTTGCTCCTTTCTCCCTTCATCTCCCTCAAGACAGGATTATGAGTTGCACCTATTAATTCTTGTCTGGAAGCAACAAGCCAATCTTTCTCTTTGTGGAGTTTTATAACCAATTCTGCTGCAGTGGGAGAAAGCAGGAGTTTTCCCTTCCACCAAGCAGAGTCTGCATGGAGGAATGTGCTCTCAGCAGGAGACAGAGGCCTTGTGCTAGGACAGCAGAGCAGTGCTAGACCATGCATGTGTACATACATGTGTGTATGAGTGTGTGCCTGATCCATAGAAGGTTACTACGAGAGAACATCTGAAAATTTGTAATCTGGTGGTATTCAGGACAATCGAAACAGCCCAAACAAGATGCACTTTGGACTACATCTCCCAAATTGAAATGATGCTCACTTCAACGTTCAGAGCAACATGGTGCAGTCTGGAAGAGAAGTAAACAACAGACATCAGAGGTCTGATGTGGAAAAGCAAAAGGCCTTGAATTCTGCCAGAGAGCCAGGGAAGGCTCACCACCAGCAGCTATTCCCCTCGTGGACTTTGAAAAGGTAAAGCATTATAAGAGGGAAGAAAAGACAGGGAGGAGACAAGAATGCACAGTAATTTCTCCAACCAAATGTATTTCCAGAACTAAAAGGAACACCCCATGTGGGAAGAAACAAGAGGGAGATAGAGGAAGGGAGGGCTGTGGGCCCCATGCTAATGGTGAGAAGCCCCTGAAAACTGTCAGAAGACTGTGATCACGTTTGGAAAAAGTAGGTGAGGCAACTCTCATGCTTGTGGCTGGGAAGCTGGGCAAGACTAAAGACTAAAGAAGAAGGTGGGGTACTTTATGTTTAGTTTGGTTTGGGGATGACCAAGGACAAGCTAAGGAGTGGGTAGAAAACCAGTGGTGCCGTGTTTAGAAGGTAGAATTAGCAGGTCTTGGAAATGATCCCATGACAGGGTAACAGGAAGGAAAGAAGAACAGAAGAAATCCTGAATTACTCATTTTGGTGTCTGAGAGGATGATACTGACATTTGTGGAATAAAAATACCCAGCAAGAGGAGCAGATTTGCAGAGGGAAAGCCAGGCCTGCTTTTCTCAACAGTGGAATCTTCATTCTTGGGAGCTATGCAGAAAAGGGCAATAAAACAGTTTCAGGAGGTGTGTCTACAGCTCAGGAAAAAGGCTAGCTGGGGACAGAAAGACACATGGGAGCCAGGGGCAGAGGCCACACAAAGCTAGGAGGTGAACACAACTTTTCTTGGAACTTTCAGGAGTAGGGAAAGAAGCAAGCAAAGAGTGAGACAAAAAAAGGCTAAAAAATGAATGCTAAAGAGCCCTATACAGGAGGCTCTTCATACAAGAGAAACAAAGACACAGCTTTGGGGGCTGTAGCAATGTGAGGGAGAAAGTCACTTATTAGGTTCTGAAGCTCCCGTCTGTGTATCTGACATCTTCCCCATAGAACCACTGCTGTAGCCTCAGAGGCCCACCACATACCTGAACAGCACAGATTCAGGGACCTTAACCAGAACACACCGTCCCACTTACTGACAGGAGGAGACAGTGGCCTGATGCCAGGACATATTCCTTCCTTATATTTAACAGCAGTCCCCAACCCACCCTGCACACCACATCTTACTTCTGAATTCCTCAATGATCTCCGTGCCACATTCCTGTTTTCATATGTGACTTGGTCATGTAGAGTCTCCACAGGGACTCTAGTTAGCCTCTGTCCACTTCCCAGTCCTGGCTCTGTGGTTCAGTTCTGAATCCTCTCCCAATGGCTAGCGTCTCTGACCTTAGAAGTAATTCTGGTGTGTGCCTGAGGCTGTCCTGCAAGTTGATTCTCTGGGTTTCATCCCTCTGAAAAAGATGCTCTTTAGCTTTCTCCTGGAAAAAGAATGACTTGATATATTCTGAAGACTGTGCTTGCCAGGAAAGGATTTAGGAACCAGGACCCTGGTTCAAGTCTTTCCCCATCTTTCTCCATTGGAATTGATTCATCTCACTTCTCTCTAGCCCCCATTGCTGTGCTTTGTGCTGGTAACATACCCCTCTTCATGCTGACATTCTTCGCTTCTCTCCTTCCATCTCTGGACCATCCCCAAGAGCACTTCCTTGATACACAGCGATCACTTAGCAATGGCTCTTTGATCATGGATTTGGCTACCATGGATGCTCAGAGGTCTTTCCCAGGGGCAAGACCACAAATGTGGCTTCTCTTCATCAAACTTATTGTATTTTTCCTCTATCTATCCTCTTTGAAAAGCCAAATTCCTATTATCTCTTCTATCACTCTCCATCAAATCCATTTTGGTGATGGTTATGAAGTTCTGAATCAAAGTGAACTCTGATCCATGATCATGGTTTTTGAGGTAGGAAATCTATAACTCAGCCCTGAGAGCTGAGTCCAGTGAGGAGCTGCATGCCTATAATCCTAGCTACTGTAACCTGAGGATCACAGTTTGAAGCCAGCCAGGGCATTTCAAAGCCAATCTGTGAGATGCTTATTTCTAATTAACTACCAGAAAATTCTAAGTAGAGCTGTGGCTCAAAGCGTTAGAGTACAATCCTCGAGAAGAAGAGCTCAAGGACAATGCCTAAGCCCTGAGTTCAAACCCCACAACCACCACCAACAACAGCAAAGGTATAGTCTAGCTGCAGTCCTGAAAAAGCCTAAGATCACGCAAATCATAAGTAGAAGAGCTAATGTTACTCCTTGAGATATGCTTTCAGCCCCCTTGATGAAGGACAGTAGAGGGAAGTAAAACAATCATTCACCAATCATGTACAATGACTAGTCCTATGCAGGCACTTGAGGCAAGAATGAAACTCAGTCCATCTCACCAACGAGTCTGCAGGTAAAACATCCAACCATCCAACCTTCCCACAAATGAGACCACAGGATGAGAAGAGGTAAAGAAGCACAAAACTTTAGGAGAGTTGGATGTGGAGCAATGAGTAACCCAACTTGGCAAGTCTGTTGGATAGAGCTGGAAAAATGCCTCCTCCACTTGTCCGTAGATTTATCATCTAAATATTAAAGAGTCAGACCTAATAAACGCTGGGTTTCAGACACCTCTGAGGAAGCCACTCCCAGGCACAAGAGAAGGCCCCACAGTCATTTAGGGCCTCAGTTCCTGAATTCAGAGGAAGCCAGTCATCTTGCCCACAGAATGCCAGACACAGAAACATAAGCCAAGTCTCTACTGAACTTACAACAGTGGATGTAATATTGCAGGTATGAGAGCAGGAATATACATTAGACTGTGCGGGCTTTGGAGGAAACTGAGTCAAAGCCAAGAGAGGGGTATGACTGGCAAAGACTTTCTGGTCTGAATGCAGGCTTTGCCACCTTCCCAAGAAAACTAGACTCGGAATCCCTTTTCAAAGCAGCATAGATGCCTACATCAGAGCACCACAGATTTTGCTGTTTGCTCACCTCCTAAGAGGAGGCTCTTAAGCTGTTGGTTTTAGCAGTGAGACCCCCTGAACTCTGATGTACAGAAGTAGGTGCTGCTGGCAAATTTTATGGAGAACAGATTGTTTAGTTTTCATTCTTCATCTCACAGGCATCTCCTCCCAAGACACCCCTGAGTTTCCCTAGGCATTTGAGGACTGCCAGTCAAAAACAATTGATCAACCAGGAGGTGCCATTATGAACAACAAAATGAAACAACCCCACAACACAATCCTCAATTTTCCAAGCTCCTCTAACAAGAAATCTGGAGGCAGGTAGCCAATAGACTTTCCAACCTCACAAGGACTTGGCTACATTTGGGGTTTATTTTTAATGTTCCACACATTCAGTGCGCTCAAGATGAAGATATCTTCTTGAGGCTGCCAACCCTCAGGTCCCCAGGTGTCACAGATACCTGGAGCTCACTCATTTTTGTCATAATTTTTAAAATTAGTGAAACATTCTCAGCCTTTTGTCCTCCTTTCCACACACACAGAATCTAGCACTTGCTTCCCCTTTCCTCTGCTGCCCACCTAACTGCTGACATCTGTCAATCAATTTCTAAACACTACCTATTACCAATTGTTCAGCAAAAGAAGGTATCGATAAGTGTGCCAGGTGGAGAGATGATGCCATCAAGACCTGCCTGGCATCCAGAAGCCTCTCCTGGGAGGACATGAGCAGTCTGAGCATGAAGTCATAACTGTGCCTGTATGCGTTGAGATAAGAAGCCTGGGGCACTCAACAGGTACTCCATCAGGGACAGATCCTCAGGTTCTGGGACAGCCTACCTATGGAGGATAAATATGGTGGATATGGCAGCCTGGTGGGATAAAGAGAATGTCGGGTGATGCTGTCCCAGGATCAGCAGCAGTGGTGGGGAGGTAGCAGTGAGGAATTGTGGGTCCAAGTAGAGAGGTTCCCTCGTTCCCTCTTAGATTAAGGGAAGAACTAACAGGCTGAGGGGAAAGAAGCTTCTGGGGACTGCGCAGGTAAATTTCATGTTCATAGCACTGTGGATGTGAAAAGTCAGTCATGAGCTACACAGTCACATCAGCCAAGTACACCTTTGCTTTCTGTCCCTTTTCTGTAGCTCCAGCCTCTGCTCCATGGGAAGTCTAGTGAAAGGAATGAGGGACTCAGTCCTGCAGGACAAGACACCCTTCCACCTCAGCATTGGAATCTAGGAAAGTGCAGAGATGAGACCAGACCCGTATAGGGAAGCCACAATGACTGTTCAGTAACACTATATCCGTTTGTAGGATATGATAGACAGTCAAGCCTCGGAGGCATAACTAGCAAAGGATTTTAGTTTTCTAATTAATGTCCCTCTGGTGCTGTCTCAGAGTCCCTCTAGAGTCACTTCCTTAATGATCCCTTGGCCCAGTTCCATAACTTGCCAAGCTCTTTGATTTATTCAGAACAGTTCCATAGTGGTCCTTCAGACAGCCTCAAACTCAGATCAAAGCACCCCTCCTAAGGCTACAGTGCCCTAGTGAGTGTGTGTGTATCTGCCTGCATCCATGTGCGTATGTGCACACACAGGCACTCACATACTTGTGCTGGAGACAGAGAGAACTGTGTTGGCAGATTTGGCAAATAAAAAATACAGAACACTGTTAAATTTGAATTTAAGATAAATATTAGACATAGAAAGAAACCCTAAGTATGTCTCACGCAAGATGTGAGGTATATTTGTCTTGAAAATAATTCATTGTTCACCTTGAATTAGGCAACTTGTATTTTATCTGGCAGGCCTGGAGTTAGGTGGGTTTCACAGTTTGGCTTCCAGTATCCCCTTTATTCTCAGTACCACTACTTTAAGAAGTAGTGAGGGAGAAGGGGTTCCTTGGATAGATTCCCCATTCTCCTACCCAAAGGGCAGACTTCTTAACTGCGATTACCATGTTGCTTCTCTGATTTTCTTGGCTTGGCCCTGCTGGCCTCTGGATGGGGAACAGTACAATCCTGGCTCTTATTTGGAATCTCTGTGGTAGGCAAATAATACACTGACCTTCAGTTAATTCTCCTTCCTACTCTGTAGGTGCTGTTTTCCTCATCCCTCACTCAAGGACATTGTGATAAGTTTGACACAAGTAGAGAACATGTGATGGTGGTTTTCAGGCATAGAGTTTTGCCTTCCCAACCTTCCCTTCCCATCCCACCCTGTAGTGAGCAAACCAGACATTTTAAATCAGTCACCTACACCATAGTTTTATGGTAGCTTCCACTGAAGCATCCAGGGGGCACTTCCACGAGTAAGATTCACAGTGGGAGTTCAGATTGTTGATTTGACTCCAAAGTGTAGGCTAGCTCCAGACACCATAGCTTTGTCATTGCCTTCCGTTCACCAGAGGGCAAAGGCTCACTAAGGCTCAGAGACCCTTGTGTTCTTGGCTGCTACTTTGAGCTGAATGTGCGGGTCCCTTGTCCCCTAAATGTTGAAACCCAAGCCCTCCGTGATGGAATGAAGAGGTAGGGCATGTAGAAGGTGAGTCAGTCATAAAGATGAAGCTCACATGAGTATGATGTATGCAATACCATGTCAGTGAGTGTCACTTCCATGACACAGTGACACTCACATGACCTGAATAGACCAGGATCTTTCTCTTAGACTCTCCAGCCTTCAGTCTATGGGCATTTCATTTCTGTTGTCTACAACCCACCTGATTTATGGTGTTCTGCTAGAGAAGTTATAATAGATCAAAACAGTGCTTAGGTGCACCACAAAACCTCAGATAACTTGGGGCTGACATCCAATCAATACCTTCTAGGACTTATTTTGAAAACCAGTGTCCAGATATATATATATATATATATATATATGCACACACACACACACACACACACACACACACACACACACATATATATATATATATATATATATATATATATTCCTGGCACTCAGGTGCCTGAGACAAGAGAATTGTATGTTCAAAACTAGTTTGAGCTATGTAGTGTGAACCTGTCCAAAAAAGAAAAAAAAAGCCATTCAGGCCAATAGCACATATCTATAATTCCTGGCTACTTAGAAAGCAAAAATAGGATGGAGGGATTAGTTTCAGGCTAAATCAGGCAAAAATTTTGCAAGACCTTATACAGAAAAAAATAATGATACTACTACTAATAATAATAATAACAATAATAATAACTAAAGCAAAAGTGCAAATACTACTGTGTAAGTTTTAGCATATAAATTATGAATTTCAGGAAACAAACATTCAGGTCATAGAAAGTAAAAAGCTAATTAGAGGTCAAATGCTTCACTATTGAGATGAAATCTCTCACACCCACTACCATTTGCTTTTTTAAATATAGAAACAGAAGAGGAAAAAAAACCCACTTTTCCCTCCAAGGCCTGTAAAGTACTAGGGTTGTTTATTTTTAGAAGAATTTCATCTCATTTATACAGCAGTGCTAAGTGCACACTGTGCCCCCCAGTATGGGAGAACATGAATGAGAGGAAAGACTGAGGGAAGGATAAGATGTGATTTCTGCCAGGAAGGAAGAAGAATCTATAAAGATCAGGAACTACTGTGTCTCACTGGACTGGGAAAGATCTGGTTTGTAGACTTGTGTAGAGCTGAGCAAGAATCCTGATGTTTCCCCTTGCACTTTGAGCTTGGCAAACTCACAACTTCTGTGAGTCTAATATTTCACCTACTCCCAAAGAAAAAGATATCTTCATGTCTAATTTGGAGGATGTTTGAGGGCTGAGTAGAACAAAAGATGTCCAAGTACCAGGCAGAATAATACACGCTAAGTGCTGCATCACATTGGGTTTCTGTTGTTGTTTAGTTCTTTTATTTTTTCTTTCTACTCCATAGTCATTTCATTTGGTACATGTATAGTTCTGTCCATGGTAATATGCATTTTCTTATTTCATAGTTTTCTACAGTTTTATTTTTAGCTAGTATTTACTTGCTTGCTTGTTTTGCAGTGTTGGAGATGAAGCTCAGAGCCCCAAACTTGCTAGGCGGGTACATTACTAACTTGAGCTATTCTCCGCTTTATTTAAAATTCTTTTAAATAAAGTTCTAGAATATGTTTAAATTTACAGCAATGTTCCCATATCTTCTCAACCAATTCCCTCTACTACTAAAGCTTATAGTACTTTAGTTATAAATAGTAAACCAACACTTAATATATCATAATTAGAGAGTTTTCCTACTTTCATTCAGATTGTATCAGTTTTAGTGTCCATTTTGCTTTAGAATCCCATCCATATGACCACATTTAGTCATATGTTGCCATAGGTGCCTCAGCTACTATGACTTTTCCCATCTTCCTGGTTTCTAATGAACCTGAGAGTTTTTGAGGAATGCTATTTATTTTGCACAATGCCCCTCCGCTGGGAGCTTTCTGGTGCTTATCTCATGATCAAGAGATTATGAAGTTGAAAACCCATCTTTGTTGGTGTCTGATACCAATATGAGTTCCTCCTGTTGACATTGACCATGGTCAACCAGAGGCAAAAGGGCTCTTCAGGCGTCCTCACTGTGAGGCTGTTCTTTTTCTCCAGTTTCATTAACTGTTTCTTTAAGAACCTTTCCCATTCTCAGTAGACTGGACTTCTCTAAGTGAAACAAAAAGAAACTATTGCACAATGATACCTTTGGAAGTCTGAGCAACAGGGAGCCAATAAATTAAAGAAGGAAAGATCAAGAGAGCTAGTAGGGTCAGACAGATCTCCAGCAGAGAGGATGCCTTAAATGGTGAGGTAACTAGAACTTGGACTGAAAGTGAGGAATAGAAAAAGTGTTCAAGGTGTGGGACATGGCATGTGAAGGTGGGGGCAGGAATGAGGAGGCAGGTGTTGGGTCAGGACTTGGCAAATACCACTTCACTGTGGTGGTCAGGCAGTAGCTGGGGACAGGTGGAGGCTTTTGAATTGCAGAAAAAAAATGGTAAGGGTACCTTCCTCAAGGTTTCTCTTTGAGCCTAGTGATTCCATAAGGGAGCAGAGTTAAAAGCAGACTCTTGGATCAAGAGAACAAAGAGATTTCCAGAACTGAATTCCTCTGCACGCCTCCATTAAACATTCTACCCAAGAATTTCAATTCACCTTCCACCTCCCCACAAAGCAGCAGGAGGCTTCAAGTGCAGAGATCTTATACCAGCCAAGATGCACAAAGGGAACAGGTCCTTGCACAGCCAGGTACATGCTTCTTGTTGCATGCACATGTTTGCGGTTGCAAAGGTCTCTCTCACATCCAATACATCCCTCCTGTGATTGCCTGTACATATGTTTATATATGAATATCAGCCTCTCTCCATTGTCAGGTGTACATTTGCTTGTGAGTTGTGTAAGTTGCAGACTATTAAAGCCGATAACCCAAACTTGAAGACCCCCCACAAGCTGCCAAGGATGGTTGGCCCCCACCTTTTCCTACCAACCCAGCCGTGGCTGCTGGAGCAGGTGAGCCATTCATCTTCATTTCCTGCTTTTGCACGTCCACATCAGCTGCTTCGCTACTCCCAGATGGGCCAAGCTTAGGGATTGGACTACAGTGCAGGCTTTCTCCAGAGAAGTCGCCAAAGAGAAATCCAGTAAATACTTAATCTCTGACTGACTGAACGTGCTGATAACAAGTTTATGGGAAGAAAAAAATGCCATGTGCAGTCTCTAGGAACTAAGTTTGTACTGAATTTCCAACTACATGGGAGGAAAATGTGGAGACGGCCAGAGGGCAGATATTGGCTTAAAAATGAAAATCTTTTTTCTAATCTTTCCTTTGTCCTGCCACCCAGAAATCAAAATTTTGTAGCTTCTGAGGGGAAGGATGTGAGTGGCCCCTGGTGGGATCTAGACTGAGTGGCAGATTAGGGAGAAAAGAGAGACCAGATTGGAGGTTTTCTACTTGGTGCTAATTTGACTCGATCCTATGAAGAAAGGGGCTGACCTGGTGCCAGGTATAGCCAAACTATGAAGTCACTAACGCTTGAATTCAAATCTGATATCACTTCCTTTTTAACCTTAGAAATCTTGAGTGTCTTCAGTAATCTCCCTGAAACTTGAAGTCTGTACACGAGAAGTGGACACTGGAATAATTAAGTACATTATCTCTGGGATCCTCCCATCTTGCCTAGATTTTATAAGCTCTGCCTTTTTCTGGACTGGAAGTTGCAGGTTGTCCCTCTATTTCTATTTTGTCATTTGACAAATATCTGACACATATAATCACTCAATAAATGGTACCTATTTATTATGTATAAAATAACAAGCTGCATTTCATACATTGAAAATGGGGTTAAGAAAGATAAATGGTGCTAACTGTTTATACTTGAGTAGGAGAACTTCAGGAATCAGCTTCCTTCTGGAAAGCAGAGTTTATAGTCAGATGGCTGACCAGATGACTTTCTAAAATGGTTTAGTCTGACAGTGTGTTTAACAATAGTAATCATTTAATGAAGGAATTGTTTCATGCATGCTGCCAAGTTAATATGTATTATGCTGATATGGATACTGATTTCCACATTCTAGAATCTGGCCAGGAGAGAAATAACCATAGTAGGTCAGAGTATTAGCCTCATTCAAGCGAGACTGGACTTGGATCTAGGAGCAAAATGAAGCCCTTTATCATTATCCCTACTTAGGAGATATAGATTCAGCTTACAAGGAAAGCATCGGGAGACTGAGAAAAGGCCCTAGTCCTGTATACATAGCAGACCTTAGCCAGGGAGCCAGATAGTCTTCTGGGTATGGGATTAGGAATAGACAAAGAAAACAGATTCATATTCTGAGAAAGTTGAATTGAAAAGGCAAGCTTCACTGGAGTTAGCTCAGTAGCAGGAGTCTTTATTCTAATCTTACTAGCCTGGGAAGAATAAGCATAATCCTGTTCTTCCCTGAGAGAATATACAAGCCTGCAGTCCATGTCTGCCCTAAATACCCAGATCGCCTGAATCAGTATGGAGGATGGGCCTCAGAGAGACTGAAGGAACTGAAGGACTGTATTTTGCAAAGCCAAAGCAGCCCTGAAATCCAGCAGCTGGGTGTATATATGTTGCTTATCTCAGATCCTGCAGCCAGATCCATGAGGTGATCTGGTCCTTTCATGGTGATGCCTGAGGCTCTGGTCTTCCCAGTCCTCATACTTCCTGTCCAGGTCCACTGTCTGCCCTCCTTGTCTTCTAAACCACAGCTCTTCTTTGCGCACTAAGCCATCAGGAGGTGACACTTTTAGATGGTGATGATTAACCACCCAAACGAGTGACACAGATATTAAATGCAGTAAGCTTTTAAAAATAGCTCTGAAAGCCCTTGGCACATACAGAAAGGGCAGAATGACAATTTGAGTATCTCAAGGAGGACAGATGCTGAACTGGTGACCTTTCCCCACCCTAATTGCTCAGGGCTGCAGGAGCTTCTGGCCACAGAGGGGCAGGCCTCTGCTTGTGTTCATCTGAGAAGAAGTTATTAGTAAGAAGGCATTTCCCAAACTGGATCCTTCCAGATTGAATTTGTGGACTAAAGCGCCTGACACTGTTAGTGATGGAGGCTCGTGAAAGAAATGCCACTGATATGTATAGAGTACTCACACAACGCTAAAAGAGCATGGGAACTAACCATGAAAGCAGTTCAACTGGAGCAAGTAAGACAAAGCACACATGAATAAAAAGATCAGTCTTTGTTTTTCATCCCTTTCCTGGAAAGGAGCTCTCATGGCATTGTGGTGCCAAGTACCACACAGCCCCAGATGTTAGTGATTTAAAATTCTCCTGTTCAGAGTCAAGATTCCAGAGATGAGAATAGCAATGGAATACATCGAAGGGATTCAGTAACATGAATGTGTCCTCTAAAGGCAGATGCTGAACACAGGTAAAGGTGGGTCTGAAGAGTCTGGGGAAAGGGATGAGGTTAACTCTTTGGAGAAAATAGTTAAGGCATTGAAGTTTGCATCGTTTAGGAGGGTCCTTGGTCTCCAACACTTGAGCCCATTTTGTGATAACACCTCACAAATCTGAAAACTTTCCTTAGGTGATAGAAATATGTGCTGGGTAATTTTGATTGTTTATTTGACTAGATTAAGAGATAGCTAGCAGATGAGTAAGGCACACTATGGATGATGTGTCTATGACAGATCTTTTTTATCATGATTCAGTCACAAAGGCTGTGACTCAATCATAGGTTTAATATATTGATGGATGCAAAATTTGAATAGACAAGTCTGGGGAGGAGGGGATGATACTGGGGAAACTGAGGCCTGGTTGAATGACTGGACTCACTCAGAGTAGGTTTTTGAGGATCATATTTTGCAGGCTTCTAATCTTGGCTTCCTGTCTTCTGCTATCTGCTCTCACTGCCAGATGAGAAGTCAATCAACATGGTAGTTCCTCCAAGTAGGATCAGCAGTCTAGGCTGAGGGATTGCCATCAGTACAATTGCCATACGACACCACAACAACGAAATCAACAACATAGACCAAGCCACCCTGGAACTGGCACAAGCCAAGTGTGAGAGGGGACGCTAAAAGTATCCACACATTGCATGTGGATGTGACTGGTTCTCTATACTTGTAGCTGTTTTTAATCCTCGGCCTGACAACCCTTTCTTACTTTGAACACATGAGCTCTTTCAGGTGAAAATTGCCAAACATACCCCCTTGCTTTTCCTGTGGATGAAGGATCTTCTTGGAGTTGTTGCCCCTCATAGCAGGGACATCTACCCAGAAATTTGGGAAATGAAACCTAAGATTCATTATTCCTTCTTATTCCTTTCTCTCAGATCCTAGCAATTTCACAGGTGAGAAATTTTCTCTGAGCTCTATGTAAACAGACTTCTGATTAAAGTGGAGAAGTTAGGAAGTGAACACCAATACAAAGATTTTCATATTTTTTATTATAAATAGCCCAAATATTTGGTCCCATTTCCAGTTTAAATGGGTAAACCATAATATTGATGGCTTGCAACAGATGCAAGATAAATTGAGCTTCTCTACCAGCTAGCTGAACCACTTTTAATGGAGAATATATTGAAGCTATAAATTCCTACAGACAGGATTGCTATGCAATAGCATAATATATCTTCTATTCAATCTTTTATACATTATGTTTTGTCCTGCATTCCAGTAGATATATTTATGGATCTGGAGCTTTTCAGTGAAGAAATACCAAGATCCTCCTCTTTCCCTTCTCAATATGTCTATAGCTCCTGGAGATACTTTTTACTCTAAGAGCTGGAATGTGACCTGTGTCTTCATTGTTGAGTTTTCTCTCTGAAAATGAGGCTACGTGCTTGCCAAACTTTCTGGAGTCTTACTAAACATCCCTTTAGAGGCTGTGATGGTTCCTTGCTTATTTCTCCTGGCATAACAGCTGGTGAACTCTGGCTCTAAACAGTTTTCAAACCACAAGTATAAGAACCCTACCTGTTGCATTATAATCTCCCTTAGAATGGTAGCAGTGGTTTCTCCCTCTGATCAGACCACAAGACCTAGTAGAATTAAGTCTTCTAGCAACATCTCCATACGTTACCATGAGCTTGACAGGGTCAAATACAAGTCAGAATCAAAAATAGCTAACTTAGCTGGGTCCAATTTGTCCTCTCTAGTTTGTGACAAGTCAGCTATGTGACAAATGCTTTATTTACAACCTTATTTTCTTCATCCATCAAACAAAGATGCCGGTAAATACTTAATGGCTGCATTGTGTTTATTACCTTTATTCCTAATGTTTCTTATTTAATTACAAGTCTACATAATTTTATTTTTGAGCTCTGGTTAACGACTACTTCACATGGTTTCTGAAAATTGAACCATCAGCTTTTGTACGCTGGTGGGCTGCAGCTCTTGCATTTCCAGGTCCCGCAGAGAATGATTATGAAGGCTATCTCACAAAGAGCTTAGCACATGCATCTACAGCTAAGCACTAGTGAATCTTTTCATTTAGGGATGGTTGTCAGCATTAATACTAAGAAGAAGAAAAAGTGGTGAGAAGGGAGAATGTAGGAAAGGCTGTGGTGAGGGGCTTTGAACCAACCATCTGCAGCATAGAAACCCATGGGGGAGGAGGCAAGTGATCACTTTTCCATCCTCTTGGTATCAAAGCATTGCAATGCAGCTTCTTCACCTAGTTCTCATCGCATCTGTAATTCTCCAGATATCCTACATATGTATTATCAAAAGTATGACGAAGGCCAGGAGTTTGGCCTAGTGGTTAAAGTGCTTGCCTAGCATGCACGAAGACCCGGGTTCGATTCCTCGGTACCACATACATAGAAAGAAAGGCGGAAGTGGTGCTGAGGCTCAAGTGGTAAAACTCTAGCCTTGAGAAAGTCTAAGGACAGTGCTCAGGCCCTGAGCTCAAGCCCAGGACTGGCAAAAAAAAAAGTATGACCAAATGATACATTCCAAAGCTAAATAAGCATCATCTTTGTATCCCAACATGATCCATTGTTTCCCTCTCTGTACACATGCACATGCACACCTGCACAAAATTAACCGAACTTGATTGTGAGCACACCTTCACAGCCAACTGTCATTTTTACCTTTGTAATTTTAGGATGCACAGCAATGGAGATCTCTCCTTGAGTAGAGTATGCTAATATTAAACCCTATCTCATGGGTTCTTGGCAGGATTAACTGAGATAATCCATACAAAGTGATTAACCCAGTGAGCGTTTGCTGCTGGTGCTTTCATGCTTGTGGGACCTGAGGAAACCTAACCTAATAATGTTAGTGGCTGGCAACTGTTTGGGGATAGCCATTAAATATCTGACAACCTTTACTTTTCCTACATCGTGAACCGAAGAGTTTCCATCCACCCACTTTCTGGATTTCCTTTTCCTTTATCTTGTTTCACTATATTTAGCAGTAGAAATGGACCCAGAGATGCAGGTGTGCTAAGGCTTGCTACCCTAACCTTCCAATAGCCAACCAATTCTGGAAGTTTACACATGCCACAACATCAGTGACGATCTTTGTCCCTTTGGTCTCTTCTTTGTGTCCTCTCCATCCTCCTTTTTCTCCTCTGTCTCTGTTTCTTCCTTCTGCTAAGGCTAAAAGAGGAACATAGGATTTGGATTCAAAAGTCCTGAGTCTTCTAAGAGCCCAGGTAGTTACTGACCAGGTTAGTTTCCATATCCTCAGCTGTATAATGGGAAAAATAATTTCTAACTAAAAAAAAATATCTGTGAGGAGCAACTTAACGTGCTTTGTGAACTGAACCACGTCCTCCTTAGGTTAGTGGTTAGTGTCTTTGGTTTAGCAACAAGGGGTCTTGAAATACTTTAGACACATTATCTCCTTTAAAGTGTGCAGTTCTGTGGGTAGGAACAGAGAATATTGGTTCTGTAGTGCCTGAGTCAAGCGGCTGGGCTAGAGTGAGAGCTTAATTCTGGGCCAAAGCAGGAAGTACTTGGGGAAGTGAAACCAGATGAAGAGTTTGGACTTCGTAGTTCAGCTAATGGGATACTGAGGAGCTTTGGGCAGAGGAATGACATGTAATTGAATTTGCTGAATCTTGTCAAGTTGACTTGCCCTCCTGTCTCCATTACCTCAAGTAAATAGAGTCAGTTCTCAGGGCTTACCTTGAAGCCTGCCCCCCCCACCTCTCTCTCTCTCTACACACACACACACACACACACACACACACACACACACACACACACACACACAAATCTAACAAGATATTGGAAAAGACTTTTCTGGCATCCCAGAATTAACAACCAGGAACCCCATCTGGGAACAAAACAGTACTGAGGATGCCATCCATGTTATATAATAGGACTTCAGCGGGTACAGCAAGGATACTCTGGGAATCCTGAGATTGTTAAAGGTGTACAACAGATTGTTCTCCATTTCAGTGAATGATTTAGGACTATGTGTGTTAACTTTCTATTACTATAACAAATACCTGGGATTATCTGTTTATAAACAGAAAAGGCTATGGTCACTCAGAGTTTGGGAGATTTCAATCCATGGTTCACTGGTCCTGTGGTTTTAGCCTGTGATGGTATAGTACATCATAGCAGGGACATGGCAAGGAGGCTTATTTACTTCACAGCCAGGTATTAAAGACAAAAAGAAGAGGACAGGTCACATTATATCCCTCAAGCACATGCCCTAAAGATTTGAAGACCTCCCACAAGCCACCAAATCTTAAAATTGCCACTAACTCTGCCACTAACTGGCTGAAACCGGCAATGTCATCTGCTCTGGAGTCCACACAGAACAAGATTTCAGGCACAGTCAAGAGTCATTGGCCCATCACAGCCCCAGCTGGGCAATCTTGACCACAATGCAGCTCACCATTTCCATAACTCATTTACCTCATTGGGAAATCAAGGCAATAGCAGATACCTTGTAGGTATCCATAAACCAAGAAAGGCCTATCGCCATAGCCCAACCATATTACCACCCTGGCCTCAGACTGTAGCCTCCTGAACTGTAGCCTCCTGAACGGGAGAAAGTCGAGTTATTTTCTTCCTTTAAGCTATTTGGGCTGTCAAATTTTATGATGGCAACCCAAGAAGACTCAGGCACACCTATAGCCATTAAGAATGGAACCCACTAATATTAACTAATAGCTACTTTAGTGTTTGCTCTGACTAGTATCATTGCCTTCTGGGGACAGATGTTGATTTATGCAGAGTGTTTGTTGAACTGCTCCAACCCTACCCGAGTAAACAAAAAGCTATTTGTATGAATGAGATTGAAAGAGCAAGAGAGAGAGGGAGGGAGCAAGAGGGGAAAAGGAGAGTGGACTGTGGGTGTCGGAGAGAGTGAAAGCAAGTGAGATGAAGGAGAAAGGCAAAGAAGAGAGAAAGAGGAGGAAAAAGATTGAGAGGGGCATAGTAGGTTACCTCAGATTTCAGCATTTGGCTTGCCAAAGAAGCAAGTTTCTAAGGATCAAATGATATTCTGAAAGCTATCACCTTGTCTCACCTCTTAATAAGCCTAACAGCAGGACACTAAGAGGTAGATACCTGAAAGTGGAGCTAAAGGAAGAAATAAGAAGAGACTCTCAGAATCCCCAGAAAGAACTCTTGTACCCAACATGTGGTCAGTATTTGAACACCTATCAGATAGAAGGCATTCATTAACAAAAACCAGACCCCACAGACAGCCCCACTACACAAGAAAGCATTTACTTCTCCCTCTGTCCATTCTCCAACTGATGTCCTGGAAGAATGAGAAGAAGAAAGGCAGGAAGGGATAAAAGAACAGATTTGTCACCCTGTCCTGAGATCCACTCTGCAATTTTTAAATTTTGCACCCATAGGAAAAGCGTGGGTAGAGGGTAATGAAAGGAAATGAAGTTAATTCATATATGAAATGGTAATTTAACTCTAAACACTAGTTTAGCTTTGACTCCATTTGTGTTGCTTCTTTTTAACTATAATACAGTCTCATGGTATAAGAATTGACATGGTAGGGACCATGTCACAGCCTGGACAGCTGTGAAGGACCTGCTATGGGGAGAGGAAGAATCCTGTAGGGCCTGGATCCTTAGGCAGAGGAAGCAGATGTGTGCTTAGTTGAGACTTTTCCAACTACTTGGCCTCAGCCAGGACGCCCACTGCAAATCCACCCCAGCAGGAGCGAGAACCTACCGCAGGATGTGCAGGCCTTATTCCTGACCAGATCCAGGAAGGGAGAAGGCATCCATGTAAGGGAGCAGGAATCCCCAGCCAATGAAACAATGGTCCTGTGTGGGAGAGAACTCAGCATTTCTTGGATTGGCTTCTTCATAAGTAAATACTTCTCTTTCCTGAATATGGCCTAAAGGCACCTCTCCTAGCCCTGGTGTCTACTGTTCAGAGATCCTATCCTGGGAGTGGGCACGTGATTGCATGCTGCAGGGGAATGTGTTGGGCTCAGTGCAACAGGTCTCCTCGCCAATTACACATACCCCATTCTGCCACTGGGTGCATGCTTCCCATTCAGAATTCATCCCCTCCTCACCATGAACAAATCCTATCCTTCATCCCTCTATTCTCTACCCCAGATCTAAAAGGAATCTATCATATATATGTACATATATACATATACACATATATATTCCTCGATACATATTCATATATATATATATATATACTTAAGCAGAACTTGTAGCACATCTCAATAGCATGTTGGTTTATATTTTAGCAGCCCTCCCTCATACCTGTGCTCTTTTTTAAAAATGTTTCTTTTCACATAAATTTCCTTCTGATGAGTTCTTCAATCCAAATGGATTTTGTTCTCATTAGAAAATCTGAAAAATCTCATGAGGACTTACAGTGCGATCCTTGCTACTATTTATGTAGGGAAATAGGTGCCACTTCAAATCAGTTCTAAAATTCCAAAGGTACAAAATGTGGAAACAAGGGTCTTTCCTACCTTCAGTTCCCTGGCTTCCCTCTCTCAGTGTACAGACTGTTAGGTCTTTCTTGCGTGAAAAGGGAGAATGAGAGTGAGAGGAACAGACAGAGGAAAGGAGGGAGAGGGGAAAGACAGGAGTGATAGAAAGGGGAGTTACATTGTTCTCACACAAACTGCACACTATTGCAGTTTTTCATGGAGTTACTCACTTATCAACCCAGGGAAGTTTTGCACCCCTCTGAATGTAGACAGGTCAACCCCAAGAAACGTAGGAGGGCAAACACCATAGCTTAACAGGCCCCTACTGCTGGGCACTTAAATATCAGCCCTCATCATTCCTTACAAGAAGCAATGGCATGATGGATAACCTGATTCAAACAATGGTGTACATGTGTTCAGATCGTCTCAGAATTAATTTATAGATGAGAAAGGAATGAGCCAAAGGGAAGTTACACTTTAATTGTAATGAAAAGTGCATGAATTATATCTTCACCAGCAATAGTTAGCAATCTCTCTCATTCAAAATCTGCCTAACATATTATCTCATCAACCTTTTTTTATTTTGTCATAGGACAGGTATCTTATTATAACTTTAATTTAGTTTCCTCTTCTCATGTGGAAGGTTCCCTGTGTTTTAATACTCACAGATCACTTGTATTTCCTTATAGGTGAATTCTTCATGTCTTTCTCTCACATTGCACTTGGATTGGTAGGCTGTTTTTCTTTCCTTTCCTGTTTTTATTGTTGGGATGATGAATAGAGGGGTTAAAATTACATTGGTCGGGTTGTGGGTTCATTATTTCTTTAACATTGATACCCCTTCCCATGTTTTTCTCCCCTAGGTCCTCCCATTCATCTTCATCTTGTTTTTACCCTTCCCTTTCCTATTTCAAATAAACAAATAAGTGTATATAAAATATACTAGGTACCAAAGTCTAATATAGTAACAGCATGAGATAAACCATAAAGGGAAAAAAAAGAAAGAGAAAAGAAAAAACTTCACGTGGCCTTTAGTGTATAGACTATGAAAGACATGTTACAAGTATATTCTTTTCTATCATTTGCTTTTAACTCACATTTTGTATCTTTTTTTATGAAGCCCAATTTTCCAGGTGATTGTTTTTGCTTTTTAGTTGAGGTGCTGAGTTTTGTGTCAGTCTCTAAAAGATCCTGATCACTTTGTGTTGGTTAACAATAACAACAGAAAATTCCACTGTATTCTTTTTCTGATGCATCTCTGATTCTTTAAGAATTTATTTTAGAGTGAGGGTGACTTAGAAATCAGATGTTATTGTTTTCTGGGGAACTATATGGTTGTCCCAATATGATTTGTGGAAGAAATGACTATGTAATCGATTTCAAAAATGCCTGTAGTAAGGATGAGTGGCCGCATAGCAGAGGCGCACATTCATGAACTTTGACATCTCCTAGTTAAGGATCAGCGTTCACAGAGTAAACCCCTATGCATCCACTGCTACTGTTATGGTTATTATATATTGTTTTTCCATCTTCCCAGTGCTAGTATTGGACCTTCTATCTCTAGTCCACTGACTTTACAAATCGCAGATACCGTATTCTGTCATTTTAACTTTGTGATAATTTCATGTTATCATTTACACTACTATTATCCGCAATGTTTTTCTCCCTTTTTATTTTCTACGCGGTTATTTGTGTGCATATATGAAAACATCTGATATCTATCAAAACTTCATTTCCTATTAACTATTGTCTAAATGCTCTTAGTTTATAACAGTTTTAAGTTAACTCATATAGGTCTTACATAGGTGTTAAATAAATGCAACCTGCAATTATTAATAATTTAAGTTAACTCATATAGGTCTTACATAAGTGTTAAATAAATGCAACTTGCAATTATTAATAATTTTACCTTCTTCTAACATTTGTACCACTATTTCTCGTATCTATTTATGTTAGTGAATAGTTCTAGTAGTAAACATTTTTATCTTGTCCTTGACTTTAATGTGAATATTTTACAGGATGTCTTGACTTGGCTATAGGGGTAAGAATTTTATCAGATTAAGGAAATACCTGTCTATTTTACCTTATTGACAATTTTATCATGAGTTATATTTGTACTTTCTCCTGCATATCTGTTTCATAGTATGGTATGTCCATTTCCTATCTGTAGATGCTGTGAATTATATTCATTTTCCCTCTGATAACTCAACATTATGTTTATTTTTTGTTCTATACTCTTCTAAGCCCTAGAAATTCAGAAATGAGCACATAAAATTGGTTCCTGCCTTCCCAGAGCTTACTGTCTACTCACAGAGACTGTCAATGATCAAGAAAACAATGTCAGATTTTTATGTCTGTGTAATTCTAATTTTCCTATGGAAACCATATTGAAAATGATGGTGAATTTCCCTGGATCACACTCAAAAGCCTATTCAAACTGAAATAACACATTTACAAAGAAAAATGGCAAGAAAAATACTGTTGGAATACTAGTAATTAAAATAGAAAAAAAAATACCATAAGAAGCAGGGGCTCTGATTCATCTCAAATGCCAGTACTTGAAGAAAAGTGGACTTAATTGGAAAAGGAGGAGGCAGCAGAAAGGTTCTATGTGGATCAAAAGGCATCTTTCAGTAGACTGAATATGAGCATTGTTTCCCATAAAATGTAGGCTTGTCCAGGCTTTCGTGCGCATTCTAGGTCTGGCCTTGTGCTGTGACTCAGCCCCTATTCTGAGGCACAGGTGAAATAGGGTAAGAGAAAGGATTCATCTGACCAAGACCTTGAAAGAAAGAAGATCTGCAAGAGACACTGCTAAGCTTGAAGACAGCCAGCCAATATTTTCAAGGTGTGTTATACACTGCATTTACCCTAGGCTCCTTCATTTGTGATTGTACCCAGTACAACATGCAAAACCACGCTTACCATTTTGTAAGTGGGAAGATTAAGGGGGCAATCGGTTCTGTGGTAGAGGCCAGTGTCAAGGCTGAGTGAGGCCCAAACTTACTTTCTCTTATCACTGAGGGCGACGACAGCATGGAAAGGAAGTATCATTTGAGTGGAGATGGTGAGGAGGCCAATGGAGTGATGGAGCTTGCAGTTAGTCAGGGAAAGCATCCTGTCCTGGAACACCTGGTCTTCAAGCAGGAGAAGTGATTCTAGATACTGAAAACAGGAGAGGAGAAGACCAATCCTTAATCACCTCACACATTTAAGGTGCCAAAAGTGAGGGGAAATGACTCTACGAAGTTGGTACAAGTGCAAAGAAATTGTCTTTAACCATCTAAGGATGTATATCATACAATTCATGGAACTAAGTAACTGATAACAAATTTATCAACTCCAAGTTCTATAGGCTGGGAAACCCAAGATCAAGGTACTGAGAGATTCCGAGTGGGATAAGAAACTGTTCGGGCTTTTAAGTGGTGTCCTCTTGCTGTGACCACACAAGTAGAAGAGGCAAGGAAGCTTCCTGGTGGTTTAATATGAACCCTAATCTCATTCTCAGGGCCTCCACATCAGTGATCTAGTCGCCTCTGGAAAGTCCCATCTCTGAGTACCATTACACTGGGAGTTAGATTTCAGGACATATATTTGAGGAAGGAAGGATGTAATTAATCATTTAGTCATAGGAGCAATATTAACTAAATGGATATCATCCCTACCCTTAAGACACTGTAGCCTAAAATGAATAATCCATGATGAGATTAAATCTAGAAAGAGACAAGAAAGTCATCAAAATAATACAGGCTAATACATTAATAAATAAATAAAGCAAAATTAATCACAGAGGAATATATGCTGAGTGGAAAATGCACCTTGCAAGGAAGTCACTTTTTTTCCTCTGGTAAACAACCCAGGAGAGAGCACAGAGAAGAAAAGAAACTTTGCAAATTACCATTTCCTTTCATGTTGCTCAACCTGGGGGTTCTCGCTCATAAAATTAAAAGAAATAAAATTAAACCAGAACCGGCTCCCTTGGGCTCCTCAGAAGTGCTCATGCAGCACGGAGAGTGCTGTGGGGATAGAAGCACAAATTCCAGCATGTCCCCTTGCTTCCTCAGCTGTCCTGCGATGACCAGTCACATAAGAAGATCAGTGCTTCCCAGGTTCAGGGGTTCAGTTTCCTCGGGACCACCAACCTTGACCCCAACAACAGCTTTCAACATGAGGGCTTCTCTCCTCTTCTTCATGGCCACATCGCTTCTGCTCAGTCAGCCTACACATTGCCATCTGCTCCGTGTCAATGGCACAAAAGCGCTCCTGGGCATGCACATGTCTCACCGTGGTGTTTATCCACAAGGAATTCATGCCCCACTTGTGGAGAAAAGGCCAATGTCGGTAACATTTTCAACCACGTTCTAACCACTTTCCACTGAATTCTCCCATCTTTTATCCCCTTCTTCCCTCACCACCCTGTTTTCTTGGACTTTCCTTGGCTGGCCTGTTATTTTCAAGGTACTATGTTTGCCTCTGAGCTCTGGGCTGGTTTAATTGGGAAAATAACACTGAGGTGCTCTTAACACCGACAGTTAATTTCACAAGGATATCATTTCTTAAAAAAACAACTGACAAATGTAAATAGTAGCTATTCTAATTGATGGGTCAAAAGTTAGATCAACAGTGGAATTGAAATTTAATTTTGGACCACTCCTGGGCTTTTATACTTAATATCAAGTGAAGTGTGCTCTTCCAGGAGAAATTATTAGCTTAACAACTAGGAAGTGAATATAAAATCCTACTAGTTAGCATTTTCTCCAATGTTTTGCGGCTTAGATTGGATATTCCCCAGAGACTCGAGTGTTTTTTAGAGGCTCCTGTGTTGAAGGCTTAGTCCGAGGCTTAGTCAGAGGCCAGTAGGACCTTGGGGGAGGGAGAATGCCCATGAAAGTTATATCTTGTTTCCAGTTCATTTCCCTCTCTCTTTCTCTGATTCCTCACCATCAAGTTATGAGATACTTTCTTTCATTACATCCCTATGTTATACATATGATATTTTGCCTCACTCTAGGACTAGAGTAATGGGGTCAACTGATCAAGATTGAAACCAGAGCCAAAATTAATCTTTCTTCTTTAAGCTGATGTTCTTGGGTATGTTTTCTTTTGTATCTCTGGGGTTGGAAAACTGATAAACAGAGCTTTCAAGACCAGCTCTTACATTACATCTAGGATGTTACGATGTAATACAAGCTTTCCTTTACTACGACCTCTTCTTTCTCCCCATCTGTCTCCTCCTTCTCCTTCTCTCTTTCTGTCTCAGTATGTGTCGGAAAAGGAAACAGAGAACTACAAGAAACTTGATTTTAGAAAAGCCAGTACGGATTAGCTATCCAGTGAACCCCTCTCTGTGTCTGTGCTGTCTTCTTGAGACCTCTACTCATCACCAAACAAGTCATCCATGGACATTAGCCCAGTCTTCCTACTGATCCCTACATTTGTAGAACACGGAAGAGCCCTGGATTCAGAGGACAACTACTTTAATAAGTAACTGACTGATGGGCCTGAAAGTATGAAAATATCAGAGGGAGATAGAAGGGATAATCAGCCTTTTCTTATTCTCTTCAGAGATTTCCACAAAGAATATGAGAGCCACTGACTCACAAACACTGAGTTTTACCTGCTATTCTCTATAGGATTCAAAGGGGACTACTTTGCATATTTTTCCTTTGGGAACAGAATTCTCCCATCAGAAGACAGAGTCCCAGTGTCACCACTAATTTTCTCTTGATCCTGAAAGCATAACTTAGATGACTAGCATTCACCCTTCCTGTGCAATGGGAGACATGTATATGCCTGCCTTACCTATCTCAGAGACAAACAGTGAATATCAAATAAGATAATGTACCAGAAAGCACTAGGAAGAGTGAAAGAAATCTATTGAAATATGCAATGTGACAAATCCTTCATCCTCAAAAACTACATGTGGATGAGAATGAATCTCTGTCTGGAGAAGGCAGAGCAATCACAATAGGAATGTGATCTTTGATTGATAGGCAGCTTACATGAGTGGCTTTCAAATTTGTGAATGGTGTTTGGTGCATAATGAAAAGGACATGAGACATGGAATCTGGAGATGATATTTAGGGCCCAGCCCCACTATTACGAACTGTGTGATCTTATGCAAGGCCCTGATTCTTCTTGTTGCTTCCTCATATCAGAGATGAAAATAATAATGCCCACTGCATCTTCCAAAAGAAGTCATTGTAGAGATCCAATTAGATTATGCATAAACATGAAGCTAAGTGTTAGGCAAGCAGACAATATGAATAAACTTACAAAAATATTAAAAATAACAGAATATAAACCTAACAGGGCAGCACTGAAGTATTAGGCAGAGAAATGGAAGGTCAGAAAAATTCTAGTTAGAGGAAAGACAAATTTAGCCCAAAGGTGTCCTTGGCACCAAGCCATAGAGTATCTAAAATGATTTGAGAGTAGATATTTACCATGTAAGCAGAAGTATGCTGAACAAGGGAGAAAATGAGAATTCTGAGAAGTGTCTCAAAGCGTAGAGTATGTGCCTTTAAGAATGATTTAAACAAGAGGTTAAACATTTTTCACACATGTAATACCCAACAAGAAAAAAAAACATTTTGAAAAGCATGGATTTCTTCCTCAAATAGGGAACAGGACAACTATGAGAAAGAGCTATCATTCATACTAGATAGAAGCCAAAAGCCTTAGAGTGAGGCAGAAACTGAACGTCTGATCATTTACTCTCTCAACACCCAAGTGAACTGAACCATGAAGCTCTATTCATAATCTGCCAGGCTGCTTACACAGTTAATCTCCTGCTTGACCAAAGCATTCTTGCTACATAGTTTTTATACCCTGGTACTTGAATATGCCATCCCCTGAAACTATGATGGGAGAGAAGGTACTAAAAATTGTATTTGATTAGCATCAACTGGGTATTTATTGCATGTTTAATTTTTCAGAAAAACTCCCCAAATCATAAAAATGGAAATACATAATCTTAATAAGGATATTGACGCTTAGTGGTTAATATTTTGATAATAAGTGAATCCTGTAGTGGGGTCATCTTGGATTCTGAAAAAAATTAGAATGATTCTATTACTTAGTTACTTAAGATAATTTGGTTAGACAAAAGACCTAAAATTGGCAGTTTCTCATACTAGAAGTTTATTTCTCCCTTAAGGAAGGGATATTGAGAAGTCAGGAAATATCGTGCTAAATCTGTGGACATTAGAGATAAGTTTCCTTCTAGATCTCTACCTCACTGTCTCTGAGGCAGCCATCATCTCTGTGGCTCTAACACATTACTAGAGCTCTGAGTGTCATCCATACTGGTATGTAAGAAGAACATTAAAGAAAGGGGAGACAACATCCCTTTTTTTCTTTCCTTTTCCTTTTTTTATTAAAGAATTTAACATTGAATTTTACATCATATTTCAACTGACGTATTTAACAAACAAGTATTCAAAAGGGAATCTCTGTATGCAATCACTGGCACTTAGATTTTAGAACATAATTAAAATAAGGCTGAGGGTTTGTATGTCATAGATACATATTAATCTATGTAATAAAACATTATGTCTATAGAGTCATAGCCTTTATTTAATAAATAAGTTTATTAAGGGATTTATGGGTGCAAGTCAAAGAAAGGAGAACAATGTAATGACTTATTACCAGTTGAAATTTGAGCTTTAAACATGATTACAAAAGCCATTTGTGTATGATGAGAGCATATTCGATGTTTATATATATATATTTTTTTTTACCTGGACAACATCCCTTTTAAGAGACTTCTTAAATACTTTTTAGGCCTAACCTTACTTGTCATTGGCTAGAACTTAATCATATGGCTTTCCTTTAGCTCCAAAATATTTGGGGAAAAACCCACTTTTTTCTGGGATACAATATATCCAGTTAAGAACCGGATGGGGAGGGAAAGTGGGAGAAAAATGAGGAAGGGGGTAATGATGTTTGACAAGAAACATACTCACTACCTTATGTATATTACTGTAACCCCTCCGTACATCACCTTAACAAGAAAATTATTTGTTAAGAGAACTAGACTCAGTTACTATGCAAAGGGGAGCATGAATTTTAAGAAGTAATTAGTAGTCTCTTCCATACCACAAATTACTAACTCTAAAGTCTTTAAGACTATGCCCCCATTAGTGGCAATAATAACCATAGCTTCCCTGAAATCATCTATTTGAGCTGGCTAGTGGCAGTTCACACTTGTAAACCTCACTCCTGAGGAGCCTGAGAACTAAGTATTGCAATTTTAAGCCAGTTAAGGTAGGGGAATCCAGGAGAAGCTTATCCCCAAATTCATCACTAAAAAGCCCAAAGGGAAGCTGTGACTGGAGTTTAAGAAAGTCTCCCAGATCCTAAATTGCAGTCCCAGTACTGGCCCCTACACAAAAAATAATCGGTTTGATGATTCCCAAGACTTATTTTTGGACATCTGTGGTATCAATTCAACCAATTCAACTACTAAATGTGAAAACAAGAGCCATGTATTTTTTTTTTGGTACCAGTGCTATTGCTCCTGTTTAGGGGACAATCAGATCCATGCAGAAACAAACCCAGTGAACACCAGAGAGATACTCAAGAAGTTTTCCTGTCTGCTCAACCAAGAGATGACTTTTATGTATTGTCATGAAAATTGTAGGCAGAAAGGTTTCCAATATACATGCACTTTGGCTGGAGAATTATCAAGACTGGAAAAAAAGAAAGCTGAAATCTGAGTTAAATTTTCCTCTGTCTGTTGGCCTTTGGTCTTACTGAACTGAACATTTCGAAAAGGAAGCAGAGCAGAGATGAATTTTATTGCTTTGTGCAAACCGCTCTAGACATGTTTTGCAATTGTAAGTGGGCATAAAAAATATACCATGATTGTAACAAAGCATCACACAATCATATGTCGAGCCAGCTTCCTCGGAAGCAGGGTGAACAAGTCAAATGGCTGTTACATTCCCTCGCTGCATCATTTACAGAGCCATGGCATCTAGTAGGTCTCAACTGCCTGTGTCATTCTCCATCCCAGGGCCCATGTCACACCTCAGCCTGCATCCACAAGCTTTGCCTCTCTTCCAAAGTCAGCCTAAATGAGTTCTTTCTGCACTATGGATAGAAAACTAGACAACCAGGTGGAGCTCAGCCTTCATATTGTCCCAAACTAAGCCACTTATGTGTGCATATTCCTTCTCTTGTTTTAAATACTAATACCCTCATATGAAAAAGAGAGAGAGAGAGCACAAGTAAACCAGTAAATCAGAACACCTTTCAGCTCCAAACATGAGCACTGAAGGATTTGGGATACAAGTTTTTACTGAATACAGGCAGTGGGCTGAATTAACTAAGTCATTCTAAGTTTTGAAATTCTTATACCATGTGGGTGAATATGTTTGGGAACTCAGCTGCAAGTGAGTTCTACAAGAACAACCAGGCTGAAGAACGAGTTCAGTAGGCCACTGGAAACCTAGGTGAGAAGGCAGATGTTTCCCCCAATGATGTAGAAGCATCCAAACAGAGCATGATAAAAGGCCTAGACCTCTGACTCAGGCAGACATATCTATGGTCCCTGGGCAAGTTTCTTGTGCTCTGTACTCCTAGCTTCATGATCTCTAAAAGAGAATAATGACATTAACACACGGTTGTCAAAATAAATGACAGCACACACATAAAACTCCTGGTACAGGAGGGCATACAGGGCATTAAGAGACACTAAATGCTGATATTACAGCACTTCCAGATGGAACAAATCCTCTCCCTGAGAATTTGAGTTTTGTGAGCCTCTTTTTACCTGACAATGTCTTGAAACTCAGGTGCATAAAAAGTTTGTATCATATTTAGACAGAAATAACAGCTAATATTTCACCATTAAAATCTATAATAGAAGGTATGACTCTGTGTGTGTGTGTGTGTGTGTGTGTGTGTGTGTGTGTGTGTGTGTGTTTGAAACTCAATGAAAGTGATAATCAAGGATACCCTACATCCTAAATGTGAAACAAGAAGGGAAGATAGGGAGGAGGAAAACTTTCCAACTACAGCATGACTCCTCATCTGAAATTTCTCTGGGGTTTTCCTTCTCCCTCTACTTCCAGTCACTTCCAGAAAGATTTGGATACATTACAGACATTACCTGGACACATAACATAAAGCTTGTCTTAATCAATGGAGGTGACACTGCTGAAATTCTGGTGCTTTTCATCTGAAGCTGCCAGTGAGGTAATTTATATTCTACACAGCATAACCAAAGAGCTTGTTATGCAAACACAGGCCACTGATTTGACAAATCTCCTGGAAACAGAATTAATGTCTGTATTCTGTGCAAAGATGTAATTTATTTTAATGTTTTAAAGCAATAATATCTATCTATCTATATGTATTTTGGAAGTAAGGTATACACACGCATACACACACACACACACACACACACACACACACACACACAGATGTGTATATTTGAATGGAGTCCAGCTTGGGGGATGAGCTGGTGTGTGGCTACATAAGAGGTCCAGGAACAACAAAGGATATGGCATTTCTGATTACTGCTGGAATCTTTCATTTGCTATGTTGTTTTTTTCCTATTCCTTGTGATAATATAAATATTATGCTTTTGTGAAAATTCCTTATTTATAGTACTGGAGCAAAAAAATGTGTTTCATGGTAATGAAGAGTCTTCATTAGATAGCAAGTTGAACTTTACCCAACTCCAGAAAACGTTTTCACTGCCTGGAAGCTTCCAGTGGGTATTCCCTAGTCACATTTTCTCTTCTTAAAGGGAAATGGTTGTTGCAGGGTAAATCAGTGCTAAGATGCACTGGACAGATGCTCAAGTTGGAGGCCAGTGTTATCCTGGCATAAGACCAACATACTTAGGGAACAATTCCAGTGGGATGGGTGTTAAACATTTTCCTTGAGAAACAAAGGCAAGGCTTTTCTTTGGAGGAACAGGGCGTTCCAGGTCCGGCAGTAGGCTTTATTAAAACTTTGATGGGTATTTGTCTTATATGTCCATCTTTTTCAATGGAAAACAAAGAAAAGAATGGTTCCTTACACAATCTTTTTTTTCCCCAGTCCTGGGCCTTGTCCTTGGGGCCTGAGCACTGTCCTTGGGCTTTCTCAAGGCTAGAGCTCTACCACTTGAGCCACAGCACACTTTCTGGCTTTTTTCTATATATGTGGTACTGAGGAATCAAATCCGGGTCTTCGTGCATGCTAGGCAAGCACTCTACCACTAGGCCAAACTCCCTGTCCCCTTACACAATCTTTATATCCCTCTGTCCTCCCCATCTTACACACTTCCAACTTCTGTCTCAAGACTATGACTTAAGCATTATACCACTCTCTTCAAGCTCCCTAGTTCTGTTGAGTCTGATCACTTCCTCTTCCCCTGTTGAGGAGAAAACTAATCAAACCTGCCACATCTGTTGTTGATGCTTAGCCTCGCACCTAAACAAGAAATCAATGCAGCATGGCCCAAGGGATACATTTTGCTGTTTTCCCGTTAATGTCATGTCAGGAGATGTCACCATGAAGCCAGGCTACTTAAGAGGGTGTCTGCCTACATTTTGGCAAAACTCCAGGCATCCATGGGTAAGGTGAGGCTGGAGGACTATTTCTGGACAGCATATAAACTGGCCATGGTCACATTTTTTCTGACTATAGAAGACCAAGTACAGGAATCCATGGGTTTAGCCCTCCCCACCCCATAGTGGAAGTGGGCTGTGGGCCCTTCAGTAGATTATTTTCTTTGATTCCAAGAGTTCATCATCATTCTCTGTTCCACTCTCATTCTATACACTGTACAGGTACATATATTTTAAAAGCAGGAAAAACTCTGGAAAGAAAATCTGCTTTTCATTGGCCTGGAAGAGCCCAAACTTCAGAGAATAGCCTTGAGACTAAAGATCACGTGCACACTCTCTTCACTGCCTGCCCTACCGGCTGAAGACCCCAGGTCACCATCTACTTCCCAACCACGCAGCAGAGCACTAGCACCATTTGACTGGCAGTCACTACACAAAATTCAGGTTCAGTGTAACTGACAGTTACATGGAAGCTTCTGATGCCCACCAGGAAGCCTGGGGTGGGGGCAAAAGACACTGTAGTACAGCAGCATTTAGCAGCATTCTAGCTGCCCATGGAAGCCATCTGGAAAATGCCCCCGCCCCACACAGCCATGCAGCAATTCAAGAGACATCTTTGCTCAAGGGACAAAGGTCTTCTTTGCAGTCCTACCACCTTCCACCTCACCCAGTCACAGAGAATTCAAGAAAATCTCTGAATTACACGAGGGCTAGAAACTTCACATGCAAAGGAGCTGATGCTAGAGACATTTACCCAGAATAGAAATAAAGCTCCAAATAGGACCAGCAAGGTGCAGGACCAAAGAGGGAGGCAAAGGAGGTGGATAAGAGCCAGAACTAAATACATCTTAGCTATAGGGAGGAGCAAAGGAGACTTTTTTTTTCCTTGAAGCCACAATGAAAATGTAAAGAGAACTCTCTCCAGGTTGAAAAGATGAAGGTGGAATTTTCCATGCAAGAGGGCATTCAAATAGACAATTTCTGTCTTGACAGTGGCATCCTCTTAACATATATTTACTTTCTAATTACCCAGAGCTGTGTAATTAACCTGTCACAAGACAGTGCTTGCCACACTAATGAATGGATGAGAATTCTGAGTATTAATAACCAGCGTGTGGAGGTGAAGTGATTCTTGTTCTGATGACCCAGTTGACTTGTTTCCTGTGTGTGGCTGTGTCTCCCTCACCCCTTTTATTTTCTCAATTGGGGAATTGGCCCCAAAGAACTTCATTTATACAGGTACAGAGATTCTGTGGCCTCCTGAAGAGCATTCAGTGCCTTTAGTGGAATAGGACTGTAATTGTGAGGGGCTCTCACCCTAGAATTATGATTGTAAGTAACTAATAGAGGAGTGTGTTGGGCATTGCTGCCTGTGATAGGAGGTAGAGCTAGGGCACAACTCTCCTAGGGATTCAGAAGAGCTGGTCAAAGAACCAGCCCAGTCACACAGGGCCCGTGTAGCAGTTATGTATCAACTCTATGTATTGTTTTCTGTATTCTGATGCCTGGCATTTGGTGTCTTGTTGAGTTAACCAATTCTACAAACAACAATTCAACTTACTCCCAAAAATGCCTTTCAAATGGAAACCAACCAATCTGATGCACCTACAATGAGCTCCCTCCTTTATGGGAGATCTAAAATTAAGATGATTCTTTCCCTACCCTATCATCCCTGAGCAAGGCAACTGCCAGTTATGAACCGACCATGAACCCCAGAGGCTGATGGAGTTTTAAAAATGTATTGTTATTGTGAAGGCAACATACAGAGGGTTAACAGTTATATAAGTCAGGTACTGAGTGCCTTTCTTTGGGGACAGTGTCATCTCTCCCCTAGTTCTCTCTGGGTTTTCCCCTCCCATCCCCACCCACAAGTTGTTTAGTTCATTTTCAACACAGTGTCCAGTGAGTAGCACTCCTGCATGATGAAGTTAAGCTGGGCAATCCTAAGCCCATTTACACTGCCCCATCTACTACCTCCTAGAAAAACCATAATAATGACTTTCCCCTCCCACTTACACACACAATTTCCTTCTTTCTCTCTGCCATCTGTACTACCATGGCATGGTGTGCCTCCTTCTCTTGAGATCCGCAAACATTTTTTCAATGTTGGCCATCTTCTGGCCAGTGTGTATCGATGATGATGATGATGATGACGACGACGACGACGACGACGACGATGACGACGATGATGATGATGGTACCAAGTTTTTAAAGTAAGGCCTCAGAAGAGACTGTAATGTAATATATCAGGCATAGAGAACTTCAGGGCATGCACCAGTCACTGCCCATGCCTGCAAGATCCAGTTCCCATACACTGATGGGCTGTGGCTTCAGATAGCCATCCTGTCTGGTCAAGAACAGCTCAGAGTGGCTGGGATCATGGCCTAGTGGTAGAGTGCTTGTCTAGCATTCACAAAGATCTAGGTTCCATTCTTCAGTACCATGTACATAGGAAAACCTGGAAGTGATGCTGCAGCTCAAGTGGTAGAGCTCTAGTCTTGAGAAAGCCCAAGGACAGTTCCCAGGCCCTGAGCTTAAGCTCCAGCAGTGCCAAAAATAAAGACTATAGCTCAGAGTGCATCAGAGTATAGAAACCGAATTAGCAGTCAATTCTGGGAAGCACAGAGGTAGGAATAAATGCAGACAGACCAAAGTGGTCAAGGGAGAGCCATTCCTTTAAGTGTTTCCTGCTTTGTACTGAGACAGAGATATGGGTTCTAGTTTTGATCCCAACCATTCATCAAGATCTGAGGTAGTTAATTTAATTCCCTTGAGCTTCTGTTTCTCTTCTGTCAAATAGAGCAGTTATTACAATTGTTGTTAGTTGGTAGTTATACCAGCTCATTACAAGGGTAGAATTAGATAAAATATGGGCTGGTGCGCCTTTATAGCATAAAGCATTTTATTAAAGAAATCACCACCAGGTTCCCAACACTGTCACATAATTGTACTATTACTGCATTCTAATTTTCTCAGCATATCCAGGAGGGAGGGATCTTCTTGTTACGCCATGCTTTGAACTGTGTGGGTACTCCATATTGTCAAGTGAATTCAATAAGTAATTACTAACTTTGGCCCATGGAGATCTTTTGTTTTTTTTTCCACTTCCTAGAAAGCAGAAGGGAATAAAGAGAGGAGTACGTGAAGAACTAGGACTGTGGAGGTAGTAAGGGATTGAGGTAGATGGTATTGAGGGATGCTATGTGGGGTTTGTGCTTCTAGATACTGTATCCACTCTGCAGGGCTGTGCTCCTGATGGCTGGTCTCCTTTCCAACACCCCCAATAGTCCAATTGTCCTACAGGAAGACAGTCTAATTCACACGATGCAATTTTTAGGCTGTATCAGTGCAGGATCTGAGTCCCCACCAAAACCCAAAGGCATGATCAAAAAATGCTTACAACTCTTGAATTAGCATGATGGCTTTGTCTCCCTAGAAAGCTGCCCATAATCTCTACCATACTCCAGCTACACAGTCCTCTAAACATGAGCTTGAGGTAGGGGGAAGAGAGACAGTGACAAAATTATGCAAGTAATGGACCTTTCTTCTTCTTTCTCTTCTTCCCTTGCTCATCACTCATTTATTCCCCTCCTCCTGAGTTAGACATATCTGGGTTGGAAATCAGACTATGTCCAATCTGGCCAAATCACTGGATAGCTCTGAATGCCATCTGTAGAACTGAAGAGACAGCATGCCTCTGCTCAAGAAAGAGAGATGTGTGCAGTGCCCCGCACAGCACATGAACCTTACTATGTCTTTGGTTTCCTTTTTCCTTTTCCTTCCCTACAACCTCATTCTCTAGACATCTCCTCCTACATTTTTCCAAAAAATGAAGACTATGTTTTAAACAACAGATGCAACTCTTTCTAGTTGCTCTAATGATGGAAATGTAATCAGATAGAGGCAGATGCCTCTGACTTATATGGATAATGCCCCAGAAAGAAGCCGAGGCAGCTCTTGCTCTAGCATCTCCATTTTTGTTTTTGAAGAATCAGTGCCCTTAAGGGAAGAGCTAGAGGACTGGGGGATACATTAAGAAGGTGAAAGCAAAGCTTTGCTAAGTCCCCAAAGGGATCAATCCATAAAACTAACAGTGCACAAGGCATTTCACAGATCAGAGGAAAAACCTGAACAAAGGATTGAGAGTGAATGGCTGGTTGCTACCTCTGGGGACAATCCACCAGCTGTCAACTGCTGCAGGATGGTTCCTGAGGCCCCAACACTCAGGAAAGTATTGTAGTGTCCACTTGGTCGTGGGGGCCTGGCCTCTGCACAGGTGAGGGCCAGGTCAACCTCCAGAGCTCCTCATCTGCTGCTCCATCCTCTCTTCTCCAGGTGTGCATTTTGCTTGGCTTCCCTGATCACACTCAGCTCAGCAACCAGATCCTCACCCAGTGCTATGTTACCCCCCAAGGCCTGGCTTCCCTTGGAAGGCACTTACCCATCCTAGGGTTCTTCTTGTCTGGCTCTCCTTCTCTTTCTTGTGATCCAGTCTTTCTCTGCTAAATCCAAATCCCTCTCAACTGTCACATCTGAAAGACGCCTGATAAATTAATCCCCACTAAAATGTCCCAGTTGAAACTGACAGGAGCTTAATGTGCTTTCAGCTTAGACCCTCCCCGGGATGCCTACATTTTATCGGGGGATTCCTTAAGACACATTAGGATGGTCCTCAAAGATGAAACTAATGCAGCTTCACATGCAGCTAGGGAGTGCAGGGGAGAAGCATGAAGGCCAATGAGAGTCTGGGCATCACGCCACCAGACTGGTGACCCATTTCTAAGTGGAGTGTTCCTCCAGCGGGCAGTGAGAGATTATTCTTGGTCATGATCTCCTACCATGCTCTGGAAGATTAGAAAGGGAAGAGGAGCTGGAAAGTATTTGTGGGATTAAAAAAGAATTCTTCATCATTTGTTTAGGTTAATATGGTGCCCCAGGGATTGAAGCTATCTTTACTTTATAGATAGAAAACAAGCCAATTCCCATGACCTTCCCCTCCAGGATTACACGATACCAGTCCTAGGACAGAGAACCACACGAGAAATGTATCCTCTGTGAGAGAGAGGCAGTCACATCACTGCCTCTGTGCTCCACTCTCAAACCCAGTTGCAGTTAGCATCCTATGCTAGATAGGTGTGTCTTCTTAGATAGGATGCCCAAGGCTAGATACTCACAAGCTCATGGCATGAATGGGAAGGAGCAGCCATGGAGATCTCAAGGAGTTGCAGTGATATAAAGAGCCTCAGACTTCTCTGGGAGGAATGGAGACGCCAATGAGCATGTTACAGTTATCAGAACAGGCAGCAAGACATGCATTCTTCATTGGAACCATCATGTAAGAGCTCTCCAAATGCATGACCAATGACTTAGCAGTTTGATTTTCAACAGAACCGCTGTATCTCTTAGAATCTAAGATATCCCTGCTTATAGGGGTTCCACCGTGTTTCCTAATTTCAAAGGCAGCCTCGATTTCAGATAGGAAGCACATTGATTCTCCGCCACAGAAGAAGAGTATTGGCTGGTCAGATTTCATGAGGATGTCCCCTGTCCCCTAATTGTTGACTCAGAAAATAATGCTCAATGAACCTCACTAGCCATATGGTAGACTTGTCCTCTGGGCAGAGTACAGAATTTTTGAAGAAAGACTCAGAGATGATTTCTCCATTCATTTTCCATCGAATGTTTCCCTCTCCAACCACACTCCTTAGAGAACACAGATCCCAGGATCTGAATGTACCCATGCTGGGAAAGATGAAGCCACCAAAGAGCTCCCCTCTTTTCCTGATTACAGGGTACCCTTGAGCTTCTCCCATGACTCAGGCTGAGGAAAGCTCTCCTCACTGCTTGCCTTCCTATGGCAACCTCTCTGCTTCCTGCCAAGGTGATTAGATTCAACCCAAGTCCACATTCTTTACTGCACCTTCCCTCCCCATTCCCCCAGCAGGAGAATTGGAGGTGACCTTTAAATGTCACTTGCAAATGCCAGCTGATGCTAACTGGCTCCAAACCACTGCACAGGCACAGTTTTCCCCAAAGCCAATCAGAAAGCAGATTCCAGGTATAAGCATGGGAAAGCTGGCTTCTGGGGACAGGTGTGTGCCTAGAGCTGTGCATGGTATTGTGCTCAGTCTGAAAAATTGAGTTTCCACAACTAGATTCTTCCTGTGCTAGGCGAACAATGTCTTTGCTATTAAATGTTAGAGAAGAAGGATTATTTATCCTTTATAACTCCTGAGAGGAATCACGAGTTTCACAAAAGAGTATCTAGCCCTTTTGATAATCTAGTATCTTCCAGGAGCTCAACAAATACTTACCTAACCTCATGAATGAACAAATGAAGTAATAGTGCTGGTAATTTCTACAGCAGTCCTGAAAGATTTATCTCTATATTAAAGATAAGCATAAAAATATATGAAGCATTATCTTTATATAGATTTATATAGGTCTATACAGCTAACAAACGTTGAAACTAGGATTGAAATCTAGGTTTGACTGACTCCAAAGAAATCTGCAGTGGTACATCTTGAATCCTATACTTTGCTTCTTCCTTTTCCTAACACCAGGGAAAGGGCTAGAACTTTCCTTTGTCCCACCTCCCTAATGGCTTTCCCCAAGTCTCTGGTTTAA
Source organism: Megascapheus bottae (assembly GCF_031878675.1). Lineage (NCBI taxonomy): Eukaryota > Metazoa > Chordata > Mammalia > Rodentia > Geomyidae > Megascapheus > Megascapheus bottae. The sequence continues at coordinate 34,926,294 of NC_143528.1, forward strand.
TTCAGCAATTACTTATTCACCAATTAGCTGTTCTGCTGCCTGAGGGATACATTTTCCATTACCCAACTTTATGTGCTTATTGAACACATTGCCTGCAGAAAGAATAAGGAGGGGGCCGGGAGTTTGGCCTAGTGGTTAAAGTGCTTGCCTAGCATGCATGAAGACCCGGTTTCGATTCCTCGGTACCACATAGAAAAAAGCTAGAAGTGGTGCTGAGGCTCAAGTGGTAGAGTTCTAGCCTTGAGAAAATCCAAGGACAGTGCTCAGGCCCTGAGCTCCAGCCCAGGACTGGCAAAAAAAAAAAAAAAAGAAAGAAAGAATAAGGAGGAAAGGGAAGAGTGGCTATCTCAAGATGCATCTCATTACCAGATTGGCCACAAGAAGGGTGATATTACAGTTGCCTTTGGATTTCCTAGAAAAGGGAGGCCCAAGACCCGGCAAAGGGCCCTAAAGAAGGCCTGGCGAGAGTGATAAATGAGAAATCCTAGAGGGATAGAGCAGAGTCCTGGTACAAGCAAAGGGATTCTTGGGGAAGTTCCAATGTCATCCCACTGAAAACCATTTAGCATCCTGGGTGTCCTGGTGATACAATGAATCACACACATAGATAATGGAGTGGGCCATTGTAGTGGGCCATGCAGATTCATGTGATCAAACCAGAATTCCAGAATGGCCCAAGAAGAAGTAGTAGCTCTGAGTTATTGACAAGCCAGGCCATATAATCCCTGTTTCTGAGATTATATGTGCATGTATGTATATACACATATGCTTTTTCTGTCTTCAAGAAGTGTACAGGGCATGGTGGTACATGCTTATTATCCCAGCTACTTGAGTAGTGAAGGAGGGGGATTGTGGCCTAGGCAAAAGTCAAACTAAAGGAAAAGGAAGAGAAAAAAATGAGGAAAAGGAGAAAGAAGCAGTGGGAAGCGGGAAAAAAAAAAGAAAGGAAAGTTGGGATGGGATGAGGGAAGGAGGGAGGGAGGGAGGGAGAGAAAGAGGTAGGGAGAGAGGGAAGGGAAGGAAGGAAAGAAGAAAGGAAGGAAGGAAGGAAGGAAGGGAAAATAGTCAAAGAAATCCCTACATGTGTCTTGTCAAGAGTAGTGCAGGTGACAGAGCAAGTCAGTGTATATTTGGGCTGCTGCCCCTTTCCAAGTCTCCTGGAAGTTTCTGGATGACCCATCTATATTACACCCATGGATCTACTCCTGTCTTACCTTCACTCTTGGCCTTTCCTTGCTAACATTCATTTTTCCTTTTATAATATCAAGAGGCTTATTTTTTTAATGTATCACCCATTGTGGTTTTGACTTCTATCTCCTTGTTGATTAGCAATGTTGAACATTTTTTCTTGTGCACCTATGACCAATGCATATTTTCACTGATAAAATGCCTATATATTCCTTCCTTCTCCTCTTTAGATAACTGGGTTGTTATTATATTTTCTATTGAATTGTTAGAATGTGTATGTTGGAATTTTAGAAGTTTAAATAATACCGTCTTAGAACTTTGCTAGAATTTTAGTCGAAGAGTTTCAGAAAACAATCTACCTGTGTTTGTAAAAAAAATGTTATGAATGCCAATCACTAAAAGATCTTCTCAATTAAGTAGAAGATAAAAGCAGACAAGCACATTACTTAACTGAGTTGACTATTCAACAATGGAGAGACAACTCTGGGTTCATTTGGAAAGTCTCAGGATGTGTTTGCAGAAGGACATTCTCCTACTGAATTCTTGTACGCCTACGACTTTTCCATCCCAATCAAGGTGGTTTGGGGGATTCTCTGAGGCCTACAGGAAAAAATTTTCCTCCCTTTCTAAGACTTGATCCTGAAAGGACCTAAGAGCTGGGCTCACTCACTGCGGGCCTTGCAAGCACAGCTTACTGAAAATATAGGCAGTAGCAAAAAGAATTGAGACATTTAAATGATGGGCTCCTGAATCAAGCCACATCTGACACCAAACTTAGAACTGGACCTTTCAGTTACATTGAAGTCCTCCTTTAAACCAAATGAGACCTAACTCTACAACCACTGGAAACAGCTACGGCAAAAGGTAACTTGAGTGAAACTCATAGATAAATATGGAATGATTTACTATGACTTACCTGCTAGGATTCCTTAAACTCCAAGAATTTCTAATGTTTTAATAAAATAATGTTTGCCTCCTTGCTGTGCAATGTAGTTGGTGGGCTTGAAAGGACCAGATATGATCATAGACAATTGTGACCGGGGCCTGGTTTCTCTTTATCTTGATCTTCCAATTCTCAGCATGGCAGAAATGAACATTTCCTAAGAAGCAAAGACCCTTTGGTTTAAAGGGGGACAAAGTCCCCTTGCCAAGTGCTGCTCCTCAAAATGCATTGATTGCGCTGGGATTCTTAACTATGTTTCATTGTTTTATTGTTCTTATAAAGATGATAAAAAAGGGGGTTACAGTTCCACAGGCAACTTTTTTTTGTACAATGTCTGGTTGAGATTCTTACAGGAGAATTCCATCGATGAATTAATCGGCACTACTTCATCGCTTCTTCCCCTAAATGAACAAATTACCAGGCTTCCCTACGCCTCAGTTTCCACATCTTCAGGCATGGACAAGCACCATCCTTCCTGTCTCCCAGGATGATGCCACGGACAAGGCAGTGATGGATCACTCTGTTCCTCCTAGCTACTGAAGAGGCTGAGAAGAGGGAGATCCCCATCCCTCACCTTCCTAGACAAGCCATTGCTGGACACAGTGTCACCAGCCTAAAAGTAGGCAAAATGCAGCTCAGGCACGGGACCCTGCAGTATTGAGAACATATCCTATAATTAGCCAGTAAAAACAGGGCTGGAGGTGGGCGTCACTAATATCTTGCCAGCCAAGCAAGCATGAGAACCCGAATTCAGATCTTAGTACCATCACTCCCCGATCCCCACACACAGTGCCTAAAAAAGATTCCACAGTGAGAATGCCATGATGAGCTTCCTTTAATGCCTCTCCACTAGTAGACTGACTAGGAAAAGTAAAAATCTCTTCCTGAAGACACATCAGCATTAGCTTCTCTTTTAGGTAATAAACAAACAAACAAACAAACGAGTTGGTGGCATAATCACAGCTAAATTGGAAATGCCAGCATTATCCAGAGAAAGCTATCTATCCAGAGAAGCTGAGAGGCCTCGCACGCACAAAATCATATTTCCCCAGGCATAGGATTAATTAAAACTATCAAGTGTTCCCAGCTTTTTGAAATTAACTTTGAAAGTGTTTGGTGTGAAGGGATAAAGAGAGAGGCAGGCAGAGGGAGGTGGAGAGAGCCCAGGGGCGGTGCTGCTGGTACCAGAGCTGTGTATCTTCTTCTTTTTCTTAGGAGGAAAGGGTGGATAAAATGAAATGTGTGGCTTTCTTTAGGAAGGGATAGAAAAAACAGAAGCAGCTTTGTGTTGACTATGTGCCCTTCAGGTCAACCAGGGATATGGTTCTTCCTTCTCTGATACACGTGGACTCAGTGATGGCACAAGCCATGAGACCAAGCAGTGTGGAGGTCAGGAAGCACAATGGTTTGGCTGTGGCTTCTTCCTCTATGTGATGGCAAATGTGCTGGACACTTGGTCCCCACCACAGATGTTCTAGAGAGGTGACGGAACCTTTCAGAGCTCGGCCCTGGTGGGCGGTGTCTAGGTCATTGGGGAACCCCACTGAAACCCCACAAGGAATTAATGTCCAATTTAGGAGCAGTATAGGTTGTCACAAAGCAAGTTCAGCTATCCTGACTCACTCTCTTGACATGCTGTCTCGTCATGTAACTTCTCTCTGGCGCATGTTCTCACCAAAGGATGCTACATACACACCACGAGTTTCTCTCACCCACTAGAGGCCATATCGGCATTACCATGCTCTAAGAATTCCAGATTTGAGAGCTAGATAAACTTCTTTTCTTTCTGTTTTTCCTGGACTTAGGTATGCTGTTATAGCCACATAAAATAGGCTAAGACAACAGGAAAGAAGCACTCTCAAGAGAGGGATTTATACTTTCTCTGTCATAGTCTGGGCTTTCTTTTCATTTAGACTCTTCTTTTATGTTTCCTTGTGAGTGAATCCATTTCTGGCACTTTGCCTGAGCTTCTGGACAGATGATCATGTTAGGAAGAGAAGCAGCACTGAAGTGTATCAGGCCTGGACTCTGATCCTGACTCCACTGTTAGCTGCAGGATCACAGGTAATTCAACTGTTTCTTCAGGAGCCTTCATATCCTCATCTCTACATGGTAGTAACAAGAACAAGGGACACATTTGAAACAAATCATGGCTAGGTGCTGGTGGCTCATCTACATAATCCTAGCTATTCAAGAGGCTGAGATCTGAGGATCAAGGTTCAATACCAGCCTAGACAAACACAGCAATTTTGATCTCTACTTCACCAGCAAAAAAGCCAGAAGTAGAGGTATGGCTCAAGTAGTAGAGCACCACCTTGAGTGGAAGAGCTAAACAAGACTGTAAGACACTTAGTTCAAGCCCCAGTATCAGTACACACATATGTACATGTGCACACACACACACACCCACACACACACACACACACACACACACACACACACACGGGATGGGGGTGCAGGAAGCTAGATATAATTTCTACAGGGTCCCAAAATACCCAATAATTTTCTATTTCAGAGTCACTTAGTCTTTTTTATGTCAGAAAAAAAAGGCATTGCTGAGCCCTGCTGCTGCTGAAACAAAGAACAGTCTTCCTGTTGGGATTCTACTTTTACATGGCAAAGAAATGCATTTCCCTTGCCTTTTGCTGTCACTACGATACAATTCCCCCAAAGAATAGTCCGTTTCCTTTTGCACTCACTTCAACAAGCTTGAAATTTCCCAATTTCCATTCATTCACTGATGATCTCTCAGTTCCTAGAGATCCCAGGAACCAGATCCCAGGGTCCTGTCATCATGAAGGGGTCTGTGTTTCCACTACATACTAAATTCAAGAAAAGTGAGTACATTTTTAGCCATATTAGATGTTCATCCAACATTCAGAATGCTTCTCTCTCATTCCTAACATGAGTTAGGTTGTGTCATTTTTCCCATCTTCCTTCCCCCATATGCATCAGGGGATAACAGCCCTGTCATCTCCCTCTCCCTCAGAAAAAAGGCTTTGCTTTTGATGGTTTAATCCAATCATGATAGGCCCAGTTCTCTTTATCAATGGTTAGGCATTGCACATAGTCATTTCAGCTAGCCAGAGATGAAAGAATGCCTAGCCTTTTCTGGGAAAAGTTTTCTTGTTTTGAAAGAGGACAAAGAAAGTAGCCTTTCTCTGCTCTTGGATGTCTTCACAGATGGATAGCCAACTATGAGGCAGCTTGACAAGGACGAGTGCTGGGACGAGTGCATGAAGAACAGAGTGAGGCTCGGTAACTGAGCGTTTGACTCTCGAGCTGCCAAGCGTGCTGACAAGAGAGCCGTCCTGACTCAGGACCACAGACTACGCGAGATCATTTCATTATTAAGACCACTGGAGTTGAAATATTTTTTCTCACTCGTAGGTCAAAGTACTCAAAAGATCCATCAACTCTCAGCATTGTTTCACAGTTTGCTTAGTCCCCAGCTGTCATTCATTCTGGGGACGCTAGTGGCTAGCACTGCAGCCATGAAATGTGCTGGCTCTACCGATGAGAGAACAACAGCTCTACACTGCCACATCCTTTGCAGTCATTTTGGTTGTAAATTTCCTTCCTTCCTAGTCAAGCTTCCCAAACCCACAGACTGCCCCACGCCCATCTCTCCTCACCCTGTCATTGCATGTGACTGGACGTCTGCTTCTCTTTCCCTGCTCAGCCACAGACAGTGATGTGCCCAGATTTCCAGATTGCTTGCTGACCTTGGTACCCTTCATCCTACGAGCCCCTGAAGTTGTTTGCTGCTTCTTCCATTTCCTGCCAAGGATTGAACTAATGCCATGGCTGGCCATTCTACATATTTGATGAGTTGGCTGCTCTTCTCTACCTTCTCAATACACAAATCCCATGGAGTGGAGCCAGAACTTGGCATGCTAGTGACAGTAGTTATTGAGCCTGGCCTTTCCAGCACCCCTTCTTCTGTTGGCTTCATGTTCAACAGCCAAGTCACCCTCTCCTCCAGCTAACCCTAACCAACATGGTTGAGTCCTTCCTCGACTTTCCTCTGGGGCTGACAGCCTTTCTCCTGCAGACTCCATCAGTTTCCCTAGAATGACAGAGGAAATAATGCAGCATACAATGTAGCATTTTTCTAGCCTGACATTCTTTTGCACTCAGACTGTTTTTCTTTCTTTTTCTTTTTTTAAATTTTTTCCATACATTTTTTATTGTAATTAATAGAAGGGTTACATTATATTTGCCAGATAGAAGGTGCATTACTTCACATACATTGATACCCTTTCTCGTGTCTTGGTCCCCATTTCCCTCCCTCCACCCTCATCTTGTTTCCCCTATCTGATTTCAAATAACCAAATACAAATATATCCAATATACCAGATAACAAAGTGAGATACTGTAACAATATGAGATAACCAAGGGACAGAAAAAGAGATGAGAGATAACATAGTACATTAAGGACAACAATCACTCATTATATGGCTTTTGTTTTTCAAAGGCTAAGTTGAATCCATGCAGTAGAATAAGTGTATGTGAGGGTGTGTGCATGTGTATGTGTGTGTGTGTGTTCCCTACATATCTTCTCCACCTATTTCTTGTTATTTCATTTATTCAATTACTATTCATGCACAAAAGATCAAATCATGAGTTACTTTCATGCTAAAGACTTTCCTAACGATCTTAAATCTATTAATCTCTTTATTTCTTGGGACAGCTATTGGTAATGTAATTTAAACCTTAATTTTTCCATAAGCTCTCCTTCAAATGTGTGTGGGGGTGTGTATGCACATATGTGTAAATGCACACACACAACCAAAATGATAAGCTCCCTGGATGCAGAAGTTAGGACTCTTTTAAAAAATCCCCCCCAATATAATGTTATTTATATGATTTTTTTCCAGTAAAGGAAGGCCTTAAACTGGGTGTTGATGGCTTAATACCATAATCCTAGCTACCCAGGATGATGAGATCTGAGGATTGTAGTTTGAAGAAAACACTGCCAGGAAAATTCATGAAACTCTTATCTTCAATTAACTACCAAAAACCCAGAAATGGAACTGTGACTCACTGGTAAAACATGAGCCTTGAGCAAAATAGCCCTGAAGTCAAGCCCTAGGATCAGCATCAAAAAGAGGGAGTGGGAGCAGGAAGGGAGTAGGTATAATCATTTTCCAATGGGAAGACATTAGATTGTTCTAGAATGTGAGATATAGAATAGAAAAAGGCAGAGAAAGCCAGGCACAGTGGCTCATGCCTGTAATCTTAGCTATTTAGAAGGCTGAGATCTGAGGATCAAAGATCAAAGTTCAACCTGGCACAAAAGAACCTGAGACTCCTATCTCCGATTAACCTCTATAAAATGGGAAGTGGGGCTCAGGTTAAGGGTAGAACGGTAGGTAGCATTGAGCTGAAGAGCTCAAGGACAGCACCCAGGCCAAGTTCAAGCCCCATGACCTAGCAAAGAAAAAAAAATAAATTAATTAAAAAAAAAAGGCAGAGGAGCTTCCTCATAGAAGATTAAGCAGCAGCATCCCAGCTTCCAAATTACGTTCTGCTAACTCTGCTCTGAATCTTACACAATAAAATCCAGAGCCTAAGAACTCATTCAGCCTGAGAGAGCTGCCTTCCTCAGGGCAGTGTCCATGCCAGGAGCAAATCACTGTCAAGCCCCCAGTTTAAGCCCCTTTCCCATCATCATGTCACTTTCTTGCATATCATACAAGGATCAAAACTAACGTGCTTCTTGTTGGGTAGAAAACAGATGGCCAGACCAGAGAAAGCTGACGGAAGGAATTGCAAAACAAGTATCAATCAACCCAAGCAACTCGGATTAGCAAACAGGCGCTTTGCAGCTCTGTGCAGGGCTCTCTGGTGGTGTTTTTAGCGGCTTTCTTAATTAAGGATGAGCTGAGTTGCTCATCAGCCACCCTGAGTCCATGTGAAATGTGGCAGGTGGTGTCTGAGCACAGCCTCCTACCATGACTCCTTAGTGGTATTTCAGAGGAGCCTGTGCCAGCCAAGAAACTGAGACAGAATGGCTGAGAAGTTAAAAGGACACCATCCCCTCCCCTAAGAACATACCTTGTGGGGTATTTCCCAATCTAGCACTGACCTAAGTCCAACTTGTGATTTGAGGTGCATTTTAACTCTTTGACTAGTTACAAATTCTTTCAGAAGTAAATACTTAACAGAGTATTAGAGCGAGTGCCAACTCTTTCAATGAAATGTGATCCAGGTGGATTTGACCCATTCCTTTTGTTTAGACTCCTAAATGTCCTCTTTCTAGTATTTTTTCCTATTGTAGTTATTTCTTTTTATCCTCTTAATCCCTTTTGCTATTGCTTCTACATCTATACACAATCCTTAAGAGAGGCCATCGGAACTTGTATTTGATTCTGGATCTCTCTCTCTCTCTTCAGCTCCCTGGTAGCTGAAGCACGATTGTGAAAATCACGGGCTCTTCATTAATATTTGATGGTTTGCATTGGTGCTTGGGACTGAATGTGGGTGTGAAATATAGGTGTGATTCTCTAAGTTGCTGGGAATCAACTACTGCTACCTCTTTCTAGATCTGATCTATTCCATGTGCTGTGTGTGAGCTGTCTACACCACTGACTCTATCATTGACCAAAGGAATGACAAGGAACTGATGTACCAACAGCAAACTTAGAAGTAATTTTTCCCAGAGTATTGGATATTGATTTAAGTTTCCTACTTACATAATCCTGACATGCTTATTGAGTCTCTGTTATTAAACTAGATGAGATATATATCATGTCCAACATAGCTTCTGTCACACGATAGGTATTCAACTTGTGATTGTTCGTTTAATGTTAGATTTTTATGATAAGCATTAAAAGACTTGCTATTCATTTCTTTCTAAGGTTTATGCTTTCATTGGGGTCTTCAGGTTCGAATTCCAGAAATAATTTTTTTAAAAAATCAACAGAAAATAGCAACATTTCTTTAAACAAATGGGACATGATGATGACGTTACAAATTTCTTTATGAGTATTTGGATATTAAACCAGGAGAGCGAAAATGTGACAGTTTGATCACAGGTTGGGCCAAGTTGATTGCTTTATCAAGGTCATCCTGCTTTACTGCTTTACTGATACCTTTTTGTTGCTCTATTTCTCTCTTTTTCTCTGGCCAACTACCACAAGACCAATTGTGGATGGCAAAGAAGAACTTGGCAAGCAGGTGTGATACCTCACAAGAGGCAGGCTCCCAAAGCATCACGCTTTCCTATAATGCTCTGAGGGTGGTCTTGGAAAATAATGTGAAGACAGGTATAGAAACTCCAAACACAATGAGAATGTACAGGAGCAAGTTCATGGGAACCGAGAGATCAAGAAACATTATGTTCCAATTCTGCCATCCAGATCTCCCAATAATCCACCTGAATTATGTGAACAACTGGTCTTTCTGAGTAGAAACCTGGGAGCACTTTGGGAAATTATAGAACTACTAAGAAGGTTGGAAGGCCTACTCCTGGTGTTTAGATATCTTGGTTCTTCTTGGGGCAAAGGAGAACCCAGTGGAGATCGAGATGGAAGCACAAATGGCAATGAGGCATGGAGTGGGGAGGGTTCATTGCAATGAACATCCAGAGGTTCTGGCACTGATGTTAGAACAGGTAGACTTCTGAGGTCTTCTTTACAGGATTACCCTCCTGCCCAGCTGCATTAAGTCTTGACCTCCATATTGTTCCTCCCTGACATCCTGTGGACAGGCGCTCTTTGTAAGAATGAGAGGAGATTATATAAATAATGTGTATGAAGTAGTCAGGAGAATCTGTATATCTCAGGCCCCCAGAGAACTTTCGAGGCACAGCTAGGGAAAGTCTACATCAGATGCCCATCAGACTGAAAGAGACCCTGGTCTCAACGACTGCCCCCTTTTCCCATGTGATTCTTATAATCTCTCTGCTTGCCAAAGGGAGATGTAATTGGCCAGAAGTCTTAATAGATCAGAGCTCAGCAGTTTAGCAGGGAGAAAAAAAGCACATCCACTGGAAAGCATCCTGAAAGACAGAGATGTTGTTAAAATCCGATTGGGCCCATGTTTCCTGCCTGCTGTTGACAGGCTTACCTTCAAATTAATTAAAAAGTCAAATCTGGCTGTCATTCCAGGATCTAGTGAAAGAACAAGACATCCATAAAATACCTTGTGTTTGCATAATAATTTGATGCTTTTCTAGGTGCTTTCTCATCCATTGGCCCATTTGAACTTCATGAAAACTCTGTAGGGAGAAAAGTACTGGTGAGAGATGGCCTTAGTTCAAACTCCAGCCCTGCCTCCTCCAGGCCAATGGCCTTGGCAAGTGGTTAACTCTTAGAGTCTCTACCACCCTTTGGTAAAATGCACATAGAAATCATGCTTGTGTCCTTGGTTTGCTTAGAAGACTAAATGTGTAGCTATGTGTAAAAAGTTATAATAACGCCTAGTAGAAACAAAGACCTGGAAATACCTTCGGTCTTATTTATTCTACTTTATAGCTGTAATCTGAGCTGCAGGTCCCAAATTACCACCAAAGAATTTACTTAAACTCTGCTTCAATTTCCTACCTGCAAATTCGGATCCTCACCTAGCTCAGAGAACTCCTAACAGGTACAGAAAACTGCCTCAGGAAAAGTTTCAGAAACATAGGAACAGGGCTCCAGAGGTACCCTACAAAGAAGGAGCCATCTGACACCACCATCCGCCATCTTTTATTCTCACACAGCCCCAAAGACAAGCATATAATAAGTCAAACAAGAAAGTGCGTTGGCTGTGACTTATCTCAAAATCTTTACTTCTTCTATCTCTGATTTGGACCAGTCCAGCACTGAGTAAACAGTAGGGCAGAAGTGGTAACCCCTGCCTCTTCACAAGTTATTTGTGCCATGCCTCCACAGGTACACCAGAACCTAACAACACCACAAGAAGAATGTCCATCACCTAGTCCTCCCTGACAGCCAGATATTTCTCTCATCCTGGAGTGTGTTACAATATGTCAAAGATCAGTTTGATGATTTTCACAGCCCTGGCAGCAGAGCAGGGAAGCAAAGCAGCCACAATGATGCTCAAAGCATTCTGCTGAAGTGTGAGTCCATGGGTTAGAACTTGGCTCAGGAGATATGACCAGATGGTAACCTGAGATAGAACCTTTGAATTTGGTCCTAAATTCCCATTAATTAAAGGATCTGGAGCACACATCGACAATGTTTTGACCAAACCACCAAACTAGTACAGAGAAATAAGCCGAGAGGGAGAGAACTGAATCCTCAACAAGTTAAGATGGGGGACACAGGGCTGTAATTCTCCTGTGCTCTTAATGATAGATAGTAGGGAAGACTTGAGTCTTCCTCTCTCTTCTCCTCTGCAGTTAGGTTGGAATGTGTCTGGTCTGCTAAAGCTTTGTCTTGTTCTTTATTTAAAAATTAGCTCTTCAGTTACAATCATACACAGAAGTAAATAAAATAGTTAACTCCAAATCTGATCCCCAGTGGCAACATTCTGTGGCTATCTTCCTGACAATACTAAAAGGCTCCTCCTCTGGCACCTGATTTTTTTCTATCTTTGCATGACCCATTAGACTAGATCTTAGAAATGTTCCTGGTTTGGTGCTGTGTGCTAATGGTTTAGTACTGTGTCTGCCCCTTAAAAAGCTCACAGGTGGCTGATGAGGGAGCCATTTTGTCCCAGAAGCCACTGCAGTAGCATTTTGCTGATGTCCAGGACAAGGGCTAAGTTCAGAAGACAGGGGAGCTGAGAAGAGAGGAAAGGCCTCCTGGGAAGGAGGAGCTGGAGCAGAGCTTATGAGACAGGAGTTCATGGAGGAAACAATAAGGAGGGGGAGCCACCGAGAGAGGGTGTCTAGGACTTACATAGATTTCAAGTGTCTGGGAAGCCATGGAAGATGGACTGGAGACAGAAGATCCCATAGAGAGTAATGGAGCTGGTTGGAGGAGCTAGGAAGGGCCATTCTCAGCATCTATTCAGAGACCCATGGGCACAAGGAACCTGAAGGCAAGATATTTCTGACTTACTTGAGTGACCAAGGTCAGGTTGCATTGATTCTAAGCTGCTTACCAACATCTACCTGAGAGAAAGGAACTAGGAAGAGGGAGAAGGTAATAAGTGGAAGTATGCATTTGTCTTTGCATAAAGAGGGTCACTCAATTAACAGACTTGCTACTCCAGCCCCAGTGCTCAGAGGAGTATTTCTGGAGCCTGTGCCCCTCCCCCTGGCCCCTATACCCTGACATGTGCCCAAGGACACTTTTCCTTCCAGCTCAGGACACTCTTGAGAAATTCCAAAATAATCTAGTCAAACTTTCAGCAAACTGACAGATCAAACAGTCCATTTCCTACGTCCTTTGGAAGCCTAGAGAAACCAGGCACAGGTCAAGGCAAGCACAGATAGGAACCAACGAAATCATTGTTGTTGCTGCTCACACCAACTGATCCAGACTTAAGAGTTATCAACTCCTGCCCAGACCCCACTCACCACCAGCCCATGATCAAGTATACACAGGACATACCTCCTCTCCAGATTCTTTCTTTCCCATAAAGCCCTCTATTCTTGCATCTGCTATCCAGCATGATAGAAGGGCCTGATTTCCAGGTAAAATACAGGATGACTAGTTAAATTAGAATTTCAGATGAATGATGAATATTTTTAGTATGTCCCAAATGGAAACAATCTGTTTGTTGCTTCTATAAAATTCTTTTTAACTCGTCTTGCACTTTTATTTACCAAATCTGGCCTTGTTGGGAAGATGACAGGCGGGTACAAGTGGGTGGGAAGAACCAGGAAAGCAACAGTTACCCTTATAGAGTAGCAAGAATAACTTTAGGAGCAGTTGTTTTTTAAACTGTCTGGGTGGACAAGCCCTAAGGAAATGGGAAGTCAGTCTACTGACAGCTCTTTACACAGTAACTCTGCCAGACAATCTTCTGGGACAGGTCTACTGCAAAGGATGACAGCACAAAGGTGTGTCTCATCCATGTCTCCAGGTGCATTTGATTTATTTTAATATTCAGCATAATTATTTTCAAGTCATGATAGTCAAAATATTCCATACATGTATTTAGAATTCCCATTATACAAATGTTTAGAAAGTTGAGTCAATAGCCCCATAACGAATCCATTGAAATGCTGTCGTAGAACCCTTGGAAGAGTTTGTCATTCACAATCCACCTCATCACTTCTAAGACGGGGAGTGTGGAGCTGAGAGAAGATGGAGGGGCCGTTACTCTGGGATTCATCAGGGACAGAGTTAGTAAAGAAGGATAGGTTATCACTCCCATGCTCCTGCTCTTTCCTAGCTGAGGTTATAAGGGGAAAATACAACAAACTCCATCACAGTCTGAATAGGTCCACAAGTTCCCTCTGGGGTATACATACCCACCACTGAGCGCCCACCATAATGAGAAATGATAGGAAGGGTTTCATCCCACAAACCAACAAAGAACTTGACAGACAAAGCCTTGCTGAGTTTACTCCTCCTCCTCCCGACCCCTTGACCTCAGAATTATAATTACATCAGCCCTTAATATTAACACACCCAAGTAATTAGTTGGCTCCAGCTTCCCACTAAAATTAGATATTAACATTAGCATGTGCCCTGTCAGAACAGCTTGGAGACAGACCACAGTGTCATGAAAACCTGGGGTGAGGCTAGATGATGATCTCTAGAACATCAGCAATCCTTAGGAACTCTTTCAAGGTCAGCACAGCCTGTTCAGCCCCTCACTCAGCTAGGACCATGTTATACTCTTCTGCATAAAAGCCTACTCTCTTGCTAAGCTCACTGGAACAAATCTTTCTTCACTCAGGCCTTATTCTCTGTCCCCCAACACATACACACAGAGTACCCAGGTCCACGTAAAGGCAGAGCCCAGGCCCCAGTCTGTCGGGAAATGAAATTGTTTTCTTGACATCAACTGTGGTCAAGGGGTAAGCTCTGGTTTTGATAACTGCACGTGGAGTAACTTTGAGCCAATGTTTTCTTCCCTCCTCTAAAGCTGTTTCTTTAACCATTAAATAAGAAAGACGCCTGCTATGGCAACTTCCCAAGGATTCTAGGAAAATCAGATGAGGTCATGGCTTTGAAAGCACTTTCTATTCTCTACATCCCACATGAACATCAGGCCTTATTAATTATTTGGTTGGTTCTCACCTCAGAGATCCTTTGGGAAGCTGAGCTGTCTATCGCTTCCTCTGGCCACTAAGCTTGCCCTGGCATTCAGAGATTGTCACTCTCCATCTGCAAATCTCATGGGAATTCTCATAAACTGCCACTTGTAGGGGAAAAAAAATCTACATTTATATGTTAATTCTGATTTTTGAAAGTGTGTGTGCATACATTGTTTTATTTGAATTTCACAGTCACCCAGTGATTTGGAGGGAAGATACTCTCCTCATTTTGCAGGAAATAGATCAAACTTAGAAGAGTATATTGCCTCCTTGAATTACCTACATTCAATTTTTTTCCTCTTCGAAAGATAGCTGGGAATGAGTTTGTCTCCTGTTTGTTCATGTGGTCTCAGGAGGCCATAGGAATTAAATACTTGTCAATGATGAGGCAATAAATGATTGCATAAATAAAGGAACATCTCAAAGTATCTTTGGAAATACCAAGTCATACAGCAGGGGACACTGGTACACAGAGGAATCCATATGCCAAATCCAGGTTAAGCTTTGCTTCTGTCTTCTTTCCTACTGGCTGAGAATCCAAAAGGTTCCATTTGTTTCACAAATTAGAAACTCATTCTCAGAGAACTAAAGTGAAAGTTCAAGGTTGAACCTTACAATGGCAGAAGAAGCCAGGCACTAGTGGCTTACACATGCAATCCTAACTCTCTAGGAGGCTAAGATGTGAGGATTATGGTTCAAAACCACCCCTGCAGGAAAACCCAGGAGACTCTTATCTCCAATATATTACTCTGAAAAAGCTGGAAGTGGTGCTGTGGCTCAAAGAGTAGAGCTCTAGCCTTGAGCAAAACGAAGCTTAGGATAGAGCCCAAGCCCTGAGTTCAAGCCTCAGGACAGGCAAAAAAAAAAAAAAAAAAAAAAAGAGATGGTGAACAAAAACACAGGACCCCCACTTACAAGCGGCTATGCCAGCTTTCACCTCCTTGTTGACCTATATACCTCCTTCTGGGGTCCTGAAGCTGTCTCCACTCTTTCAGGGTTAAGACTGCCCAGTAAAATATCTGCAGACAAGATATCTGCTAACCAATCATATTAAACTCCACCCACAGGGGCTCTGCTGAGAAGTAAATGAGGTTGAAGAGAAGAAAAAAATCCCAAGTCAGAGTGTGCATAAAATATTTTCCCTAGAGATTTGGTACAAGGATGGTTTTAATTAACTGTGCATTTCATTTAAGTTTTAGCAGGCGAGTTATTGTACATTAAGTAAATACTGGTTGGTTATTAGGAATATATTTACTTCTGACTTAACAATTACAACAGGTTAGAGATAGAGATTTCCATTAAACCACAGTCTGGTACATTTGTTTGGAATAATCAATTGTTCTTTACTCAAGATATAATAATTGCCTTATTTGGTCTAGAGAGGCTCTTCTTTCGGTAATTTATTGCATGTAAATTCTTCACTTACTTTCTTTTTTTCTCCCAGAGGATCAGGGAAGATAGAAATTCTAGAACTTCATGAGCTAACTAGATCTTGTGTAGATTCTCTGCAACCTTCCTAGACATTGGCCAGTCAAGGGAGCCAGGGAACTGTGTTTAAATAGAAAATAATTGTTCGTGGCATTCTCATACTAAAGAGTTCTATCTGAAATTCAAATGTAAGTGGGCATTGTGGGTTTTGTTTCATGTGTGTGTGTTTTTGGTTTTGTTTACATGTTTCATCCATCAAGTCAATTCCCGAGGGATCATGATGATATCAAGTGATGTGTTTGGAATTACTATGGATACCACTTTTGCTCCCAGCTTGGGATCTCCATTTATGAGATGCTTGAAGTGAGTGAGACAAGCCAGATTGACAGCTGCCTTCACATCCCGGTGTAAGACAATTCCCCAAGCTCTTTGAACAGATGTCTTGTTTAGCAGTGACATCTCTTGTGGATTTCTCACCTCTCTTCCTTTTCCTTCTCCACTGTGGATCACAGATTATGCACTCATAGAGCTAGGAGATTGACCCATGTCTAATCAATGAGAACACAGGGGCCCAAGAAGCAAACTGACCTAAGCAGGACCACAGAGTTGATTGCTGGAAGAAACTTGATTTTATTTTATGTCCATCATTCACCACTATCATCACTTACTATAATTAACGAAAAGCTTCCATTGAGTATTAGTTATGTGTCAGACACCTTGCTCAGAAAAATTTGCCAATAGACCTATGCTGAAAATATTCTATCATTTCTATATTTTAAGAACTGGAATCACAGTCTCTACTGAGAAGCCATGAATTCTTCCTTTCATACCCCATCAATCTTTCTTTTTCAGCTTTGCTTGTTTTTTTTTTTCCACCCATTCTACGTCCTTGTATAAATAGATCTATGGTTATCTATCATTTAGTAAAATCCCAACATTGAGTTCAGCCCTGAAAAGAGAGAGGGAAGAGAGTCAGCATTGTAGTAGGGCTGGCAGTGTGACCACAGGACCCAAATGCTTGATCTTTGGTCCTTAATGTCACCTTTCACAAGCTGGCAAGTATAAGCAACTAGTGTGCTTTTCTGATCTGTAAAATGGGCTTGCTTATTTGTGCTTAATGTCTGCCATATGGTAAGCAGTAAACAAGATACTTGCTATTGTTGCCAGGTAAATAAGGTATCCAAAATCTGAACAAATAACAGAGATCAGCAGAGCCTAAAGAGCACATCATGTTTTGAGGATCGCTGGAGCCTTCCCTGCCACTGTTTATCTTGAAGCTCCGAATCTGGAAGAGATTCTCAACACATTGCCCAGTTAGAATCAAATCCCATAAGAACCATACATAGGACAGTAAATATAAAGTTCTGTGCCTGGGGTTTTTGGATTATGAAGAAGAGCTTGCATTATGTTTATGAAACATGGAAAAGTACTGAAATTTCCAATACTTAAGAGTTCACTTTGCTTTCTTCCGGGTGGTTGATATCCACCATTAGTCTAACGAAGTGACAGGCACTCCACAGTCCCACTACCAAAAGCTAAGACATATGTTGGCCTCACATGAAACCATCGAGTTAAACAGAAATATTAGGTCATAGTAAAGTAAACTCTTGCTAAGCTTGACATTAAATGGTAGTTATTCAAGTAAATGTCTTGATATTGATATTTATTTATTGTATCAGACTCTGTTCAGAAATGATTGAAAGACCAAGATTGAAGCTGTGGTTCAAATGGCTAGTCTTGAGCAAAGGAAGCTCAGAGACAGCTCTCAGGACTTGAGTTCAAGGTCCAGGAATGGCACAACAGCACACACACACACACACACACACACACACACACACACACACACACACAGAAAGAGAGAGAGTTTGAAAGATGTTCCCAAAACTGCATGACATACAGGGTATATATTATTGATCATCACAAAAATACTTGGAATTTCTAACACATTCATTAAAAAACAAGTAGAAAATCTTAACACCAATAATCAGAGTTAATAAAAATAACAAAGCTATTAAGTAATTAATAAAGTTTGAGAAACCAAATGTTCTTCACAGTTAATATTACTAATCTTTTAAGACTTGGCAATTTCCATGCTATAAAAATGGGTTCAGAGCATCAGAAAAATGAAAAGCTAAAAGAAGTCATTTTACACAGTTGGCATATGCCCTATAGTAAAATAGAAAAAAGAATGAACCAAAATAGAAAAGTGTAAACTAATATCATTTATGAGTATAGATGCTAAGTTCTTAAGGCAACATTAGCATATATAATTCAGTAATGATAACTGCTACCAAGAATAAATAAATAGGAAGTCTAAAATAAATTATTAGGAAGCCTATTACTACAAAATACCACATCAATTAGAAAAGCTTAAAATCTTCTCAATGCCTGCTTAAGTGTTACTCAGAAACATTTTTGGCTAACAACTTTGAAAAGTAGAAATGAAAGAGAATGTTCTTAATATAACAAAGACTACCAATCTTAGGCCCCTCCTCCCCAGCTTATATCCTACCCTGCTCAAAATAGGCTCATCAAAATAGCCACTGCCATAATTATTCTGTGTCACCAGTCAACCCCAAACTCTCAGACGTTCAAAGCAACAAGCATTATTTATTTAGCTCATGAACCTGAAGGCCAAGCAAGTGTTTCTTTCAGTCTTCACTAAAATTACTTTTTTTTCTTTTTTTCCATATATTTTTATTGTCATTAATAGAAGGGTTTCATAATATTCAGCAAATAGAAGGTGCATTACTTCACATACATTGATACCCTTTCTCATGTCTTGGTCCCCATTTCCCTCCCCCCAACCCCGCCCTGTGAGCAAACTACTTTTAAAGCCCTGTGTGCTTCATGTTTGTGGTCATCCCACTGGCCAAGTCACACAGCCAAACTCAAGGTCAGGGTAGAACACTTTAGAACTACACACTGGGGGAAACAGCTAGGGGAAGGTATGAAAAGAACAGAGACCCACTTGTCAGACCATAACATTAAACTTGCCAGAACATCAGCATACTGAATGATCATAGATTTTATATTAAAGTTTTATGTTTTATCTAAGAAGGAAATATCACTTGATCAAATAACTTTGACAATGTACTGTATGTGCTAATAAACAAAGTTAAACAATTTCTTTACAAATAGGGCTTGTCAGTGTTTCATGAATATGTCATGAGGGTTTCTATGGAAAGGTCATAGTATTTCCTAAACCAGCTGAACATAGAACTTAATTTTCCAGGGAGCATCACGAAGGTCAGATGCTTGTAGGATAGATTGGAGAAAGCAGATATAAATTTATAAGATGACATTCACAATAGCCAAAAGAAAAAAAGATATGTTAAAAAATGACCCCAATAATAAATGACTAGAATTTATATAAAGAAAATAACAAAACTTCACTGAGAGATATAAAATAGAAATTTAATTAAATGAAGACACACCATCTTGCTAAAAGGAACAAATCAATATTGCAAAGGAGACAATTTTTTTCTACATTGATTTACAATTTTTAACATAACCCCAATGAAAGTCTCAATGAGATAATAATACCCAGGTTTTGGCAAGAATACAGTGGAAACAGACATTTTCTTACACTGCTGGTGGTAGTTTAAATTGGCGCAGTATTTTTAAGTAGCAATTTGGAGCCTCTAAAATTCTGCATACCTGTTGACCCAGATCTAGAAACACACCCTAAGGAAATGATTAAATGTGAACAAAAATCTCTTTGCAGATTTTCATTACACTGTTAAAAGGAAGCAAAAATTGGTAATAACTTAAAGATCCGCCAATAGAAGTAACGCTTGGTAGATTTTCAGACTCTTAATATCTAGTGAATATTATGCAGAATGATTTTCAAAGTTTCAACTCATGATTTCAAAGTTTCATCAGACAGAAAAATACTTTCCAGGTACCTTGAAAAGACTGTAGAAGCAAGATACTAAAATATTTTGCAATAAGATTCCTACTGTGTTGCCCATATTCTGATAAAAGGAAGACCAGGCAGAAATAAATGTTTTGGATTTCTGTATTTTATTTCGTTTTTGTGTTTCTTGTATAACATGCATACTGTATATGTATAGTTTAAATAATATCCTAGTATATGTTGCATACATGAAAAAATGTTTTCCTTTAAAAATGAGATAATGTTGGAAAACAAAAATTACTGCAATGGAGATGTATGCTACCAAGTAAAGAAATTTGAAATATTATAATGATATTGAAGAACTGACATACCAATGAGGAAAAGTCCCAGACTATAAATGTAGAAGGCTAGGCAAATTATGTTTTTAAGGATGGCATCATAATCTAATAAAAGGAATAGATTTTTTTTTTACCAGTAGACTTAGGAAAATCCACCATTTAGGGAAGAAAAAAGATCTTTGTCACATAATCTACACAGACAAAATAGATTTTAAAGCATTCAAAGAATTAAGTTTAAACAAGGAGACTATTAAAAAAACTAGAATACTGATATAGGCCACCAACTGAATTTGGAAAGATGTAACTTCTAAAACAAAATCCATGGAGATGTAACTTCTAAAACACAACCAGCATAGAAAAGTGTGATTGATGTTACTATTTCATAATTCAAAGACTCCAAGCTTCAAGATGATAAAATACAAAGGTAGGAGGCTCAAAAACTTGCCGAAAATGCTTGTAATACATAGAACCTTTATATGGGAGGGGCTGTTACAGATTCCCTCAGAAATGGGAAACAGTTTTCTGAACAAATAACTCTGAAGGAGATAGATATCATCAAGTCCAGTGCGTCCCTGCTGTAATCTCTGCAAGCCTCAGTTTTGTCACCTGTCAGAGCATAGCCAACCAAAGCAGTCATTGAAAGGATAACATAGAATAAATTATATATACTACTTAGTGCATATCTGGTATTTGGTGACTTAAAAGTGTTAACTAAAGAAAAATTTTCAGCTTGACTTGTCTACATGGTATCCAGTGTATGAGAGTGAGAGAGACAGATACAGAGACAAACATAGACAGTAAGACACAGAGACAGAGACAGAGACAGAGAGTGGCTATACTGGACTTTAGGGGATACAAAGGTGGACAAAACAAAAGGAGCTTGTTCACATGAGTAGACATGTTATTGAGCAGAGATTGTAGAATGTCCTATATTTCAATAGAGTAGGGAAAGGATGGCCTGGGTCAAGGAAATCTACTCTCTCCAGCTCTAGGATGCAGAGAAGGCTCCAGAAGCTGATGGCTTTCAGGGGAATCCTAAAAGGATGAAATGTCCTGCAGGCAAAGGGGATGAGAAGGTAGCTGGGAGAGAGGAGCCAACTTGGCTGAGCATAACATGGGAAAGGGAGAAGCAGCTAGAACGAGTCAACATGGGGCTCCAGGTAAGATTAGAAAGGAAGCCCAGGGGAGTTTTAGAAGGGATGAGCTCCAAAAGGCTTATTCCAGCTTCAGTATGGAAAAGAAACCAGAAAACGCCCAAGAGACAGGTGGAGAGTTCAGCCGGATGACAGAGCTCTGTCTGGGAGAGACACTGGAGTCTGTGGGAGGTGGGGTTGTGAGGATGGAGTAACTGCAAACAGGTCAGATGTTTTTGAGAAATAGAACAAACCAACTGCATGACTGACCAGATGTCAGAGTGGATTGGCACTTGGAAATACCCAAGCCTTTGAAACACAAGTAGGAAGTCAAAATGACATAGGTCAGATGTAATTCAGGAAAAAAAATACAAGTGATGAAACAATCATAAAAGAAATCATCAGTATTAGTAGAAAGTAAAGCTAGCATAACTTCTACAGACTATACCTTACCATCCATCAAATCTTACATGTTAAATTGACATTAAAATGTATAAATTACAAGTTTAGTTTTACGAGTATGCCATCTGGATGTATGGGTTTATTGTATCACTCCGAGTATAGGTGATGTCTTCAGTTCACATGTCTCAATTGATTACCTACAAAAATCCTGGTGCACGTCAGGACACCAAGTCAAAGAACACCCCAGTTCGAGGCAGATAAGTATGTTTCGTAGCAGTTTTTCTAAGTTCTTAACCTTTAAGGGTGAAAATCCCTGTCCATGCAGCAGTTCTAACCATAAACACAATTTGAAAAATTAGCCAAGAGATTAGAACAGATATTTACTGGAAGAAGATACAGGAATCGACAGGTAATGGATTACAGGGTAGTACTTTTCCTAGCTCTTTCAGGTAAGAGCATAAAGGAGAGGAAAGAACAGAAGAAGCATGAAAATAGATGATGCTAGAGCCAAAGGTCCTTTGAGGTTCTGGAGTGAAAATGAGGAAGGAAGACGTTGACAGCTCCATCATGGAAACTCTGGGAGAAATCCCAAGTCTTATTCCGGCTGGAAACTCTCCAGTGGGGTAAGTCAAAATTCTGCTGACAAAGGTTTCTCTTCAGGGCATGCAGGGGTGTAGTACTGCCATCCAGTGGCAAGATGAGAGGTGGAGCTTGGTTCTGTTTCAGTGCCCTTCTGCTAAATGAGCACTAAGAAAAGCTGAGGGTTTTTCAGTGGAAGGAAATAGCCCAACATAAAATCCACGATGGGGCCAGAAAAGACAGGCAGAAATTCTGTTTTACCTCCTAAGGAGAGATGCTGCCATTATTAGATGTGTACTTTTCTAGGAAGTGCTAATATTTATGAGTAAATGCCTCTCTCCTTCCTTTCCAGCTCCATGATTGATGGGTACAGGAGTGTATAGCTTAGGTAACAGGAGAAGGCAAGGCGATTGAACGAATCCCTCATAGATTCATTTCACTAAGTGGAAGAAGTAAAAATGTATGGCTTTGTCTTTTTAGACAATCTCATTCTTAATATAGTCAGTCTGTATTCTATCTTTATACATTCCCTACTTTAGCTATTGGTTACAATTTTAATATTAGCATAAGTCAGATCCAAGATATATTTATTTAGCATTAGTTATTTTTGTGGAAGTTGTTAGTCTAGATTCTGAAGCTCTGAGCATAAAAAAAAAGAGCTATTCCTTTTTCTAGTTCCACAACAACAACAAACTCCAACTCAGAAATGGGCCAACGACTTAAAATAGGCATTTCTTCAAAGGCCAACCAACCTATGAAGAGACAAATCACTAATCATTAGGGAAATGCGAATCAAATCCGCAATGAGATAACACCTTGTTCCATGGGAACAAGTATTGGTGAAGCTGTAGAGAAACTTGAAATCTTCAGTACTCTTGGTGGGAATAGAAAATGGTATGTATGGCCATTGTGAATTATACGGGAGTGACACTCTTCAAACACAAAAGTTGATTATCAGATGATCCACAATTTCCATTTTGGGATATATTATCCAAAAGAACTAAACATGAGTCTCACTATTACTATTACTATTGACAGGATTCAAAAGTGGCAATAATAAAATATCACCTGAAAATCATGGCATATATACACAATTCACCATTCATCCTTGCCAATAACAACAACGAAAAGGTAATTCTGGCATGAAGTACAACTAGGACAAATCTTAAGAACAGTGTGTAAAATGAGAAAAAGCCAGGCACAAGAACATAAATATTGTGGAAGTTGATGAGAAGGGCAAGCTGATAAGGCAGGAGGGTTCTGCTGTTCAATTGTTAAAGAGGTTCCTTTTTGCTAGATGAAGAGTTCTAGAAATGAATCACACAACAACATGGGTGTGTTACACATTATATTACCTAGAAATGGTAAAGAATATTTTTAAATTTTGTTTTATTTTATTTTTATTTTTTTTAATCAAAAGACTCGTTCTCTCTCTTTAAGTGGCTTTCATTTTTGTGACAAGGCACCTCACCATCCATCAATATGAGACTTTCTATTATTTCTTTGGTTTAGGTGACTGGTACTTATGCCCAGAAGGATGAAGTGATCCTGTTGTAGGTGCAAGCCAATCAGCATCCTCCTTCTGGCTCCTAAGGACAGAACAGAAGTTCTCTCTAGGGTGAAGATCTCATTCGCCAGTGTTTTTGCCCTTTCTTTTCAAATGAGATTGAAGAGCAACTCCAGCCTCTATGCTAGAAGAGAAGGCTCAGAGAAGAGTAACTTCTTTTTTATGGAATTGAATATCATCTGAGCAAGTTAAAGTCCTAAGACATTGAGGCTCAGAGTTAGAAACTAAGAAAGGTCTTCCTCCTTCTTGAAATAGCGACATTCTGAAGCAGTTCACCTTTACAGGTCTTCTGCAGAAGCATGAAACAGGTGGAAAAGGAAGGAAGAGGGAAAGATAAAAAGATAGAGGAGGAGAAGGAGAAGGAGGGGAAGGAGGAGGAGGAGAACGAGGAGGAGGAGGAGGAAGAGGAGGAAGGAGCAGAAAGGAGGCCAAGAAACAAGAGGAGAAGAAAAGAGGAGGAGCAGGAATAAGAAGACAGAGAGACCGAGACAATGAGAGACAGAGAAAGAAAAGGCCTACATGTCTTTGTAATTTAAACATTTCTGCATTTTCACTATCATTCTTTCTGTGGAAATTCCTTAAACTTTAACAATAAAAGGGTAAGGCGGGGTACTACCTCTCTGACCAGGCTAACTCTAGGTGTTTCAAACACATATGGGCCAGAGCCTTGCATACAGCAGGAATCCTTAGCTCCTGGAGTCCCTCTTCCCCGTCATCCATCCTGACATTTAGAAACCAGCTACAGGCTCATTTGTGTTTTGTAGGTCACTTAGATCTTGGTATTTTTAGATTCAATAACAGAAATAGCTCATAGGACTGCCTCACATTGTTATTCTGGCCCTCTCTATGGATAATGCCCATAGAGTGGGAGGAAGAAAGAAAAAAGAATCTGACATCAGGTCAGAGTTCTGGCTTCATAATATGAGGTGTTATCTCTAAAGCCTGTACAAGTTACTCTACCTCTTCAAGAGGCATTGGGTGTTGTAAAATGATTCTATTGGTAACTTCTTCAAAAGTTGTTGGAATCAAATGAAACACTATTGAGATATCACAACTATCTATCAAATTGAAATGTCACACGTTGGTGTAAGGCTGCTGCCATGTGGAAACATGGGGTCCTCATCCCAAATTTAGTCTGCTCTACCCTTTGTATGATCGTCTGGACCTTGGAATGCCCTGCAAAGATGCAGATACTGAAGACTTTGTGCAACTGGGAGGTATGGTTGCGTCGAAAGGAAATGATATCATGGGCGTGACTTTCAGGAGCATTGTGGAGCTCTGATGTCTTCCTCTGTCTTTCACACGCCAGTTACCATGAGGTACACAGCTTTGCCCCATTGTGTAACTCCTGCCAGGATGTACTGCCTGGCTACAGGCCCCAAAGCAATGGTCTATCGGCCATCGACTGAATCCTCAAGAACTATAAATCAATATCAATCTCTCCTCTCTTACTGTAATAAGAATCTGACTAATATACCTTGCTTAACCATTTGAAATACTTTAAACCAGCTTGCAACTTCCAGATATCATTGTCCTAAATTCTATATATTATCTCATACATTGGGCTTTTTTTTTTTGTAACGCTACCATCTTGTCAGGGAAGCTTGAGAGTGAGGACTTGATAGGAGCAGCATAGGATTGCCCTGAAGAAGCATTTTTTCCTGTAACTTGATAATCCTGAATTATGATTGTTACATCAGCAAAAGGCCCTTAGGCAGAGAAAGACTCACATTCACTGATCTGCAAACAAGGATGCAGAAGTGACAAAGAGAAGGATTCCCAAAGTAGAAACCCCCTTTTCATGTCTTCATAATAAGATGCTACATACAAAGCATAACTACAATTGGAAGGCCTCTTGGTCTACACAGAACTGAGTCCATAGAAGATATATAATGGAATGGCATAGTCACCAAAGCTCATAAATAAAATGCAACATCTGTAGGAATTTAGTATCCAATTGAGGTGGCACTCCCAATCAGAAGGGAGACAAAGGATTTATTTCACAAAAGGAAGTTAGGATAATTTGTCAACTGTAAAAACAGCTTCTTTATATTGTTTCCTTCATATTACAAACCTATATGAACTGCATACAGATAAAAATCACTCATTTATTTTTACAAAGAAATACCTCAAAGAAAACATGTACATGTCTGTTCTTACAAATAAAAGCACTTCTAAGCATAAAATAAAGGAACTAGCAAGGAAAACAATTGCTATCTTGACGATTCAAGCACTTTAATAATATTTATGAATCTAAAGGTAGCAAAAATGAAATTAAAAGGAAACAAGATAAAATATTAGTTAATTAAAAAATAATTTTAGCCAGGCACTGGTAACTCACGCTTGTAATCCTAGCTACTCAGGAGGCTGAGATCTAAGGATCATGGTTCAAGGACCTTGAGCACAGAAGTCCATGAGACTCTTATTCCAATTAACCACCAGAAAAGCAGAAGTGGCACTGTTGCTTGAGTGGTAAAGCCCTAGACTTAGGCTGAAGAGCACAGGGACAGTACCCAGGCCTAAGATTCAAGCCCCATGGCCTACAAAAAAAATGTAATTTAAAAAAAAAACAAGATCATATATACAGGGATGAACAAAACCCAATAATTCAAAGAGTGTTCAGTCAAGAATGAAGGCAGACATTAAAATCAGTTCTACCCTTAAATAAATATTTATGAATGGCCATATGTCTCTATGAAGCCAAAATAGTGAGATGCTGTATTGACAGGATCTGAGGTTAGATGGATTGGCCAAAGAGGAACTTTCTTTTTTCATATATTTGTTATTGTAATTAATAGAAAGGTTACATTATATTCACCAGACAGAAGGTGCATTACTTCACAAACATTGATACCCTTTCTCATGTCTTGGTTCCCATTTCTCTCCCTCCACCCCCACCCCTCATCTTGTTTTTTCCCCTTCCCTCTCCTATTTCAAATAACCAAATAAACATATATACAGTATATCAGATAACAAGATAAAATACTGTAACAATAGGAGATAACCTAGGGACAGCAAAAGAGATGAGAGATAACATAGTACATTAAGGACAACCATCACTCATTATATGGCAAAGAGGAACTGTCTGAGGAAGGTAATTGTGCAGAGACTATGTTGGTGGCTAGGAGTTAGTCAGGGACAGAAGCTGAGTAAGGAGTAAATGATCCAGGCAAAGAGAAGACCTCCCCTCTAGGCACTGCTGAGATATAAGAACTGTAATGGTAACTCTACAGGAACGGGGTGGGTAAGTGTTTTGTATTTATAATTGTAATTACAAGTCCATCTGTGTCTGGTTCTCACTGATCTGTGAAACGAGCACTATTGCTCTAAAAGGCATGCAGATAGAGTGGACACTTAAAGAAAGCTCAATGTATCTATAAGAGACCTATGGGGTAGAATAGGAAAGAAAGACTGGAACGTGACTGAGACTGGGGGAAGTGCATACTAAGGGGGTAGAAAACCCTTGAAGATTCTGTTTTTGTGGTGATTGCCTAACTCCCCCAATTTAGTGAGAGTTCATTGAATTATAGATTCATATTTTATACATGATAGGCTGATTTTGTTGGTGTTGCTGTCTCTATAGTGAAACACCTGACACAGGGTTAGGAAGAGGATGGAAGAGGCTTGTTAGGCCACCATTAGGAAGTGCAGAGGCCGCATGGCATACCATATGCTCTGCATCAAGAGTTGCCCTTGGTTGCATTACCACATTGTACAGCCAGGCAAGGCAGGAGAACCACAGCTGCAAGGTAATTGCCTATCGGACCAGAGCAGAGAGGATCAGATGCACTGGGCTTGCTCCTTGGTAACAACCCTGTTGGGAGAACTCAAGGTTCTTGTAGGAGAACCACGAAGGGGTTACTCTTCCCTCTCCCCACCCCAGTACCTAAGGAACTCCCAATAGACTCCACCTTTCTTTTCTTTTCTTTCTTTCTTTTTTTTTTTTTTTTTTTTTTTTGGCCAATCCTGGGCTTGAGCTCAGGGCCTGAGCACTGTCCTTGGACTTTCTCAAGGCTAGAGCTCTACCACTTGAGTCTCAGCACCACTTCTGGCTTTTTTCTATGTATGTGGTACCGAGGAATCGAATCCAGGTCTTCGTGCATGCTAGGCAAAGCACTCTACCACTAGGCCAAACTCCTGGTCCCTAGACTCTCCTTTTAAAGGTCCAAAGCACTTCCCAATATCAATGCTCCGAAGACCAAA
Source organism: Megascapheus bottae (assembly GCF_031878675.1). NCBI lineage: Eukaryota > Metazoa > Chordata > Mammalia > Rodentia > Geomyidae > Megascapheus > Megascapheus bottae. The sequence continues at coordinate 34,954,100 of NC_143528.1, forward strand.
GTCCATAGTCATCGATAACATGGGATGTGAAGCGGTACTCCATGAACTTATTTTCTAAAGGAAGTTATTGTTCAACTTCTCTAGTAAGCAAAGAAATTGTTTATCTGTCAACATTTTGCAATTTAAGAAATGACAATTCTCAAAAGTGTTGAAATGTTAGCAAATTGGCATTTGTCCCAACAAATCTGACAAGTGCTATCAAAGCCTTCTTATTTTCTCATATGCTTTAGAATTAACATAAAGAAAAAACTTATGGGTGCACAAAAGTTGTATATGAAAATGTTTATCAGGGAAATACTTGCAAAAATAAAAAGTAAGAAAGTGAATATTGAGCAGTAAATAATTGTTTAGATATGCAATAGTACAATCCTACTTAACTATTTAATATTATGTTCCAGAAGAATGAATCCATAATTACCAGACTACATGGTGATAAATTTAAGTAAAAAATATAAACCAGCATAATATGATTCCCATTTGGAAAAATTATGTCTACATCTTTTGAAAAAGACAAAGGACAGCCTTAAATATTTGTCAGCTATTACCTTGAAATGCTGCTTAACTAATTTCTCAAAGCACACAAAAGGAAGCACTCATTTTGCACTGCTGGAGTGTCTCCCAGGAAGAGGAAGCAAGACAATAGGGCTGCAAGAAAGGCCTGGAACCCCTGCCTCTCAAGCTTCTATGCTAACAGGACATCTCTTCTCATGACAGAAGCACAAGACAGCATATCACATATCTGCACTCTCCATGCATCCCTTGACACTCCAGCCTGCATTCCATCTTCCCCAGACAGTCACAGGGGCAAGATCCTAACAGAAAAAGCAAGGAGTACAGAAATACAACTGGTAAATGCTTAACGTCACCAGAGGGATGAGTGACTGGGGTATATTGGTAAGTCAACAGCAGGTCTGCCAGTTTCGTGTGTCTTCTGTACTCAGTAAGAAACTTCTAGCTGAGTCAGAACTTTCTGTGACAGGCACTGGGAAGTGGCATGTCACTTCCGGACACATTTCATAAACCAAAATAGCTCACATAGCCAAACCTGCCTCATCAATTGAAGAAGAGATAATATCACCAATCCCCAAAAGGAGTTAACTGCAATTCACATGTCAAAGGGCAGAAGTGAAAAATAGCCAATCACACTATTATCTTTAACTCTCCTATAATAGCCACGCAATGCGATATTTTTATTTCTGTAACATCTATGGATCTATTCAGTTTTTGTTTAGGGATAGCTAACCACAGAAAATGTACCCTTTGCCTTTCTATTTTTTTTGATTTGTTTAAAATCACACACACACATGTGTTTTTGATTCAGATAGGCCTTAAAAAGAAAAAAAGCAGCCCCCTCCCCTCACAATCAAAGAAATAAAATACATTCATTATAGTTAATGCATAGCATTTATCTCCATTTCTCTTAAGTACATGCATGTTTAGGCACTTCTAGAATTTTACCAAGTCTAGGCTTTCCCTTGATTCCCAACGTGAAAAGTGAGGCATGAATTTTTCCCTTTCCCTAGGTCCTGTCTCCCTCATACACATTCCTATCCAACTTCCACATGCCCAGTCCAAATACATCATGATTTTATTAACACAGCCCTGGGTGTAGTTCCTCTTCTGTCTTGATTTTGGTTTTTTGCTTTTGCCTGGTTTATTATTTATTTATTTATTCCATGTGCTTATCACATTGCACACACAAACTCTGCACCCAGCTCTGCTTCTTCTTCCGACGTATTTGGACCTATCAAGTATTCTGTCAGCATTTTTTTTTCTCTAGAGAACTCTCTCCCTGAGAGACCTGTGGAATACTTTTTCTTGCATCCTAAGTTCTAACTCCACCATTCCCTAAGGTGCGTTTTTCTTCTCTCCTATGTAGCACTATGGTTTCCTGTTATGTCAGTGGAGTACATAGCCACCCTTAGATTCTCTCACAAAGCACACAACAAAGCGGTATCTTGAACACAAATATCTTGGGACATTTTCTGTCTAGAAATGCACATAGTTCTCATTTGACAGGCTAAAGTGCCCTGGGCTGTAAATCATTTTGTATCCACATGTAAGTCGTCCTAACTTCTACCGTCAGCCCACCTCCAACTGAGCTACCATTGGTGGGAAATCATTCTGATAGCTTAACCCCTGCATAAAGTGTATCCATTTTTCCTCCTTGGAAATTTTAAAACATTTCTTTCATTCCGAAGTTCTAAACTTTCTCCAAATTATATGACAATGCCAGTTTCTCATTGTTGGCTAGGTCATTTCCATTAAAGCATGGAAAGTTTTCAAAAATCATTTTTTGTTCATTTTAATCCTGTTTCCCCTGCTTCCCCATTATGGAGGTATGACTCAAATGTCATATTTTAGCATTGGTCCTCTCATTTTCTAATTCTTCTCACTCCTGTTTTCTATCCTTTTGATTTTTTGTTCTATTTTCAATGAGAAGTTCTTAGCTCTATCCCTTAATTATTCTGTTAACTTTCTATTTTCCATCATCATAGTTTTAGGTCTAAATGATTTTATTCTTTTAATGCTCCTTTTGTTTCTTTTTGTGATTTTTTTTAGATTTTATTTTGAGTTAATAGACATTGGCAAGATGAGATGGTTTCACTGTGATATATCCATACATGCAAACAGTGCACTTAGAAGTAATTCATTCCCTTCATTATAGTCCCATTCTCCCCTCACTCCTCTTCCCTTTCACAAATATTCCTGGGTTTCATATCTATAGATAGATAGACAAATAAATTTAATATTCTTCAAGCCTTTCTATTCCTTAGCATCCCCTCCTTTTTCCCCACCCTCCTGTTGATCCTTTCCTAGTCACTCTTGTCCATTTGTCTCATTATAATTATGATCATTATCCTCCTCCTCCTCCCACTCCTTCTTTTACTCCTCCTCCTCCTCCTCCATTTCCTCCTCCTCATCCTCATCCTCATCCTCATCATCATCATCATCATTATTTTGATCATTATTCCAAAAGAACAAGAACATAGGTTATTTGAAGGGGGAGGTGTAGTGTTGTGTCACTTCATATGATGGTTTCCAGATTCATCCATTTTCCTACAAATGAAATAATTTCATTTTCTTTATGGTTGATAAATGCTTCATTTATCTATTCATCATTGAGGCACCCTTGCTGGTTCCACAGCTTAGCTATTGTGAACAGAGAGAGCTCCAGCAAAAATGAGTATAGAGGTGTGCCTCTTGTATATCGATTTACTCTCCTAAGAAAAAACATTAGTATATTTTTTAAAATATCATTCTCTTCATGATTGGAAGACTTGAGATGGTAAAGATGCCAATTCTTCCCAAACAGGCATAGTTTTAATTCAATCCTATCAAATAATAGTAATGGTTTTTATAAACATTTTATAAGACAGATAGGCCATTATAAGATTTCTATGAGAAGATAAAGTAACTAGAATTGTAAAATCTCTTTTTAAAAAAGAGGAATAAACTTATAAAAATCAGACTAGAACATTTTATGACTTATGTGGCCACGATAATTAAGACATCATGGTACACAAGAAAGAATAACTATGTAGATTAATGGAGCACAATAGAAAATCCATAAATAGACACAAATGCAAAATTTTTATAAAGGTGAAAAACAGCTCAATGGAGAAATTATAGCTTTTTCAAGAAATATTGTTGACATAACAATGATAACAGCAATAACTGTCAACCTAATTATTCTACCATATAGAGAAATTAATCAAAATATATCATAAATCTAATTGCAACAAATCTTTAATGTTGTAGCTTTTTAAAAACCCATCAGAGAAAAATCTTTGTGACCTAGAAGTTGTCAGAGTCCTTAGACATGACACTACAAAGCACTGTCTACAAAGAACAACTATAAATTGTGCCACACTATAATTAAATTTCCTTAAAAATGCATTGCTAAAACAAGAATAGACAAGCTATGAACTTGGGGAAAACACTTGCAAAGTACTTTATACAAAGTATATAAAGTACCCAAAACTCAGTTATCTCAATACTTGGGACACTGAGACAGGACTGTGGGTTCACAAGACAATTGGACCAATTAGGAGACTTAGCAAAGCACTTAAAACACAGCAAAAGGATGGCAAATAAGATTACAAAAAACTTGCTTAACACCACTAAAGTCACATAGTCACTAGATATTTAAATAGAGCACAGAGAATATCATATGTTTATGAGAATTCAGTGACTTCAGCATGTATTGAGAATGAAGAAGAGTACAGAATCTCTCAAAACTCTTAGTTTCTTAAAGATCCATTCTACATCTCCAGATGACCCATCAGTCTCAGTCCTGAATATTTCCCCAGTGGAACTGAAAACTCAGTGTTCATATGTAAACCTACACATGAGTGTTGATAGACATTTTCATTCATCAAAGAGAAATCAACACCTATAAATCTCATATACTTGGGAGGTAGAAGCAAGAGGATAACAGTTTGGCACCCAGCCCAGGAGACCCAATCTTAAAACATAAGGATTATGTATGTGGCTTATGTGACAAAGTGTTTGGTTAACATACTCAGAAAAAAAAACCCATGAAGTCATAACACTGGGAGAGAAAAACTAACCTTAAAGAAAATATACTATATACTTTCAGTCTTCCCAACATTATCTAAATGAATAAGGCAATAGTGATGCAAGAGAGATGGAGATGGGGCAGTATGGCTATCAAAAGAAACCCAAGCAAGTTTTGGAAGTGACAGAAATACAGCTATTTCTGGTGATATTAGCCATATAAATGTGTGTGTCCATCTGTTAACATTTACAGAAGTTTATGCCTCTTGATTTTATTATATGATTATCATAAAACAAAATCAGAGCTAAAATGTGGCAATGATACAAAGTAAATGGTGAATTGTTTTGAAGGTATTACTAATCCTTGCTTGTCAGGGAAGTTGCCAGGACTGGCTTCTAAGTACCAAAGTCCAAGACTAGAGCATAATCCTGCTGTCCAAATAATCTGTAAAGTTTACTGCGGCCTTGAAAATGGGTCTAGTTTATCCTCTTCCAACCCAAGAAATTGTGTCTCCCTTTCTCAATGCACAAAAACCTAGAGAGTTTCTTCTCCTGACCCTTTCCTCTTGTTTCTGCTCTGGAGATTCCAGGAAGCAGCCCGTTCCTCCAGAAAGAAAAAAAAAAAAGAAATAGGAAGCAGGAGCCCATTCATAAATTGCTCTCCCACCCCCTTGCAGGCTCTCAGCTAGACCTTGTAAGGAAATAAGGAGAAAGAAGGTGGGTGGCTTCTGGGACTGTCATCAGAGCAAGTGACAGTCCCACCAGACTCACCCATGAGAGAGTCTGAAGCTATTTTTGCTTTCTGAATAGAGTCAAACCGGAGAGGGCCAAACTGGGCCTTTGGCCATGTGTATTTGTGTGTATGAACGTGTGCGTAGGAGAGGAGGAGGGCGAGAGGCTTTCCAAGAGAAACTGAGTGGGTGGCTGCCACTCTGCCGCTGTCGGGTGTACGTAGACAAATACAAAATATCGAGCCACAATTACTGCAATCAGACGCATGGGGTTGTCGGCCTGCGTCAGCTCAGCTGCCTCTGTTCCCACACCTGCTGTGGCAGAGCGTGAGAGAGCTGGATCTGGAGGAAATGCTTAGTGTGGCTGGAAGAGCCTCTGTAGGCTTCCTTTGTGGGCACCTGAGAACCTCTCCTGACACAGTGAGAATGCAACACCTACCCTATGCAGTGGTACTGGTCCAATAAGCAAACTAAGCCAAGTCAGGAAGCTTCGTTCCTGCCCATTTTCTAAGGCAGGGGCTGCCTAAGCATCCCACCATCCCTTGCACATGTATAGTTACTTTTGGCAAAGTTCCAGTTGTCCTATGTCACTGGGCTACTCCCAGAAACTCATTTGGGACAGCTTGAGAAAACAGCAAATCAGGATGCGGCAGAACCCTGTGATGCACAGTCTTAATGACTAATAGTCCCTAGAGAAAGGCTTTTGTGATCCACCTTCAGCAATGAGCTCTTTGGCCAGTTACAGCACTGGGCCCATCACAAAGACTATGATATTGGTTTGAGAAGGTCACACAGCTTCCTAGTCAGATTCTCTGCAAGTGGAGCAGGGAACTCTGCAACTTCACACAACGCTGATGATGTTGGTAAGGTGTAAGGCTAGACACCAGGGCTTTGTCAGAGAGATGCAGGTGAGGGAGTCACAGCTATGACAACCCATCTCTGTACCTTCTGGACATAGCTTCTCATTGGTCAAGTCAGAATGAGATCACAGCAGGAGCCTAAGGTAACCACAGGAGTAGGGCTGGTTTTCAACGTGGCCATGATGGTGAATGAAGGCTAGCTATTCTTGGGCCTATTGAGAGCATTGTTCGCGTGTGCTCCTGACTCTACAATGGTACTTAAAGACAGCAGTAATTACAGAGAGAAAACACTGATAGAGAACGTCCCATCCTATATCCCTAAAAACCTGGGACATTCCAGATGTGAAAAGCCAGCAGTATAGCTCTTTGGTAACCTTTAAAAGCAGCGACAGGTCTTGAGCCATGCAAGCTTTCCCTGGGTGGGCAGTGACGTGGAACTATGTAGGGGACTTTTGAAGGCCCTCTGTTTAGTGTCAAGGTTAATAAACCTGCATGCATCGTTTTCCCCAAGGTATAGTTGGCATCTTTATTCTACCTCTGAGCAGCCCAGCCCTTCTTAATGGGGCTGTCAAGAGGGTCTCTGGGAGCTCCCCGTGGGAGGGAATCGAGAAGGCAATGTAAGGTATTGTTCTGCTTCCACCACAATGCTATGCATCTAGAATGCCAGGACCATCCCACGCTCAGAGCTGAGAGATCACAGGAAAAGTTAGACCCGGGTTGGTGCCATAATACCTATAATGGTACAAATGACATCATCCATAACCTTTCTCCCCAACAGGCTGGTTTCAAACAGCTGTAATTTATGGATGTTCTTCAGAGAGGAATTAGTCAATATATTTGTTTTCCCTTTGATATATAGCCACAGGAGTGTGTCAGGCATGAGGTTTATTAAGCTTTGCCAATTTTCTGCCACTTCTCAGAGCTATAGATTTTGCTCATGGAGTGGGCTGCTTCCACCCAACATAGGGGGAAAAAAATTTCATTTCAAACACTGAAAAGCCTTGCAGCCCTGAGATCACAGAACCTGCTAGGAGCCCAGCGGCAGCCTTAGGAATGAAAGACAACTTGTTCCCACAGCCCTGATTGCTGGGGAGAGTCTGAGGAGCTTGAGAAGACTGGGGGTGGGCACCACAGATCACCTTGGAAGACTGTCATCTTCTCCTGGGGTCAGGGACTGACAGCCACAGAGAGAAAACAACACAGGTCTCAGGGAGTGAATGGTTTCCCTCTCCCCTGGGCTGGACTTTAGTTGCATGTGGGACAAGTCCCCCATCCTAAACAGCTTGGAGACTGAGAGTGGCCAGCCAGACCTAATGGTGTCTGGTCACTCCAGGCAAGCCTGTTCTTTCTTTCCTAAACTACATCAAACTAAGATACTACTTATCTCTAAGTAGTTGTGCAAAACAGCTGCCGTTCAACATGCTTTCAGAGTTAGTGGAGAGTCTTTGAAGATCCAAAGTCTTTGAAGATCCTTTGGGAAGCAGCAGCCCAACTGCTGCTCAAGTAACAAACACAATTCTTGGAGAGTAGAAATTGTGGCCCTCAAACCTTAGGGTGATGAGGAGTCACTTGTGCATCCAGGTGAAATGCAGATTCTCGGGCTTCACTCTATCCCACAAGGAGAGTCTGTAGTTCTGGGATAAGGCCTAGAACTCTGCATTTTATGCACAAGCCTCCCACAAATTGATTCAAACCCACTGACCTGTTTACTTCTCCTTCATGTCACTGCTTCAGTAAGTAAGCAGATGGCTTTTCTTCAGCTGAGGCACAGTGAAATATAGCCCAAGGGAGACAGTCATGAATGATGGATTCAGATACTAACTGGGGGATATACACCCACCCATCTAACCATACTGAACGTGCCCTCTCTCATCCCTGAAAGAACCAGAGAAACTGTGTACCACATTCCTGCTGTGTACAAGATCAGACACAGACATGATCTCCACTAACCAAAACAGTAGTCCTGGAGGATAGGCCTTAAAAGAGATGTCAGACAAGTTGACCCATCAGACTAAGGGAGCTGATTTCCTCAATTTCAAAGCCCTGTTCTTATTTTCCCCAGCTCTCTCCAAAGGCTCTGCTGCCAGTATGAGTTGCCCACCCTCTGAAGGAGTGTTTCCAGTCTGGACATGCTGCTTCCCTTTCCTTCTCCTGTTCTTTGCTTAGAACTGGTGACTTCTTTCTCGAGAAGTCATATTCTTCTCTGGACAACTCCTTTCATCTCTGGGGATGGATTCCTCCCATGCAATGTTTCTAGCTGTGAGACCTTAGACAAATAGCAAAACTTCCCTCAGCTTGTTTCCTTGCCTGAAAATAAGATGACAACTCTTTACTGAATTCTCAGAGTGACTGTGCTAAGTGTGAGCTTCCCACAAGGAGATACACCCATGCATATACACATTCTCCTTGGAGCAATGCTGATATGCCAGGCCCTTAACCTGCTCAGCTACTGTGCTTTCTCCCCAGCCATGACAGCCTGGATATAAGGAGATGGAAGAAGAAATCCAACTCCTAATATTATCAGGGACGAGAAAGAATCCGCTAGCCTTTTCTATTTACACAGAAAAGCGTGGGTCTCTAAGGCTCTCCAGAGACTGTAAAACAAAACTGTGTGTGTTTTAATCCTATGCATATTGACTCTGAGGAAGGAAAGGGACTCTTAGAGTAGCTGGGCCTACTGAAAGCAGCACCTGAGCTCTAGGGGGCAAGGCTGTTGTTGACTTATGTTAATGGATCCACTACACAGGCCTAGCTCTGGAAAGCCTGAACAATAGAGATCTGGATGAAGTAAGAACTGGGCCTGTAAGAAAGGCAAGATGGTTATGTGATATCCCCAGACGCCACTTCTCCCTGACATCCAAGGCTATCCTAGTAGTTACCAAGAAGGCAGTTAAGAAAGCCACATCTGATTAGTGCTTCTCCATCTTGTTCCCCCTGCTAAACTGCAGTTTTTAGGACAGCATGGATGTAAATGCTTTGTTTATTACTGTACTCCAAACACTCAGCATATAACCAATATTGGATAAATATAAAATACTAAAATGAATAGAAAATGGAAGTCACTGAAGGCAGCTAGATGCCCAAAGTGTTTCTATTCTTTGGGTGGGGAAACTCTCACCGTCTTCTGCTGACAGAATTCAGATGTATCATCTGGCTTCACTGGCCTCATAGTCCTTCAACATCCATTCCTGGGATCATCCAAGCCTTCTTCCTCTCTCAGAGTTTTGTATGATCTCGGTTCTTTTAACATGGGAAAATCATGTGGTGATGTAGAAAGCCATCAAAGCGAGGCCAGAAATCCCCCAAAAGATAAGGGGGCGGTAGTACTGCCAGAGGGATGGAGGTAAAATCAGCAAGATGGACCACAGAGTATCAGGAAGATGAAGATGTCCCTTTGACGTCCTCAGTGTTACCTTCTGCCCCACCCCCTCTAACTGCCTCAACCACTTGGTACAGGAATCCCACGGCCCCCACACCTCCTTTCCCCCACTTCACCCTCAGAAGTGGTGCAAAAATATATGGGAATGTCCACTTTTAAAGAATTAGACTTATCCTTTCCTCCTGAAATAAAATGTCAGACAAAAAGACACAACATATAGAGCACAGACACTAGACCTCGAGTCGGATGGGAAAATGGGTTCTGAGAGAGGAGTCCCAAACAGGGCAAGCTCTGTCACTGTCTTGCTGCACTGCTGGGACAGTCTCCCTGAGTAAGAGAGAAGAGTGAAAGTGGCAAGGAAGAGGGACCCAGAAGGAGCCTACATTTTTTGTGACTTGAGACAAAACTGAAAATGGAGGGGTCCAAGGGATGGCAGACATACTGGAAAGGCACAGGTGCAGTCTGGTGACCTCCACCTCCAGTATTTACAGCCATATGCTCTCTCCCAACTCCGTTCCCAGCTGGTCAGCATCACGAGGTGCATATAACACAGCTATGGTCTATGAGAATGGGTACGTTATAAAAGGAGAGACCAGGCTTCCATGCTGCAGGGTTTATCCCTTCCCTACATCCCTGTCTTGTTACTTGTTAGAGGTGAGGGAGGGCATCTGCCACGGCACTTGAGCAGCTCTGTGGAAAGGTCCACAGAGCAAGAAGCAGAGGTCTTGTTCTATCAACCACACGGCATTGCCAGCACTTTTAGATGACCAGAGCCGTGGCTACAACTTAACCATCAGAGATCCTGCGTCAGACTCACCCAGTTACCTGCTCTCCCTGGAAACGATTGTACAAAATCCACAGGAATATTTTATCCTCTGTGAGGCACTATTATCGCTTCAGTGATGTTATGTGACTCTACACAAATGTGAGAAAGGCATTACTAACAGGAAATACTTAAATGCCTTCATTTTGTAAATCTCCTTTAGAGACAGTTGACTAAAAGACATGATAACATTATAGTGTAGACTTATTATATACATGAAAGCAAATATTAGACAAGAATAGTACAAAGACTAGAAGAAGAAAAATTGGAGTATATGTTATATAGTTTATATGCGACACATGAATTGGTTGGTACAGTATAGACCAAAATTAGACTCTGCAAGAATTAAATATACATATGACAAACCAGCGCCATTACTTTAAAAAAAAAGTGTGCAGTTAATAAGCCAACAAAGGAGACAAAAATTAAGAAAAAGTAATCAACCCAAAAGAAAGAAGGAAACTGACAAATGGAAGAAAACAAATTTAAAAGACAGTAGTTTTAAAACCAATTATGACAATAATTACATCAAATATGTGATTAAAGAAAACAAACTAAATGGCAGGTTTCCAAGTTGCATTAATAAGCAAGCTCAGCATACTACTCCTTATAAAGTCATTTGAAATATAAAGACACAAATAGTTTTAAAAAATTAGCACACAGAGGGGAAAATAGCACTTTAACATTTATCAAAATAGCACTGGAACTAAGCACTAGTTGTTCATGTTTATAATCCCAGCTACTCAGGAGGCTGAGATCTGAGGATCATGGTTTCAAGCCAGCCAAAACAAACAAATCCAAGAGATTCATGTCTCTGACTAAACAGCTAAAACCCATAATGGGAGATCTAACTCATATACACCCTGAGCAAAAAAGTTGAATGGGTGCAAGGCCCTGAGTTCAAGCCTTAGTGCCAGTATAAATGCTAGGGAGGGAGGAAGGAAGGAAGGGAAGAAAGAAGGGCGGGAGAGAGGGAGGGAGGGAGGAAGAGAGGGAAAGGAAAAAGAGAGAGCTCAGTGATCTCTGGAGCTGAGTGACTATACCAATTATCAGTCAAGGCAAGCTGATTTCAAAGCACCATGAACGCATTGTGAGTTCTGATTGATAGAAGTGCCAGCTCACGAGGTGATTATGCAATTATGTTTTTGCACTAATCTCAGAGCTTCAGATGCAAGAAGAAACAACAGATGGAATGGAAGAAATAGATAAATCCATAATTGCCTGGCATCTATAACACAACAAGATGAGTGAAGTGGAGATATAGGTATATACAGGGCCATCATATCCCAGCCATGAGTTCGGGAGGCTGGGATGAATGGAGAGTAAGATTGTAAAGCAGTAAGATACCTCAAGGAAGAGAGAGGGTAATCCACAGTAGGACTGTGGAAGAGAACTTAAGAGATGGGTGCACCTTTATCCTCTCCAGGGAGCCATGCTGGCTTTGACATCTAGAATCCTTACAGCAGACCGAACAAGGCCAGTCAAGCAGACCCAAGAGACAAGGTCTGTTAATGAGGTTGACCAACCATCTAGTGGATATTCAATTTTTCGGTGTGTATGTTTTGGTCCTGGGGTTTGATCTCAGGATCTGGATGTTGTCCTTGAGCTTTTTACTCAAGCTAGTGCTCTACCAGTTGAGGCACTGCTCTACTTTTGACTTTTTGGTGATTAATTTGAGATAAAAGTCTCATAGATTTCCCTGCCTGGGCTGGCTTCAAACCACAGTCATCAGATTTCAGCCTCCTGAGTCACTAGAATTACAGGTATAAGCCACCAATGCCCAGCTAGATATTCAATTTTGAAAAGTACTTTCATCTGCCTATTCACTTAGCCGATATCCAGTCTCTACTCTTGTTAGAATTTAAACCCAGGACATTCCCTTGAAGCAATTCTTTACCATACTAGAAATGCTATTCCCTGATTTTGTGCCGCAAGGGGCCAAGCTAGAGGGGTAGCAGGGGAGGATCATTTAATCAAGAATTATTTAAACTGCTTACTGGACTTCATTTACCATTATGATGGTATATAAAAGTTTAAGGCTTTCACCAAAAAAAAAAAATCTATGATCCAGCTCCATACCAGTTCTAATAAATCTGCAAAGAGGGACTTTATCATCACTCAATAAATGTGTCCTTTTGCTCTTTCTTTTCTGAAAACTTGAAAATCTCAGATATAAATCTCAGCTTGAGGCTTCATTTTCTCTCGCCTCTGGGGGATGGCATTCCACAATGGAATGGATGCATCCTAGTATCCTCTCTCCTTCCCAGTTCCTGTGCCATTCCTCCAAATTTCTTCTTTCTCGCCCCCACAGCTTCCTAGTCAGTCATGGGGAGCCTCAGAATGTTCTAGAGTGACAGAAGTACTACAGGAAAGCCTCTCAGTGAGAAATGCAGATGTGCCTGTGGCCTAGTAGACAGGTTCTTACTCCCTTCATCCTTGGAGGTATCAAGCCCAGAGCTAGCATCATGGTGCTTGGAGGTTGCTGTACAGGATCTAAAAGAATGAAGAGGTAAAGTAAGAGTAAAGACCCAAAGCAGCTTTCCTAGAGCCAACCAATCTTATAAGTAGATATGGGAAAAGCAAAAATGCACACCTGGCGTTTTAGGGCAATGTGCAAGCCTTACGGTGGTGGAAGAAGTTAGTCACAAAAGGACCATATATCACATGATTCCATTGATAGTGTCTTGAGCTGCCAAATGCAGAATCAAAAAGTAGATTGCGCAGGGAATGGGGAAAAGCAGAAATCGGGACTGATTGCTAATGAGTTCAGCATTTCTTTTTAGGGGTGTCAGAGATGTTTTGCAATTAGAGTGTGATGATGGCTCCAAAACTAAATATACTAAAAATAACACTGAATTGAACACTATAAAATTATGTTAGGTGATTTATGTTTCAATTAGAAAACTGCAGACATTGGCAAGCTGAGAACGAGTGGACAAAGGGCCTGCCTCAGTGACATCTAGAGAGCTCTAACTGCTTAGGCAAGAGCAAAAGGGTCCAACCCGTCTGGCAGATTCCTCATAGTAAAAGCATGCCTCTCTAGAGTGGACAGCTAAATGCAGGCTGTTGCATCCCAGCCTGGAGGCCCGATCCCAATCCTGGATGCTATATGTCTCAAGGTGCGATGCCAGGACCACCTTCGTCAGACCTCACCAGGGGCCTTGTTAATAAAGCACATCTCCAGTTCCATCCCAGTTCTACTGAATTATATTTTCATTTTTAACAAGCTCTCTGGGTGATTCTTTTATAGGATAAAGTTTCAAAAAACAATTTGAAACAAGAGTTCTTTCAGACTTTAAACTACATACAAATCACCTGGAGATCTTATTAAAATGTAAGTAATTGTGATTCAGTTAGTCTGGGGTGGAGCCTCAGAGTCTACATTTCTAGAGAGTGATTTATTGGAGGCTGCAAAAGAGATACATAGGTGCTAGGCTATAATAGAGAAGCAAAGCTGCTCATATACTTTTGGTGGAAAAATGGTCATCTTTGTTGTTGCTGTTGATGGCCCTGGGCCTTGAATTCTGGGCCTGCATGCTGTCCCCAAACTTTTTGTGCTGTACCACTGGAGCTACAGCTCCATTTCCTGCTTTTGGTAGTTAATTGGAGATAAGAGTTTCCTAGACTTTCCTACCTGGGCTGGCTTGGAACTGCACTCTTCAGATCTGATCTTTCTGAGTAGCTAAGATTATAATCATGAGCCATGGTACCCAGCAAATGCTCCTCTTTTCATTGAGGAAGTTCTTCCTCCACAACTGAGCACACAGCTTCAGGAGGGACATACAGGGTGCCGTGAGGGAGAAAAATGACCCCTATCTAGGCAGACAGATCAACCATATCAACCCTGGTCATGAGTGTGATGGCGTGTCAGAGCTAGACCACCCTCACAGCTGAGACTCTGCGTTTCTAATCAGTGCCCGGCAGGGTTCATATGGCTGCTACTCTGTGAGTAGCAAGAATCGCAACAATTTCTTAAACTTGGTTGTTCATTGCAATGGACCAGGAGACTTCAAGAATGACTGGTCCCTTCTATCTCCCCTGTCTGATTAAACTCATGTGGTTAATGTATCTGACTGTGTTGCCTGGTATATTGTATATATGTTTATTTGTTTCTTTTAAATAGGGAAGGAAAGAGGGAAACAAGATGATTGAGAGGCGGTGGGAAAGGGAAAGGGGGAAAAAATAAAAAAGGGTAACAAGTTTCAAGAAGTAATGCATCCACTACCTGATGAATGTAACTGTAACCCCTCTATACATTATCTTGGCGATAAAATGCAAAAAAAAAAATGAATGACTGGTCCCTATATGTCACTGTATGAGATTTTTTAAATCAAGCTATGGGATGGTTTAGGCATAAGAGCTTTAGAACTTTTCCCCAAACTATTCTAATAGCCAGCCATGGATGCAAAGGAAGATAACCACTGGTCAGTGAGTAAGACACCAGCCACGGGTGTAGAGAAAAGGAAAGAATGATGAGTAGATGTCCAGGGACAGGAGGAGGCCAGGTATGTAGCTAGGAAGGGGGTGGTCAGCACTCCAAATCATGGGATATTCAACCTGAAGCTTCCGTGGCTCACTCTTAGCACCTGCAAGTATACTCACATTGGTGGTCATACAATTTATGCCTCTAAGCCTCAGTCCCAGGAAAGCAGGGACCTCCTGACAGGCTTCCTACCTCAGTCCTCCTTGACAGAGCCTGTCAAGGAGTGGAGAGTGCAGCCTAGCAGGCGATCTGACTCTAGGGACCCAGGAGATCCTGTTGCTGCTTACCTGGCTCCTCCTGTTTGCAGGAACTGCCATGTATTCACGGTGGTCCCTGAGGTTCCTTTACCTGGTGGCTCTGTAATGTCCTCTACAACGATGCCAGTTGGTTTAGATGGGAGCGGGTGGAAAAATGGGAACCTTATCCCATCCAGGCTTGAACAATAGAGCTCAGCTTACTGAGGAGAAAGAAGGAAGTAGAGAGCAAGGCATGCAGGAGCTGTTAAGAAATCAGAGACAGATGTCATAAGCAACCTGCAGGCACATTGGGCAAGATCGTGTCTGAGCCACACGGAGCAGAAAGCCAGGCAGTATTTCAGAGGGAAATAAAAATGTGTCTGTAATTAATGATCCTCTAGGAACACACGGCTCTTATTAATGTAGCAATTTGGAGCAACATCATTTACCAGACAGCAGGCTTGAATCGAGTATGCTATTCAAACTAGAGGAGGCTACAAGGGAGAGCAGGGAGCTGGAGACAGGGACTTAGGGTTGCCAAGGGCAAGACACTGGTGTAGACAGAGTTTGAGGTGGGGAGGCCGCTCTGATGAGCTGGGACACTGAGGAGCAGGCACTAGGAATCCTTTGGAGGTAGAACAGAGAGGCTCTGTGCCTTTCATCTGTGGGAAAAGAGTGAAAATTGTTCCTCTTCCCATGATTAACATTCTTAAGCCCATCCTTGCCACGTAATTAGTATTAAATAAACAGTAACTTTCTTGCTGGTGGCAGATTTTATCCATGTGTTCACAGGAATGAAAAGACTGGGGTGCAGGGAGGATTTCTGTGTGGCTAGCTGCTCTGGGCTAGTGGCACAGAGACACGGGCAAAGCAGAGGAGTGTACATCTCTCATCATACCTCTGGACCCAAGGATACATGTAACTACTAATGATGAGTGACAAGTTGCTTGCATGCCTAGTTCAATGACCATCAAGTATTGAAGGCTGAACTGGACATAGGGCAAGAATCTGTACAGGGCACAGAAAACCTGGGCCTGACCACTCACTGTTCAGAACAGAACATTTCCTGACATAAAACAATGACATATCAAAGATAGTTCTGCATCTCTTAACGATACAGCCTCCGAAGCTCTCTAGGAGTGCAGACTTCCAGGATTCACTCCACCAATTTTTCTCACTGTATGAACATCAGCAATGTGCGCTATTACTGTGTACCACACTTTGCTGCATGCATAACCTGCCAAACCTAGACTACATAGCTTACACTGTGTTACAGGACTGAATGTCACAGGCAATTGTAACCCTACAGTGGTAAGCATTTGTGTGACTAAACATAGGAAAGTACAGTAAAAATATAGTATAAGATCGATAAATGATACACCTATTTAGAGCCCTTGCCTGTCATGGGACTTGCAAGACTGGAAATTGCTCTGGGAAAACCAGTTACTGAGTGATGAGTGAAAGTGGCGAACCTATGCTGTACCCTATTTCAGGCTTTGTAAACACTCTTTACTCCCCGTGCACTAGACGTACAAGGAACAGTCTTCAAGTTGGACAGGTGCTGGAAGCTCATGCCTGCAATCCTAGCTATCCAGGAGACTGAGATCTGAAGAATCATGGTACATAGTCACCCTGGGCAGAAAAGTCTATGAGATTTTGTCTCCAATTTAAAAGCAAAAGGCTGGGATGAAGGCCTGGCATGGCTCAAGAGAGAGAATACGAGCTGTGGGCAGAGATAACCAAGAGTGCAAGGATCTAAGTTTAAGCACAAATTTTCTGCTTTAATAAAGATTAACCTTCACCAGTGGTCAAGTTTGAATTTCATGAACTGTTTTTAACTTTCTGAGTCTTGTTAAAGTAACTTATAACACAAATTATTCACCTGATTTAATTTTTTCTACACTCCTTGTTTTACATTTTTAAAATTTTGCTCAAAATCAAAGTACAAATTCCTATCAACCTGCTCAAGTCTTTTTTAACATATAATAGAGAAATTTTCTGATATGGGCACATAAACCTACAATTTCCTATATGTACTGCTTTAGCTACATCCCCTAAATTTCACGATAATCTGATTTTTTACATCAATTCAAAAGGTTTTTCTTTTTAATTTTTTCTTTGGCTCAAATTATTTAGAAATTAAATTGTTCAATTTCAAAATATTTACTGATAATAAAGAATCTTGACTATAAAGCTTTTAAATTTAATTTTGCTATTGACAGAACATATTAGAATATTAGAATAATTTAAATCTTTTTTGTTAATAGAAACTTAATTGAAAGCCTAGAATATAGCTTCTATGAGAAAATGTTCTCATGTTCTTAAAAACAGTGCATATTCTTTTTTATTTTGTTGTCAAGATTATGTATAAAGGAGGTACAGTTCCATTTGTAAGGTAGTGAGCAGATTACTTCTCAAACATTGTTACACCTTCCCATGAAAAACAGTGCATATTATTTTCTTGTAGGTTGTACTTTTCTGTAAATATCAGGTAAATTGCACTGGTCAACAGTATCCTTCAGTATTTTTTTTGCAACTGAGTTACCCCTCATGGTGTTCTATTTTCTGCTGGTGCAACAAAATATCCAAGGTGGATCAAGAAAAGAGGCTCACAGCTCTGGAGGCTCAGATGCATGATGCTGTCATCTGCTTGGCTCTGTGAGAGTCTCTGGCTCTATCAAAAACAGGGAAAGAGCCACAATGTCAAGAGCATGTGCATGACAGGCAATGAGCTATCAAAATCTACTCTCAGTGAGATCAATCTACTCCAAGAGACTAACTTCTTCTGAGGTTGAGCCTGCATATCCAACAATCATCCACGGATCTTACCTCTTCATCATTCTGCTGCCTTAATGCTGCTGCACTGGGAGCTAGGCCCTCTCCATGCGTATTTGGAGAAGTCAATATGAACATATCCACACCATAGAACTTTCTAGCTGGTTGTTGTTTAAATATTGTCACTGTGCTGCTCTAAACTCTATGCCTAACTCTTGAATTGTCTGCTTCTCTCAATTCTATTTTACATGGGCTTTTTTGTTAAGTGTGTGTACATATATATATATATATATGGCTAATATATTGTCCATTTTATTATTATGAAATGTTCCTCTTTTCTCTAATAATACTTAAATTCTACTTTCCCTACTAATAATAATACAGCCACTTCCACTCTCATCTAGTTACTACTTGCATGCTGGATCATTTCTCCTTCTACTTTCATGCTGGTTGTGTTTTTAAATAGAATATATATCTCTCATGGGCAGCATAAAGTTGTAACTTGCTTTTTGAAAATTCCAAGATGGCAATCTTTGCTTTATTTATTGCACTGGATAGTTCATCCAAATTTAATGTAATTGTGATGTTTGGATTCACATCTGCTGTGTAGCTTTTTTGTTTTCTGTATTTTGCAGGTGTTTATTTCCTCTTTTATATCTTTCTTTTGTTCCGAGTAATTG